>NC_081396.1:9566015-9873848 GCF_030684315.1 Stegostoma tigrinum | reverse complement strand
CACCCCCTCACTAACCTACCTTTCCAAAGGATCTCCTACTTCTCATCTACACACAGCTTTCGAGTGACAGCATCGAAATGCCCTGTATTACTTTTCATGTACGCTGATAAAAATTGGCTGTACCCCACCATCATCCCTCTCCATTGCTCCACTATTAATAAGTTATCAGACTGCTTCTGCCATGTCCAGTAGGAATTGAATCAGAAATTCCTTCCCAGTAAGAGCTGGGAAGATCAAAGCCATTGCTTTCATTCAGTACTATAAGTTCCGTTACCTTACTACCCAGTCTGCCCTTCCCCTTGGGTACTGTCTGATGCAGAACCAAACCGTTCACCACTTCAGTGTCATATTTCATGTCGATTACTAGGTATTTCCACTCCATAATGTCTTCCATCTCTGCCTCAGTCCAGCTCATCTGCTGCTGAAACCCTCACCTTTGCCCATCTTACTTTTAGACTTGGTCATTCATTCCTGAATGGCCCCTCACATTTACCTTCAACAAAAACACCAGTCCATTCAAAACTGAGGGATAGTAAGAACTGTCAATGTGGAGTCTGACATAACACCGTGTGGAGCAGGAAGGAGAAGAGTCCCGACCCGAAAAGTCAGCTTGCCTGCTCCTCCGATGTTGCCTGGCCTGTTGTGTTCCTCCAGCTCCACAGTGTGTTATCTCCATCCAAAACTGCTGCCCATGTGCTTTCTCACCCAAGTCTTGTTCATCATCACACCCTGTGCTTGTTGACCTAAAATGGCTCGTGATCAGGCAATGCCTTGATTTTAAAATTTGCATCCTGGTTTTTCAGATCTGTCTATGGCCCCAAATCTCCTAACACTCTGAGGTACCTGAACCCCTCTCGTTTGTGTCTGATTTTAATTACCTCACCACTGGTGCCCATGCCTCAGTGTCAAACTCCAAAATTCTCCCTGAAACCTGTCTGTTAGTCCTTGAATTAAAGCTGCTTGTAAAATCTCCCTCTTAATCAAGATTTTGGCCATCTACTAAACACTGTTTTACCACCAAACTTTCTGTGAAACACCTTGGAATGGTTTATGATGCTGGATATGCTCTACAATTACGAGACAACCTATTCTGAAGAATGGTCCCAACCTGAAATATTAACTTTTCTGCTCCTCTGATGCGGCCTGGCCTGCTGTATTCCTCAAGCTCAATACTGTTGTCTCTACAATTAGGAGTTGTTAATTCCTCATCACTAACGGTTTGTGCAAAGTAAACTTCCACAAACAACAATCAGACAAGTGACCAATGTATGAATTGTACGCTGATTAAATTTCAGGCTGGTGATCTATCTGTTCAGCTTAACTTAGGATTCCACAGCTGTAATTTCCATGAATATTGCTGAACTGACAATGCGTTTCAACCAAGTGATCCAAGGTTAAAATATTAAGGTGGACTTTCTGAAGCAAAATTGGTAAATATACTGAACAAAAGGCAGTGAAGAAAGTGAGGATATTCTTCTCCCCCACCAAGAGTCCGCAGTCTCTCAACTGCTGACAGCACAGGGAAAGTCTCTGTCCTTATTCCTGATTTGATGTGTCCCACGAGAGTTGTCACCACAAGACTGATGGTAACACTGGCAATGATACCTTGACTGCTTAATATCTGTCCTTATTTCTGACTGTCCTTGTGCCAGAGCTTATTTCAACCTTTCTAATTATTTTAAAGTCGGATCACTCTCCATCCTCGTGTTAAGGGCTTGAGTCATGGAGCTGGCAGGCTAATTCCATTCTTTGTGTTCACTGCTATCCCTGGATGTTATGTGAAAAATGTACAGTTCACATTCCAGAAACTGGGCTAGATGCTCACCATAGTCTGTATCAAGTTGGCCTTCTCAAAAATTGTTTTCACACAATTAAGAGAGAGGGGTGGGGTCAGGACTGACAATACAGACTTGATGGGCTGAATGATGCATCGCAAAGGCACTTGATGGAAGTTGTTGAAAGAAAAAGTCAAAGTTATTCCCTTAAGCAGCGACACTCTTATCAACAGAAAGAGGGAGCATTGAAAATGTAAGCAATTTCTAAATGGGAGAGAATTCACTCTGATAAAGGACAAATGTGTTCATGAAGACTGGTGTGGAAAGTAGGTATCAGAATAGATTGAGGATAAGGTGTAGATGGTGTGAAAAACTCAGTGTCAAGTAAAAGCAGCTTACAAACAAACTCAAAATTCAGATTAAAAGCAGAAACAACTGGAAAGTCAGTGGAACTGTTTTGAAGAAAGGTCACTGGACAAATATTAACTCTGATTTCTCTCCACAGATACTGCCAGACCTGCTGATATTTCAAAGGAATTTTTGTTTTTTTTCAGATTTCCAGCATCCTCATAACTTTCAGTTTTATGTCAAAATTGAGATTAGTGCATTGAGAAATAATGATGGAGACAAACTGATCCAGTGACAATCAACTGTTTACTATCATTGAGAGAATTCAACAGAAAGTGAGAACAAGATATTTTCTGTCAGTAGAAATGCAGTCTCAAAAGTGGGTTTTGACAATCATATTTGAATTGTTCCATATTTTGAATTATTCACCATTTAAAAGTAGCAACTTGCAGTATTCATACTCTCCCAGTTCTTGATACTCAAGCATGCTAATGCTCAGCACTGGAGTCAGGTGCACCAGATTTTTTTTTAATGAAAATTGACAGTATTGATTTTATTGAATTAAGATGCCAGATTTTATTAAAATGACATTTTACCATCTTTGCGGTTGGATTCAACCCTCAGAACTTTGATCTGGGGTTCTGGACTGTCATTACTACTGCACCTCAACATCTTGCATATAGTCAGCATTTAACCTCTCTGATCTTCTCCACAGCACTGTCCTATTAGTAGTCATTTAAACTAATTTGATATTTACCAGAATCACTGCTAACTCCTCTGCTACTTTTGTTCACTCCAACAAAAACAAACCTTGATACAGAAACAAACAATGCAGGAAAGATTGTGGAGGACACAAAAGTTTTTCCTCAGACTTTCCCTATTCTGAGGAAGGGTCAACACAAAAAGATTGACAGATTTCTGTACAGATGTTGTTTGGCTTGCTGGCAGTTGATCAGCTGTTTTAACAATTTACAGCATTGAGACTGAATTGGCAAAAGTTGTTAATGTTGGTGATATTATTGAGTTGTTTGGTGCCATTAAAAGTAGAAAAGGTGCTTTCCCTTAACTACACCCAATTCCCTTTCATTTCCATTCTTAGTTTTTATCCTATATTCACACTTTTATTCTCAGCTATTGAAAATGAAATGAAATACTTTGAATCCACACAGTGTGGAAACAGGGCTAACAAGTCCACACCAAGCCTTGGAGCATCCCACCCAGACCCATCCTCCTATGAACCACACAACTCTGAACACTACGGGCCATTTTAGCATGGCCAATCCACCTAGCCTGCACATCTTTGGACTGTGGGAGGAAACTGGAGCACCTGGGTGAAATAAAGTCTCCCAATTTCAATTTGTGTGTTTATATTCCATGACATTTTCACTCCAACTTCTTCTATTGAATCTTTAAATAAAGGACATT
The DNA here is from genome assembly GCF_030684315.1 of Stegostoma tigrinum. Lineage (NCBI taxonomy): Eukaryota > Metazoa > Chordata > Chondrichthyes > Orectolobiformes > Stegostomatidae > Stegostoma > Stegostoma tigrinum. Next base: position 9,870,300 of record NC_081396.1, on the reverse strand, counting down.
TTCAGCTTATTCACTTCAAGTTATGAAAACTGAGCTACCCAAGCTTGATCTCAGTAATGGATGAATCGAGAAAGGGGGAATAAGTACCTTATTAAATTATACCAAATAAAATCTGATCTTACATGTGACCTGGGGGACTTGTCTGTCCAACCTGGGACATTTAAATAGTGTCACTTCAAGGGATGAATTTGAAACTTTCAATTAGGTGGGCTGAACCACATTGAATTAATCTAAACTGCCTCTACTCCTTCTTAAAACTTACAGTTGGAATTGGGGTGGCACCGTTGTAGGTTAGATCCCAAACGCTGAGGTAGAATACAGGAAAGAGACTGCATGTTTAGTGGCATGATGTAAAGACAACAATCTCTCCATCAATGTCAGCAAAATGAAAGAGCTGATTATTGACTTCAGGAAGCAGGGTGTAGGGCAAGGCTCTATCTGGATCAATGGTGCTGAGGTGGAGATGGTCGAGAGTGATAATCACCGACAATTTGTCCTGCTTCACCCATGTCAATGTGATGGTCAAGGAAGCGTAACAACATCTTTACTTTCTCAGCAGCCTAAGGAAATTTGGCACGTCCACAAGGACTCTTACCAATTTTTACAGATACACCATAGAGAGTATTCTATCAGGCTTTATCACAGCATGGTTTGGCAACTGTCTTCCCAAGGTCGCAAGAAACGAGAGAGTTGTGAACACCGCCCAGTCCATCACCCAAACTAGCCTTCCATCCATTGACTCTGTCTATACTTCCTGCTGCCTTGGGAAAGCAACCAACATCATCAGAAACCCCTCTCCCAAAGTTATATTTCTTCCACCTTCTTCTGTCAGGCAGTACATATAAAAGTTTGAATACATGTACAAATAGAGTCAGGAAAAGCTTCTTCCCACTGTTATCAGACTTCTAAATGGACTTCTCAAATGTTAATTCTGATCTCTCTCTCTCTCTGGACCTTCTCCGCAGTTATAACACGACATTCTGCACTCTGTTCCACTACCCTGATACACTTGTATGGAATGATCTGCTTGTATAGCACACAAAAACACTTTTTACTGAATCTGATCATGTGGCCTCAACTCCACATTCACCCCTCCCTCCTGAAAATCCTTGATTGACTTATTAGGCAAAAATCTATCTTCCTGAGCTTTAAAAAATTCCCTGACCCTGCCTTCCTTGCTGTGTGGGTAAGAGAGTTCCAAAGAGTCATGGCCCTTTGAGAGAAGAAAAATCTCTTCTCCATCTGAAATGGGCAAGCTTGGATTTTTAAACTGTGTCCCCGGCTCAAACCTCTCACACAGTCAGAAATACTCTTTCAGCATCAACATTGTCAGGATTTCATGTTTTAAAAGATCATCTCTCATTCTTCTAAGCTCCAATAGTCACACCTGTATCCAACCTCTCCTTATAAAATAAACCCTGTCCCCAACCCAACATCGATTGAGCAAAGTCTCACGTGAAAATGCTGCCTCCAAAGGCAGGAACGTTGAACCCTGGATCACGGATGTAATCGTCTCTGGAGTGGGTCTCAGTATCACCATCTCCTCACTCTGAGATGAGTGCTGACCGCTGTGAGAATGAGCATGGTTAGGTCCCAGTTGTGATCAACAGATGCAATAACAATAGCAAAAGCCAAGCAATGTCATCATTTGTGAACTCGCTGGTGCTTGCGCAGCCCAGATGACTGACTAAATCCCTTCCCACACACAGAGCAGGTGAATGGCCTCTCCCCTGTGTGAACACGCTGGTGTCTCCGGAGATTGGATGATGTTATAAATCTCTTTGCACAATGAGAGCAGCTGAACGGTCTCTCCTCGGTGTGAATTCGCTGGTGGAGCATCAGGTTCCGGGATGTTTTGTAGCTACGACCACAGTCTGAACACTGAAAAGGTCTTTCACTGGTGTGAGAGACATGGTGTCTCTGCAGCTCAGATGACTGAACAAATCCCTTGCCACACACAGAGCAGGTGAACGGCCTCTCCCCAGTGTGAATTCGCTGGTGTCTCCGCAGGCTGTATGAGTCACTGAAGTCCTTCCCACATTCAGAGCAGTTGAACGGCCTTTCCCCAGTGTGAACCCGTTGGTGTGTCAACAGGCTGGATGAAGCACTGAATCCTCTTCCACACTCAGAACAGGTGAAAGGCCACTCCCCAGAGTGAACTCGCTGGTGTTTCAAAAGACTGGAAAACTGACTAAAACTTTTCTCACATACAGAGCAGGTGAATGGCCTCTCCCCTGTGTGAACACGCTGGTGTCTCAGTAGGGTGGATGAATTAACAAATCTCTTCTCACACTGGCAGCAGGTGAACGGCCTTTCCCCAGTGTGACTACGTCGATGAATCTCCAGTTCAGATGGAACTTTGAAGCCTATTCCACAGTCTTCACATTTCCATGGTTTCTCCATGGTGCAAGATGTCCTTGCATATGTTCAGGGTCAACAATGAGCTAAAGCCTCATCATTGCACAGAATATCTTGTTGAATGCAGTGTTTCTTTCAGTTGCTCTAACTGCATAACTAGTTAAAGTTCCTTCCACAGTCATTTCACTGGAGCACTCTTGCTGTCCCACTGATGTTTAATTTTTTTGAAGCAAAAAGAAGAAACATTTCTTCTTTAAGATTTTAAGGCCAACTCTTTGCAGGTCCTGGGTAACTGAGTGAAAGTATCACACATTTGCATGATGTGCGCTTTGAGCTCTCTGACTTTAAAACTTCCCTTTCTAATATCCTGTAAAAGATCACAAAAATGTCACTATCCGTTCAGATAGAAATTCAAAACAGACTAGTTTCTATTGAATAATATTTTTCATCTCGCATTTCCCCAAAATATGTAAATTTCTACCCAACACACACTCTCTCCATTCTCACTCTGCTGTACCTAATCCACACTGTCCTCGTTCTCATAAACGTGCTGATTCATGCTGATTGACAGATCCACACTCGACTGTTTGATCAAACAGGTCCATTGACTTGAGAATTGAGTCTGCAAACCCTCTTTTTCAAGTATCCTACTAAACAAATTGACAAAAATCAGTGCTCGAGTGAAGGTGAATCAAAATCATTTCAAAATGAAATTGGATGGCATTTAAAGGAAATCAACTGACAAGATTACGGGGAAACGGAGGGAGGATAGAACTAACTGGATGCACCCATTCACTGTCCCTTAAATCCTGACAGAAATCCTATAATTGTGAACATTTGGAAAGTCGTCATTGTTCTGGCCAGAAAAATATCAAGCTGGGAAGAAAGAATGCTAATGCCTTGAAGAGAGATAGGCATACCTGATGATGCTGCTTGGCCTACAGTGTTCATCCAGCTCTACATCTTGTTGTCTCAGATTCTCCAGCATCTGCAGTTCCTACTATCTCTGAAACAGCCTTTCCAGAGCATGGTCCTTCCCTGGAATCACTGTAAGTGAACAGTTTCCTGCCACCCTGCCAGGACGACGAAAGAAATGGGAAGTGGGACACTCTACCACTTTGTTTGCAGATGTCGCACCGAGAAGGAAGCATCGCTCTGAAGCTCACAGGGCAACTTCCGCATTGTGACGTCGACCGCGAGGGGGCGCAGCCCTCCCCAAGCAGCCAAGAGGAGGTGCCGTGCTCCGAGGTTGTTTCGGGGGGGATGGGGATGAAATCACCGGGACCCAGGCTGCCGGTCACGGACACGCTGGGGCCCCGCCCCCTTCCCATTGTTTACCCATCACCCAGCTGCGACAAAGGTCTCCAGGGCAACTGGCCGGAGCGCCTCCCTTCCCCGGGGAACACCGTGTCTTCGGCGCGTGGTGTTTCGGAACGAGACGGATCGAGGCCGCCTGCAGCCGTACTGCGCCTGCTCGGGCAGCTTGGCCACCCCTCTCCTCCTCCTGGAGGGTCTTCGGGGGACGGGTCTCTTTGCAAAAATCTCCCTTCCATTCAAGCCTTTGCAGCTTGGCTTCAAAACAACACCGGGTTTCATTCCGAAGCAATCTTTCCTGTCCAACAGCTGTCAGGTAAAACAATTCCGTCTCCCTACCCATGGAAAATTCGGGGGATTTTGTGGGGTTGAGTTGAGGGGGGGGGGGGGGGGAACTTGGTTTTGATTTTAATGAACTGCCCTCTTCCTGTTTTGTCCATGGCCGCTGCAGAAGGAAGGTTTGAGTGTGAGTCTGTAAATCGGCATGAATTGAGTCGCTTGGTGAGAGTGGGGAGCACGAACTTTGGGTAGAGCAGAGTGAGGATGGAGGGAGAGTACGTGAGATGTGAATTTCCAGCTTTTGGAAACACAAGGGGAAAGAATGTTTCATGGAAACTCGAATGGTCTCCTGAATTTGCGCCGTGTTGACTTTTTGTAATGTTTTACAGGAGATTAGATGGAGAGGATTTGAAGACAGGAATCTCAAACCAACCAACCAACCAACCTGTCAAAATCTAACAACCACTCCTTTCGCCAAGACTTAGGCTTATAGTTCTCTGTATCTTGAAGGAGAACTACCATTCTACCCAAACTGCTACAAAAGGTCATCCTGGCTCACAAAGTGAGATTGTTGCTGTGACTGTGAAGAGTTTTAACCTGTTACAGAACTATAAAATGATCTCCCCATTCACAACAGGAAGGCTGTAGAAGTGTTGCAGTAGATGAAATTAAACCTGGTCACTATGGAGAAACCGTGGAAATGCGAGGACTGTGGGAAAGGATTCAAGGCCCCATCTGAGCTTGAGATTCATCGACGGAGTCACACTGGAGAAAGGCCATTCGCTTGCTCTGTGTGCGGGAAGGGATTTAGTGATTCATCCAACTTACTGATGCACCAGCGGGTTCACACTGGAGAAAGGCCATTCACCTGCTCTGAGTGTGGAAAAGGATTCAGTCGATCATCCAACCTGCAAGCACACCAGCGTGTTCACACAGGGGAGAGGCCATTCACTTGCTCTACGTGTGGGAAGAGATTTACTTTGTTATCCCACCTACAGATGCACCAGCGTGTTCACACAGGGGAAAGACCATTCATCTGTTCCATGTGTGGGAAGGCATTCACTATTTTGTCCAATCTGCAGAAACACCATCGAGTTCACACCGGCGAGAGGCCTTTCACCTGTTCTGCCTGTGGAAAGGGATTCGCTCAGTTATCCCATCTGCAAACACATCAGCGAGTTCACACTGGAGAGAAGCCGTTCACGTGTGCTGAGTGTGGGAAAGGATTCACGGAGCTGTCCAAACTCCAGATACATCAGAGAGTCCACTCTGGGGAGAGGCCATTTGTCTGTTCTGAGTGTGGGAAGGGATTCACTCTGTCCTCCACCCTGCTGACTCACCAGCGTGTTCACACCAACGAGAGGCCATTCATCTGCTGTGATTGTGGAAAAGGCTTTAAGGATTCGTCCAGCCTGCTGATACACCAGCGTGTGCACACTGGGGCGAGGCCCTTCATCTGCTCCACATGTGGGAAGGGGTTCACTCAGTCATCCAGCCTGCTGACACACCAGCGAGTTCACTCTGGGGAAAGGCCATTCATTTGCTCTGAGTGTGGAAAGGGTTTCACTCAGTCATCGAACCTACGGGCGCACCAAAGAGTTCACAAGTGATGACAGGTTGGACTGTGCTATTATGGCTGCTGTTCCTGCAGCTTATATCAGGCTTCGTTGGAAGATTGCAAGAGGCCTCAGACAGAAGTTTGAGCAGAAGAACACAATGGTGTATTGAAACGACAATTGCCAGAGTTCACGTCTGTGGACTGAGCAGAGGTATCTCCCAGCCTGCAATTGGTTCTGTCTCTGGTTTATGGAAAGCTATCCTCACTTTACATCTGCACTCAATCTGTCTTCCATCTCCTCCACTGCAAAGAGCCTGACCTCTGAAATCGAGAATACAGAGGAGTTGTGTAAAGAAAACCACATTTGATGCCAGGCCTTTACCTGAAACCTCAGGACCATAGAGGGGAAGATGAACAAGTTTTCAGTGTTGACACCCACTGAGACCTATTGGTAAGGATGACATGAAAGTCACGACTGTGTGGTATCAGGTTGGGATACCTGGGTGAGAGGGCAGATGTGATGTGTTACATGTGAAGCCATGAACATGGGGTTGTTCATGATGAACTCGCACTGAAGAGCAGCTCCCAAACATGCGCAGCTCCTTGAAAAACAGCTGAACATGAAATGGTTAATGTGGTCTGGGGAACAAGACAACATTGTAACATCATCAAGATTGTAACGCGTGTTTCAGAGAGAAACTGACTTTAAATGACCAGGAGAGAATTCAGCACACGGGAAATGGTCAGAAAGTGAGGTAGATTAATGTGCAAGGGATGACAGTTTGCTTTGGGACAATTAAGGCAATTTTTTGGAGAGAAAAGATTGAGTAAGAACTGTCCACAGGTTGGCCGTAGGTAAAGAGAATGCTGGAGAATCTTTTCTGTCTGTCCATGACCCATTGTTTGAAGCTTGTATATCTGTGTACAATTAACTTTGACTTTCCTGCACTTCTTCAGGAAATGGGGCCCTAGGTGGCCCAGAACAAAACGAGAAAATAAGTGTGAGGTTGAGTGAGGGTCAGAGAGAACTCCTCCCCATCAAAGTATGAACTGTAAAAATACAGAGGTACATCTACTTTGGGTTTTCTTGCTAGTCATTATTAAGTACTTTATCCTGTCTTTTTTAATATTCATTTCTGAGATGAGGGTGTCACTGGCTAGCCAGCATTTATTGCCCATCCCTAATTGAACAGAGTGCAGTTCAGAGTCAGCTACGTTGCTCTGGATCTGGAGTTACATATAGGCCAGAGCAGGAAAGGATGGCAGTTTCCTTCCTTAATGGACATTAGTGAACCAGATGGGTTTCCTCTGACAATCAGCAACGGATTCATGTTCATCATTAGGTTCTTAATTCCAGGTATTTTATTGGATTCAAGTTCCACCATCTGCCATGGTGGGATTTCACCCTGGATCCCGAGAATGTTATCTGGATCTCTGGATTAACAGTCTAGCGATAATGTCACTAGACCATCACCTCCCCATTACACTCTGGATAAAGATGTTAACAGGTGACAATATGGAAATTGTGGCTTGGTCCTTCATTCATAGACTGTTTTATCGATCTTAAAGGCCACTTTGGCAAAGATATGAATGTGGTGGGAATAGAGGGATATGGTCCCCGGAAGTGTAGGGGGTTTTAGTTGTGAAGGGCAGCATGTCGGCGCAGGCTTGGAGGGCCGAAGAGCCTGTTCCTGTACTGTAATTCCTTTGTTCTTTGTGTAAAACGGTGGGGGGGGTGGTGGGGGCACACATCAGCAGAAATCCAGCGGAACTGAGAACAAATCGTTTGCTCGACACGAACAGGGAGATGAACAGCTCCCAGAAGTCAGGAAACAACAGGGTCTTGAATCCTCAACTGTTGCAGGTGTCAAGGCCGCTGGGATTTCACTGGTAGTGATGGGAATGCTGACTCCCTGCATCTGGGATTGGTGACGGAGACCAGTTGTCCGAGAGTTTGGCGTGACTTGGGCAGGTTCTGATGGTTTACCGGCAGGTTTTCAAGTTGATTTGTTCAATTGATCCTCAGCAACGATTATGGATTCGAGTCTGTCTCCTTCTGTCCTTTGCAAAGTCAAGCAGTACAAGAAGGGATTCCCTGAGCTCGAGATTTGTCGAGGTTTTACACATTGCATTGACTGGCGCCATAGCCTGTGGGGTAGATATGGAGATTGTGCTTCCCCCTAGAGTGTAAAGATGATGCTGCTGGGTTTTGAGACGATTGGTCAAGCATCGGCATGTGTCACGATCTTATTTACACTGAATTAAGTATCAACAGTGTCACCAACAAAGGTGACACTTCCAATATATTTTCTAATACCACTGTGTCAAAAAACAAGTAAATCTCATCTCCCACTCCTGGCTCCTTTGCCAATGATCTTTGAGAGACCCCAATCTGTTAAAGAGTTGCCTACCCCTCTCACCCAGTTTGCCTAAAAGACACAAATTTAACCAGGAAAACGTGAGAGCATATCTGGAGTACTGTGTCCAGTGTAGGTCACCTTAGTTAAGGTTGCTTGTATGTATAAGCCGTTCAGAGAAAGTTTGAGGCAGTTTGTCTTGTGGCTTACTACAGGTAAGACTTATATTCGCTGGAGTTTTTAAAAATAAGAGTAATATGTAAAATCCTGAGGGGTCTTTACACGTTGGTGGATATGCAGGGGATAATTTCTCTTCCAGGCGAATTTAGAATGAAGTTTAAAAATCAGAAGTTGCCAACTTATAACAGTTGAGGTGTTTTTTGTTTGCTCTGACGGTTACGAGTCTTTGGAGCTTTCTTCCCAAAATAGTGATGAAAACAAAGCCCTTTTCCAGCCGCACACTTATAGACTGTGGCTTCCAGCATCTGCTGTCCTTGTTGTCTCCAAGCCCTTAAATATGTAGTCCTTAACAAAGGTAAGTAGATCCTGAGGAAGGGTCACTGGACCCAAAACATTAACTGATTTTCGTTTCTTCACCGATACTACCAGACCTGCTGAGCTTTTCCAGCGACTTCTGTTTTTGTTGTAGGTAGGTTCTTATTAGACAACGAGTTGAAAGGTTCTTAGGGGTAGGCGAGAATGTGGATTTGAGGTTACAATCAGGTCACCCACAGACCCATGAAATGGCAGAGTGGGTTTTAGAAGCTAATAGGTCTGTTCTGCTGCTTGTTTGTATGTTGACAAGTTCCTTTTTTTTAAGTGTCAGCAAGTGTGGCTATACTACATACAGTCGCAATTGTGAATTATTAAAAGGGATTGAGCTCCATTTGTACCAGTAACTTCTTCTTTCACCCCTTTTCAAATGACTTGCACAAATCTATGCACTCAATAATGCTTTTTTAAAATCAGAATTATTGTGACTTGGAATTCAGAGCCTGAAAGAAGCTGGAAACAAATTCAACTGGAACCTTCAAAAGGTCAGATTTTAGGAATGGATAGAAAATTGCTGGGTAATGCTATGAATTGGTAAGCTCTTTCAAAGAATCAGCATAAATATTTTCTCTGTTGTTTATCTTATCTATGTATAGATTTTTTTATTCTTTTCTATAAGAAATCTTGATGTTCTTTTGTTAAAAAAAATTGGCAGCCAAGCATTCAAAAAGGAGCTGGGGAGAGTATAGGTCTAACGTGTACCCTTCAGAGGGAAATGCAGGAGCAGTCTTGGATGTCTAGGACAATTCAGGACTGGATAAATAAGCAGAGTGGGTCTTTAGCATGTCCAAAGGAAGCATTTCAGCTGTGGAATACAAGAATTGCAGGAGGGACCTTAAGAACGCAATTAGAAGAACAAAATAGGGCATGAGAAAGATCTTGCGAACACAATTAGGGAAAATCCTAAGATATTTTATAAATACCTTAAAAAGAAGAGGTTGACCAGGGACCAACAAGGTAACCTGTGTGTGAAGCCACGGGATATTAGAAGAGTGTTGAATGAATACTTCTCTACAGCCTTCACTCTGGAAAAAGAAAACATAGGTACGGAATTCAGAAGAAATAACTGTGAGGAACTTTCACAGTTTGACACAGGAAATGGGAGGTGTTGAAAGCTCTGTCGGGCTCAAAAACAGACAAGTTCCCTGCCTTGCCCGAATTGCATCCAAGGCTGCTATGGGAGGCGAGACAGGAAATTGCAGGGGCTCTGACATAAATTTTTAATTCCTCTCTAGCCATGCTGGAAGAGCTAGAGGATTGGAGGATGTCTAACATGGTTCACTTTTTAAAAGCGATGGTAGAGATGAACCAGGAAATTACAGACCAATGAGTCTCACGTTAGCAGTAGGGAAATTATTGGATAAAATTTTGAAGGAGCGAATTAATACCCACTTGAAAAGGCATGGGTTCACTAGGGATGGACAGTGTTGCCTTGTCAGAGGGACGTCATGCCTAACAAATTTGTTAGGATTTTTTGAAAGTGTGATTAAGTGTGTGGATGAGGGAAGCTCTGTTGATGTAGTTTTTGTGGACTTTAGCAAAGCTTTTGACAAGGTCCCACGTGCGACACTGATTAAGAAGTTAAAAGCATGTGGAATTCAGGGAAACGTGGTGACAGGGATCAGAAACTGGTTTAGTAAGAGAACACAAAGGACAGAGGTTGCAATCTGTTTAAGTGACAGAAGACCTGTGTTCAGAGGTGTACCACAGGATCAGAACTGGGTACCTTAATGTTTGTTATAATGATCATAAATGGTGTCGAGGACAATGTGGGGGGAATGTTAAGCACATTTGCAGATGACACCAAGATTGGTAGAGTGGTTAATAGTGAAATTTGCTTATAGATTACAGCAGGATATAGATGGGTTGTTCAAATGGGCAGACCAGTGGTAGATAATATTTAACCCTGACAAGTGCGCGGTGATGCACTTTGGAAGAAGAAACAAGATGAGGGAGTATTTAATGAATGGCAGGACGCCAGGTAGCTTAGAAGAACAGAGGGATCTTGGGGTAATTATTCACAGATCCCCAAATTCAGCAGAGGACGTGAGTAGGATAGATAAGAAGGCATATGGGACACTTAGAGTCATAGACATGTACAGCATGAAAACATACCCTTCAGTCTAACTCGTTCATGCTGACCAGGTATCCTAAATTAACCTAGTCCCAGTTGCCAGTATTTGGCCCATATCCCTCTAAATCCTTCCTATTCACGTATTCATCCAGGTGCCTTTTAAATGTTGTAACTGTACTGGCCTCCACGACGTCCTCTGGGAGCTCATTCCATACATTCAACACCTTCTGTGTGGAAAAAGTTGCCACTTGGGTCCCTTCTAAATGTTTCCCCTTCTCCTTAAACCTATGACCTCTAGCTTTGGACTCCACTACCCTGGGGGACACACAGGCTATTCATCCTATCCATACCCCTCGTGATATTTTAAACCTCTATAAAGTAACCCCTCAACCTCCAACGCTCCAGGCAGCCTATTCAGCCTCTCCCTATAGCTCAAACACTCCAACTCTGGCAATATTCTAGTAAATCTTTTCGTGCCCTTTCAAGTTTCATAACAGCCCTCATATAGCGGGGAGATAGTGTTCCAAAAGTGGCCTAACCAAAGTCCTGTAAAGCTGCGACATGACATCCCAACTCCTACACTTTCCAATAAAGGCAAGCATACTGCTTTCATCAATCATAGCACAGAGAATATAAGAGCGAGGAGGTAGATCATAGAATCCCAACAGTGTAGAAATTGGCCATTCTGCCCATCGTGTCCACACCAAACCTCCTGAAAAACATCCCACCCAGACTCACTATCCCCATAACACTGCATTTCCCATGGCTAACCCACCTAGCGTGCATACGGTGGGTAATTTAGCATGGCTAATCCGCCCTAACCTGCACATCTTTGGACTGTGGGAGGAAACCAGATCACCCAAAGGAAACCCACACAGAGAAGGGGAGAGTGTCTTCGGAGTTTGCACAGTCAACCAAGGCTGGAATCGAACCTGTGTCTTCAGTGCTGTGAGGCAGTAGTGCTTAGCACTGAGCCACCATGCCATCCTTAGTAATGTTAGAGTTGTGCAGAGTGGTGATCAGACCACAAGTGAGTACTTTGTGCTATTCTGGTCATCCCATTACAGAAAGGGTGTGATGGTGCTGAAATGGGTACTGAGGAGGTTCACGAAGATGTTGCCTGGGATGGAGAAATTGATCTATAAGGAGAGGCTAGATAGGCTTGGGTGGTTTTCTCTGGAGCAGAGGGGTTACCTGACTGAGGTGTATAAGATTATGTGTGGCATGGACAGAGTGAACAGAAATCAGCTGTTCCTCTTGGTTGAGGGGTCAATCGTGAGAGGGCATAGTTTTAGAGTAAGGGGCAGGAAATTCAGAGGGGATTTTTGGAAAAAAAATCCTTTTCATTCAGCAAATGGTGGGAAACTGGATTGCACTGCTTGGGAAGTAGTGGAGGCTGGAAACCTTACAACCTTTAAAAAAAGTTTAGATGAGTGCTTCAAATATCATAACATTCAGGGATATGGGACAAATGCAGGAAAATTGTCATTAGCGCACTTTTAGTGGTAGTTATGTCAGTGCAGACTCTGTGGGCCAAAAGGCCTTTTATGAAGCGTTGACTCTGATTTTTTTTTTCTTCGCGGGTGCTGCCGGGCCTGCTGAGCTTTCCCAGCAACTCCTGTTCTTGTTCCTGATTTACAGGATCCACAGTTCTTTTGTTTTTTATGAATAAGAAACATTTGGAGAGATTTGCGCCAGGAATAGGCAGTTGGGACCAGTTTAGTTTGGGATTATGGTTGGCATGGACTGGTTGGACTGAAGGGTCTGTTTCCATGCTGGGCGACTCTCTGGCTGTCTGTGCTGTATGAATCTATAAGACTAGAAGTCAGAGCATTCAACTCTCAGCAAAGGCTGGGAAGCTTTTGTCTAGAAAAAAAGAAGACCAAAGTGTGTCCTGATGGAAGTCTTTATTCTATGGATTCCATGGTTCTATGATTTAAGATATTTAAGGCTTCAATAATCCAGTAGGGAATTCAAGAGGAATCTCTTTACCCAGCAAGTGGTGAGAATGTGGAATTCACTCCCTCAGCAAGTGATGCAGGAATATTTTTAAGGGAATGCTGGATACGTACATGAGGGAGAAAAGATTAGAAAGATATGCTGATGGATGGGAGATGAGGAGAGGTGCGAGATAGTGGTGAACTTCAGAAACTATTCAAAAACCGAAAGAAGCAGCAATAACTCCCATCTGGAATAAACTATTAAAGACAAGGCCAAACTAATACAGGAATTGAAAGCAACTAGCCATGTATGAGAAGGAGTCAAAACCTCATGAACAAAGCTGTTTTGACATGTACTTGATAACTGAATGCCTCGCACCACAAGGATAAATGGCTGCTCTGCTGAATAGTTTTAGGAGTTAATCACAGGAAAGCTGTGTATTGAACAAGCAGTTAAGGCCAAATGTAACAAGGGTAAAGAGGTTACTTCTGATTAGAAGGTGAGCTGTAGATATGATGAAAGAATCGAAAGATTCATCGATATTACATCATAGACCTGAAGGATAAAAATCTGTGTAAGAATCCAACACCTTCATTAGCAGAACTTCAAAGAACAACACTGCACAAGGATTGAATCCTGAGAAGGCAGCTCACCACCACCTTCTTAAGGGCACAAAGGATGGGGAAGAAATGCTGGCCAGCCAGCAATGCCGCAATGAATTGAAAAAAAGTTTCTGGAGACATACAGTGTTAGTTGGAATCATAGCTAAATTCCACCATTAATCCAGTAGTAGCCAGGTTCAGTTTTGAGGCTTAACTTGCTTACTTGAGGGGTCTTATTTTGGTTATTGCATGCAATAAAGTTTTAACTAATTGTTTCAATATTTGATTGCCTGCGAGATTTCTTATTAAATAGCCAAATTAAAGATAACTTGTGACTTATGGCTGGGTGCAAGCTCATATGGAGCATCAGTACTGACAGACATCAGTTGAGCCAGTTGGCCTAGTCCTGTACTGTAGACTCAATGGAACAGAGACACGTATTTATTTCAGGATTTATTTAATTGAAGTGGTAGGAAAAACGTTGTTTACTATCTGGAATTAAATAAATGTACTTCATCAGCTTCTATGGTTCATTTCAGTGGAAATGTGCATTGTAAGTTCAAACGATATCAGGTCCGCTGGAAGTCAAGTGTTGAGAGTGACCAGTCCGATAGAAATAAACCTTCCTGTCCTCCCACTGTCAGAATGAACCTGGTTCAGAGTTGGATGTGCTTACCAGCAGAACCCAATCTCTGTAATTCTGAACCCACTGTAATCTGAGTGGGGCAGAGAATTCAGTGAATGCCCTATGCACCCTCTCCTTGGTGTGGATTCTTCAGTGTTGGCACAGCGGCTCAGTGGTTGGCACTGCCTCACAGCAGCAAGGACCTGGATTCAATTCCAGCCTTGGGCGACTGTCTATGTGGAGGTTGCATGTTCTTCCCCGTGTCTGCATGGGTTTCCTCCCACAGTCCAAGGATGTGCAAGTTAGGTGGGTTGGCCATGCTCAATTACCCGTAGTGTTCAGGGATGTATAGATGAGGTGTGTTGTCCATGGGAAATGTAGAGAGAGGACGGAGGGGTGGGTGTGGGATGCTCTTTGGAGGGTTGGTGTTAACCTGTTGGGCAGAATGGCCTTTTCCATCCTGTGGGGATTGCATAGAAGTTGTTGACATGCTTGTTGAGCTGGCTTATTCTCGTTCAGACGTTTTGTCACCATGCTAGGTGACATCATCAGTGGAGCCTCCAATGAAGCGATGTTATTCTACTCTCCTTGGAACTTATACTGCCTGGTCTGTTATGGTGAGTAGTGTCATTTCCAGTTTTGATCTGTGTGGGTTTGTATATGGGGTCCAATTCTACATGTTTGTTGATTGCAGTATGGGTGGAGAACCATGCCTCTAGGAATTCCCGTTCATGCCTATGTTTGGCTTGGGCTACTATGGCTGCCGAATCCCAGTTAAACTGATGGCCTCCATTGGCTGAGTGTACTGATGTTAAGGAGAGTTTGTTGTGCCCTTTCGCTGCTATCTGATTTTCATGTATTCTGTTGGCTAGTTTCCTTCCTGTCTGTCCGATGTAATGTTTGTGGCAGTCGTTACAAAATACCATGCAAACCACGTTCGTTCTGCATGTTGTGTGTGATTAGGGTTTTTAATCCTAGTAAGTGTTTGTCATAGAGTTGCTGTGGGCTTGTGGGCCACCATGATTCCTAGTGGTCTTAGGAATCTTGTTGTCAGTTCTGATATGTTCTTAATGTAGGGCAGTGTGGCCAGTGTTTAGGGCATATTGTGTCCTCCTGTTGTTGTCTGTTTAGTAGGCACCTGCAGATGAAGTTGCGGGGATATCCATTTATAGCAAGAATTTTGTACAGGTGCTGTTTCTTTCCTGCAGTTGTTCTGGAGTGTTGCAGTTTGTCCTGGCCTGTTTAAATAGTGTCTTAATGCAGCTTTGTTTGTGAATGTTGGGGTGGTTGCTGTGGAAGTTGAGGATTTGATCAGTGTGGGTTGCTTTTCTGTATGCTGACATTTGGAACTTCCTGTTGGTCATACGCTCAACTTTAGCAATGAGAATGCATGAACATCAACCAGCAACAAAACAGCAGAACAAGTTCTCCTTAATATCGCTACATGCAGACAACGAAGGTCTTCAGTTTAACTGGGACAAAGTAAACCATAGTAGCCCATGCCAAACATAGACACACACAGGAATTCCTCGAGGCATGGTTCTCTACCCATACTCGAATCAACAAACATATAGAATTGGGCCCCATATATCAACCCATACAGATCAAAACCGGAAATGACACTACTGACCATAACGGACCGGACAGTATAAATTCCAAGCAGACTAGAATAACATCGCTTCATCTGAAGCTCCACTGATGATGTTACCTAGCATGGTGATGAAACGTCCGAATGAGAACAAGCCAGCTTGGTGAGCAAGTCAACAACCTCAAACACAACCCTAGCTACAAATCTTTGCCAATCCTTTAATTCTATAGAAGTGTCAGCCAATTGGATGAATGACTGTATCCTTTCCCACATTGGGAACAGATAAACTCACTGGTGTATCAGCAGGTTGGATGACTTAGTCAATCGCTTCCCCTATTCAGAACAAGGGAATGGCATTTCCCCAGTCTGAACCCTCTAGTATGTCAGCAGGTGGGTTGAGTGAAGTTCCCCAGTCTGAACCCTCTAGTATGTCAGCAGGTGGGTTGAGTGAAGTTCTCCCCACATTCAGAGCAGGTGACTGGCCTGTCTCCAAGGTGAACTTGTTAGTGTGTCTGTAGATTGAATATCCAACTAAATCCCATTACATACTCTGAGCACGTGGATGGACTCTCCCCAGTGTGACTACATCAATGAATCTCCAGCTGAGATGCAGATCATAACCCTTTCCCGCAGTCAGTACATTTTCACAGTTCCTCCGTGGTGTCAGTGTCCTTATGCCTCTCCAAATTTGATGATCAGTTGAAACCTTGCCCACACATAGAAGACATGTAGTCTCTGCCCATGAGAATGGTGTGTTTCTTTTAGCCTGTGTATCTAATTTAAAATCTTTCCATCGTCAGTGCACTGAAACACTGTATCTTGGTGCTCTTTCAATTACACTGATATTTCAAATATTTTACCACCGACAAAAAGCATAAACATTCAGACTATGATGAATCAAGGTTAGATCTTGTTATGGTGTATTACCTTGACACAATGTTTGGTTTGCAATTTCTGTTTTCAAATCTTCTCCTAATAAAGCAACACACAACTGTCAGCACTGAATAGAAATTTGAAACAAGCAATTCCAATTTATATTGAATACATTTTTCCACTCATTCCCCAAAATCAGTACATTTCCATCCCAAACACTCTCCCTCTGCTGTAACTTATATACACTCCCCATTTCCCTGAAGTGCTAGTTAATGCTGATCAATTATCCATACTCAATTATTCCTGTCCCAAACACAGATCCAGAAATGTCATGTAGCTGCCTAAACACAGACATTGAAAACAGGAACACAGTGAGCCATTCAACCTGAAGGATATGGGCCAAGCAATGGTAGGGAAATGGGGTTAGCATGTATGGACATTTTGGACCAGTTTGGGAAGAAGGGCCTGTCACTGTTCTGTGGGACTCTATGACTCTGTATGATTAGATTCCCTACAATGTGGAAACAGGCCCATTGGCCCAACAAGTCCACACAGCCCCTTGCAGCATCCTACCCAGACCAATCCCCCTAGAACCCACACACCCCTGAACACTACGGGCAATTTAGCATGGCCGATCCACCTATCCTGCACATCTTTGGACTGTGGGACGAAACCGGACCAACCGGAGGAAACCCATGCAGACATGGGGAGAACGAGCAAACTCTACACAGACTGTTACCCAAGGCTGGAATCGAATCCAGGTCCCTGGTGCTGTGAGGCTGCAGTGCTAACCACTGAGCCACCATGCCGCACCGTGCTGTATGGTTCAGCTCATCGAGCCTGCTCCAGTATTACTCTGTGTGACCGCACTAAAATGTGTCTTACACACACAGAAATGTGTGACATGTTGAAGATACTTTGGGAAATGAGGATGGACAGAATTTCATCAGTGAGTCTTCGTCATTATAGACCTGTAGCCTACATGGCTGGAGGACATGGAGACAGTCCATCATTTGAAAATTACATTGCACAGGTACATGGGAAAAAAAATGCTACATGGATACAGAGGGGGTAGACACAGACGGCATGGCCCTACAGAGACTGCAGTTACCATGGATTAGTTCTGTTTCAGATTGACAGTATCTGTACTATTCTGGCAAGGGACAGTCAGTACTTTGCTCTGAGAGGTTGCACAGAGATGGAGGTTTTACTTTGAGGGCCATTGCAGGCCAGTATTGTAATATCCAGCAATTGGGAGGGGGGTGGGACTTGCCTAATGCAGCCAAAAGAATCACAGAGCCCACTGCTAATATCGTCCGGTCCCCTCCAAGGCAGTTTTTGGGATATACAACAACATAGAGTCACCAAGCAGAGGCTGATAGCCAAGTCTGGTAGCCATGAGGATGGCCTCAAACAGGATCTTGGGTTCATGTTACACCACAGGTGACTCAACCATACTGTACACTCTCACTCACACACAGATCCTCCCTCGCGCCTGCATGCACACAAATCTAATTGGGTGAATTTGCACTTGCAGATTTTAATTTGTGGATACATTCTATTTTGTCCAAAAAGTGCTCAATTTGCAGACAGTCGATGTGGCATTTTACAAGTTCTTGTGTTGGAAATAAAATCAGTCTGACTCCAAGTTAATACACAACCAGATTCTAAACAAGGTTCACACCTAAAATGCATTGTCTGACCCGACTCTGGTAAAATGACAAAACATTTAGCTATCTCAGAGCAGCAATTTGAAACAATTTCTGGGATTTGTATATTAATCCTTTCTAAGTGATTAAAGATTTCACAGTCATCTGAGGTTTGTTCAATACATTTGCATCAGTTCTATGACCCTTTGATCTTTTGCCTACAAATTCTGTGTCTGGTGCCACCTCTCTGACACCTGAAGAAGGAGCAAGACTCCAAAAGCTTGTCTTCAAATAAACCTCTTGGACTATAACCTGGCGTTGTGTGATTTTTGACCTCGGAGGTGGTGACAGAGGAGATGGAGAGAGAAAAAACACTTCAAAGGAACTAACTTGCATTGAGTTTATGAAATGATTTCACACTGTCCTTAACACAAAGTTGACCCATTTGACTTTTATTCAAAACAACAGTATCCAAAACTGGACTGGATTTTATTAACATTAGTAGAAAAGAACATGGATGTGAGCAACATTCAACTCCTGGAGTGAACTGTGATCTTGCTGATGTCTCAGCAGGTGAGATAATAACATAGTGAATCCTTTCCCACACTTGGGTTAGATAAATAGCCTCTCCCAGTGTTAACTTGCTCTGAATTAATAAAGACCTCTCCTCAATATGAACTTGCTGGTAAGCCAGCAGGTAGGAACACTGAGTGAATCCTTTCGCATACAAGGGCCAGATGAATGACCTCTCCCTACTCTGGATGTGTCAATGTGTGTCCAGCTCCAATGGGGATTTTAAACACTTCTCGCATTCCCCACACTTACACGCTTTCTCTGCTGTGACTGCACTTGTGTTTGAACAGGTCAGATAACTGGCTGAAACCTCATTGTTTTCAAAACACGTTTCTCTACACTGTAAATGGTGTTCCATCATTCCGTGTTTAAAAATCAATGATATTCAGGTTATAACAAATTGACCAACTTTATGATGACTCTTTTCAGTTTCCTGCTACCAGAACCTCCCCTTCTGATATCCTGCAAAATTCATTTAAAACAGAGAAAAAGGGGAGTAAGGGAGGACCCACAGAAAAACACAAGTATCAAGTTGTGAAATTGAACTGAAAGAATCTACTCATTTGTAAGGTCCCCTTCTGGAAAGAGTGACCATCGAAACTGCAGGATTGGCAAATAAACCCAACTACTTGCCCCTGTTCTTCAGCCAAGGGAACCTGCCATTCAGTTTAAACCTACGCAAGCTTCTAGCGTCCATGGGAATAAAGTAAGACAGATATGGGTGATACAGAGGATTCTACACATCTGGAACTCAACCAGAACTTTGAAACAATTAGCAAATCCTCAATATTCACCCGGTAGAAGGACCAGGGCAGCAGATATACGTGAACACCATCGCCTTCAAGTTCCCTTGAACCCCATCCTGACTTGTCCAATTTTGTTTTTTTCCTTTATTCGTTCATGGGATAAGGACATCACTGGCTAGGCAGCATTTATTACCCATCCCTAATTGCCAGAGGGTAGTTAAGAGTAAGGGTTTGGAGTCACCAGACCAGGTAAGGAGGGCAGTTTCCTTCCCTGAAAGACAGTGAACCAGATGGGTTTTTCTGGCAATCAGCAATGGATTCATGGTCATCATTAGACTCTTAATACCAAATATTTGTTGAATTCAAATTCCATCATCTGCCATTGTGGGATTCGAACCCAGGTCCCAGAACATTATCTGGGTTTCTGGATTAACAGTCTGGCAATAATACCACTAGGCCATTGCCTCCCGTCAGCCATATAAACTGCTGGACAAGCAGAGAATTTGTTCATTGAAACATTGGGAAGACTGAAGCTAGTCCCCGCTACAAGTGGTGTTCACTTAACACTGCCTTCAAATTATTCAAACAGAAATTAGAAAGGTCATTTTGTTAACTTACACCAATTTAAATTTAAAAAAGTAAACTCTTATGAATGACTGCTGTGCTATTGCTGAAAATGATTTGAACTGCTGCTCTTCCACGTGATTACTGAAATTTTAAAACTTTTCCCACTGCATTGCCACAATTTTTTCCCCACAGAAATTGATTCCAACTGGTTGAACTCCACCTTTGCTGCTTTCCTTCTTTACCACTGAAAATGAACATTTTTAATGAAATAGTACGGCACAGATGGAAACTGATCAGTCCAGCACATCTAGGTTAGCTCTTTGGAAGATGGAGCTCATTGGGTCAATGACCCTGCTGAGAGATTCAGAGCAATCCAAAATCTGCTGCAGTAATAGAATGGAAAGGGTTTTCCAGCCAGTTACTTCTCAGACATTCTCAGTCCTGTGAAAAAGATCCAGTGCCCAGCATATAAAAATCAGAAAGAGTTCACTGGTTAGTTCAGCTCAAAAAGGGTGTCTGGAGAGTTAACTTCAACACAGTGACGCACTTCACTTGCTGTGAAGACATCATATGGTCATAAGAAAGAGGAGCAGGGGTGGGACGATTGGCTCTTTGAGACTTCTCTGTCCTTCAGTGGAATCATGGCTGATCTGACACTCCTCATACCCACTTTCTTGCCCTTTCCCCGCCACAATCCTCGATTCCTCTACTGATCAAAAATCTAACTAACTCAGCCCAAAAAAATACGAGGACGCTGTCCCCACAGCTCTCTGTGGGAAGAAGTTTCAAAGGCCCACACTACCCTCTGAGATATCTTCAGCTCAGTCTTAAACTGGTGCCCCTTAACTCTGAGTCTATGCCCTCTGGTCCTGACTCTCCCAGGAGGGAAAACATCCTCTCAGCATTAACCCCGTCAAGCCCCTTCAGAATCTTACATGCTTCAACAAGGTCATCTCATTCTTCTGAGTGAAGTCCCAACCTGTTTAACCTCTGATCACAAGACGGTTCCTCCACACCCGGCGTCATCCCTCATGAAGCACTGGACCTTGTGATAGAAAATATTTTCTGAAACAAGGGGATGAAAAGTGCTCTGAGTCCTCCAGATGTGGTCTCACCAGTACCTTGTGCAGTTGCAGTAAAACGTCCCTTCTGTTATACTCCAACCCCTTTAAAACAAGGCACGATGTTGGTCAAGTCAAGACAGCTGAAACACACACAGCGCTGTCATCTTCCGGTGTGAAACAAAATTTCCACATCCCCATCATCCAGAAGCCACCAGAACGATTGGCAGCTCTCAGCGCTTTGGAGGTATGGCAGTGGACAAAAGCCATCATGAAGGAGTTGATGATCAGTTCAAGGACAATTTAGGTCAGTTTTGCTTGGTGTCTGAATGACTAATCAGTTACATCCTCCTCACTCGATGTTAACAGTCCATGATTCTTTTTCTTTAAACTCACAGGATGTAGGCATTGCTGGCTGGCCAGATTTTATTACTTGTCCCCAGTTGCTCTTGAGAAGGTGGTGGTGAGCTGCCTTTTTGAGCCACTACAATCCACATAGATTTCATTTCATAGATTTTGTAGAATCCCTCCAATGTGGAAACAGGGCCTTTGGCCCAAAAAGTCCACACCGACCCTATGAGCATCCCACACAGATCTGTCTCCTAATCTGCACATCCCTGAACATTGCAATTTAGCATGGCCTACCCACCAAGCCTGTGCATCTTTGGACTGTGGGAAGAAACCGGAGCACCCGGAGGAAACCCATGCAGACAGGGAGAATGTGCAAATTCCACATAGACAATCGCCTGAGGGTGGAATCGAACCCGGGTCCCTGGTGCTGTGAGGCAGCAGTGCTAACCCATGTTGTATGTTGATCCACACAATACCCTTTGGGGAGGGAACTCCAGTATTTTGGCCCAGAGACACTACAAGATATAGCCACATCAGGACAGTGAGGGGCTTGGAGGGGAACATGCAGGTGGTGTATTTCCCTGTATCTGCTGCCCTTGTCCTTTTAGATGGGTCGAGGATTTGGAAAGTGCTGTTGAGGATCTTTGATCAATTTCTGCAGTGCATCTTTGCAGATAGTAAGCTCTGCTGCTATTGAGCATTGGTGCAGAAAGGAGTGGATACTTGTGGAAGCGGTATCAAGCGGACTCCTACATTACTTACTTGAGCTTTGTAGATGGTCGATTGGTTTTGGAGAGTCAGGAGGTGAGTTACTCATCGCAGCATCCCTAGCCTCTGACCTGCTCTTATGGCCAGTGTTTATGTGGTGAGTGCAGTTGAATTTCTGGTCAGTGGTACCCCCAGGATGTTGATAGTGGGGGATTCAATGACGGTTACACCATTGAATGTTAAAGGGTAGTGGATAAATTGACCCTTATTGCAGACAGTGACTGCCTGACAATGGCACAAATGTTACTTGCCACTTGTCAGCCCAAGCCTTGACATTCTCCAGATCACATTGCATTTGAACATGGACTGCTTCAATATCCGAGGAGAGGTGAATGGTGCTGAACACAGTGCAATCATCAGCAAACATCCCCATTTCTGACTTTATGATGGAGAGAAGGTCATTGATTAAGCAGCTGAAGACAGTTGGGCTTAGGACACTCCCCTGAGGAACTCCTGTAGAGAGGTGTCCCACAGCTGAGATGACTGACCTCCAACAACCATCTTCCTATGTGCCAGGTAACGACCAGTAGAGAGCATTTTCCCCAATTCCCACCAATTCCAATTTTGCTTGGGCTCCTTAGTGCAAACCTTGCTCAGATGCAGCCTTCATGTCAAGGGCAGCCACTTGCCTCTCACCTCTGGAATTCAGTGCTTTGATTAGTTTATCATCAAAACACCGTTCTGTCAGCGATCCTCACTTGCCCTACATTGGCGTTCCTGGACGATTTGGACTGTATCACCCCTAGACCCAAGGCTCGATTCTTTCTCTATATTGGGAAGAGCAGTAATCCTATCACTGACCCCTGTGGACAGCACTGTTTATAATCCTTCCAGTTTGAAGGACATTCAATAACCACCGCTCTCCATTCTTCATTGTTTACACAATTTTCTATCCACACTGTCCCACTCCTTTCAACACCATGATGTTCATTTTAACAAAAGGCCTGCTGTCCAGCAGCTTATCAAATATCTATTGTCAGTTCACCCAAAGAAAGATCCACCACGTTTCCTCTCTAACTACAATGTGTCATTCTCAGAGATAATCACTGCTGTCAGTCTTGAATAAAACTATTTTACTGACAAATACTGAGATTCTGATACAGACTCTCCCACTCCGTCCTCCGGGCTCTTTCTCCTATCCCAGTTAGTCTGAAGCTCCTGTCAATCACCCAATGGATGCTCCTGAACTGCCTTTAGGAAATAACCAAAAATCTAATTCCTCAGGTACAACATATAATTAAAAGAAAAACAAAGCTCTCTAACAAGATACTGTGATTGCTGCTGATGGTTTCATGGTGGTCACCATAACCCTGTGTAGATTGGGCTCATTTCACACCCATTCATGCCCATCACTGATGCTCAATCACTTTACCCTGCCCTGATTCTCTATCCCATCAGACAGAACTGTCACCAAACAACTGGCACAAGGGCCTTTAATGACAGTTCTGACAACTCAGAATCAATCCTATCTACAAACATGCAGCATCTTCAGTGTAGGGGAACCCCTGAACAAAGACATACTATATCCTTAAAACCTTGTTTTCAGTCTGGGACTGATGGTGAACTCTGCTGTCTCAGCTGGTGTTCAGATAAACTCCTCACATATCTTCAGGGGATGCCAAGGACATGAGAAGAGAGAAGAAAACGCCAAACAATGTGAGGAGCTCAGCCACAGCTCTGTTTCACTCCAGTCTTCACTCTGAAACTGTCAGACATGGTGTGGCCATACTGTACAGCGTGCAAGGTTATGACAGGAGCAGGGGAGTTTTGAAGAACAAATGCTTTGTTGCAATCTCCTTGATCAATCACTTTTTTTTAATATGTTAGGATGATTTTTTTTGTGGCCAACACGTCCTGTGAAACGAATCCTACCTTAAAACAAAGGATGAGGCGGTCATGAGGGCATTGCAGTAGATGGAACATTTTGTGCTTGAGCAGTTCAGAATTTCATCCTTGCCAGGACCTTTCTGCGTGATTGAAAAAGTTGTCCGTCTCAAATGATGAGGGCTCCTTTTTCAACTCAGACTGAAAGGAAGCTGCAAAATGGAGACTGTGAGGCTCTTTTTTATAATTTAATTGCATAACGGAGTATCACTGTGGACAGTATACACAAGTCAGTAAGAATTAATCAGCACTTTGACATTGGAGATGTCAAATCAGTGGAGCCTTTCAGACACTGAATTATAGATTTTGCACCAAAGATCCACCCAGGAAACGTTCACAATATTATTATAAATTAGTTCCTATTGAGAATTCTTCAATTAATGTGCAGGAGCACAAATAGAATCTTGAAGGTGAGAAAGCACTTCTTTAGAAATCAGTGGCACATCCAGAATATGAAACTCTAGTAGATTGCACTAATTATTCTCACGGTATATACAAGCCAAAAGACTGTCAGATAATCTTAGGGTGGCACAGCGGCTAGCACTGCTGCCTCACAGCGCCAGGGACCCGAGTTTGATTCCACCCTCAGGTGACTGTCTGTGTAGAGTTTGCACATTCTCCCTGTGTCTGCATAGGTTTCCTCTGGGTGTTCCAGTTTCCTCCCACAGTCCAAAGATGTGCATGCTAGGTGGATTGGCCACACTAAATTGTGTGTAGTGTTCAGGGATGTGTAGATTAGGTGGGTATAGTGGGGTGTGTCTGGGTGGGATGGTTTGAGGTGCAGTATGGACTGGTTGGACCGAAGGGCCTGTTTCCAAACTGTAGGGATTCTATGAAATAATCCTGGTTGTGATGGCCAACACAAATAACAGCAAAGTCCAATTTCTCCAGTTATTTATGCAGTCGCTCGTGTGTGACCAGGCTGCAGGATCGAGTGAATCCCTTACCACACACAGAGCAGATGAATGGTCTCTCCCCTGTGTGAATGCGCTGGTGTGCAAGGAGGGCGGACGAACACCTGAAAGACTTACCACAGTGAGAGCAGTTGAAGAGCTTCTCTGCAGAGTGAGTCTGCTGGTGTGCCTTGAGGGTGGATGATACAGTGAAGGCCTTCCCGCACACAGAGCAGCTGAACGGTTTCTCCCCCGTGTGAACTCGCTGGTGGGTGATGAGGGCTGATGTCTGCCTGAAGCTTTTCCCACACACTTGGCAGCTGAATGGCCTCTCCCCGGTGTGAACTCGCTGGTGTCTCACCAGGCTAGATGGCTGGGTAAATCCCTTCCCACATATGGAGCACGTGAACGGTCTCTCCCCCGTGTGAACTCGCTGGTGTTCTTCAAGGCTGTGTAAATATTTGAAACTCTTTCCACAGCGAGCACAGCCGAACGGCTTCTCCTCGGAGTGAATCCGTTGGTGAGTCACCAGGTTGGATGATTTTGTGAACCCCTTCCCACACTGGGAGCAAATGAATGGTCTCTCCCCAGTGTGAACTCGCTGGTGTTGATTGAGGTCAGATGAAGAAATGAACCTCTTTTCACAGTGTGTGCAGCTGAATGGCCTCTCCTCAGTGTGAATTCGCTGGTGTAACATGAGACAGGTTGTCTTGGTAAATTCCTTCCCACATACTGAACAGATAAATGGCTTCTCCCCAGTGTGACTGCGCCGATGGATTTCCAGCTGGGATGGGTAATCGAATCCTTTGCCACAGTCCCCACATGTCAACGGCTTGGCCATGGTGCAGATGTTTTCTTCGTACAGAACACACATACAATCTCTCCCCACTATCAACAGTGCCGTTTTCAGGAAGTCACACTGTTGAAAGCTCTTTGCAGTTTTCTAGAACAGTGTCACTCAGGGGTGTGTGTATATGTTGGTACTTTGCCATTCTCACTGTTGTCTTAAATCAGTCCCTTCAGACAGAACTGACAAGCATTTCCCCTTCCATATTCAAAGGCCAATGATATTCAGATCCTGATGTGATGTTTGATTCCAGCCATGCATCTATCAATCCTGCTCTTCTCAAAACCTGTAAAAGGATAAAATAAGTTTACAAACATCAACAGTAAATTTTGGTTTTCCATGGAAGACTATCTCCTCACTTCTTCCCCAAAATTCTAAACCCCAGGTTCTTTTTGGAGCAAAAACCAAATGCATTACCACCATGTTCATTCTACGCTCTTCTCCTCCCTGCCTCACCTTTGCAATGGCTTCAGTTCTTGTCTTGCTGACTGAGCAGCTGTCAAGGACTGTTTAGGGATAGGCAAATTGGCTTTGTGCGAGGGAAATCATGTCTCACAAATTTGATTGAATTTTTTGAAGTGACCAAGAAAATAGATGAGGGCAATACAGCAAATGTTGTCCACAAGGCCTTGCTAAAGTCCTTTGGCAAGGTACCATAAGGTAAACTGGTTGGTAAAGTTAGATCTCATGGGATTAAAGCTAACCAATTAGATATAAAATCAGTTTGATGGTAGAACATAGAGAGTGGTGGTAGAGGCTTGCTTTTCAGGCCGGAAGCTTGTGACCGATGACTTGCCACAAGGATCAGCGCTGGATCCACTGTTGTTCATCATTTATACAAATGATTTGGGTGAGATAATAGGAGACATGATACATGATAAGTAAGTTTGCCGATGATATCAAAATTGGCAGTATAGTCAACTGTGAAGAAGATTATGTAGGATTACAATGGAATCTTGATTAATATGGCTAGTAGGCTAAGGAGTGGCAAATGAGTTTAATTCAGATAAATGTAAGGTATTGCATTTCGGTGAGACAAACCAGGCAGGGCTTATGCAGTTAATGGTAACCCTGGCGAGTCTTTTCGAGCAGAGAGACCTTGACATACATGTACATACTTACTAAGCAGTGGGGTCATAAGGTTGACAGGGTGGTAAAGGCAGTATTTGGCACACTTGCCTTCATCAGTCAAAGCAATGAGTACAGTAGCTGGTATGTCATGTT
Organism: Stegostoma tigrinum; assembly: GCF_030684315.1. NCBI lineage: Eukaryota > Metazoa > Chordata > Chondrichthyes > Orectolobiformes > Stegostomatidae > Stegostoma > Stegostoma tigrinum. The sequence continues at coordinate 9,843,616 of NC_081396.1, read as the reverse complement.
ACAGCTGTACAAAGTATTGGTGAGGCAACATTTAGAGCAAGCACTGTGTACAATTCTGGTTGCTTTGTTATAGCAATGATGTTATTAAATGGAAATGGTTACAGAAACAACTTACAAAGCATGTTACCAGAAATGGCATGATTGAGTGATAAGAAGAGTCTGGGGCTTCTTTCCCTGGAGTGTGGGTGGTTGAGGAGTGACCTTGTAGATGGTATTAAAATCACGAGGGGCATAGATAAAGTGAATAGCCAAGGAGATTTCCCCCTGGGGTAGGGGTGTGCGAGACTGGAGGGCAAGGGATTTACGGTGAGGAAGGAAAAGATGCAGAGGCCTGAGGGGCAACTGTTTCCACACAGAGGGTGTGGAATGAACTGCCAGTGGATACAATTATAACATTTAAAAGACATTTGGACAGGTATATGGATAGAAAAAGTTTAGGAGGGATATGAACCAAATGCAGACATGTGGGATTAGTTCAGTTTCCATTACCTACGATTACCTAAAGAAAAAAAGTGAAGTCTGGTCAGAGCTCCACTGATTTTCCCCAAAGCGGAATTATAGTTATCCCCTCTCCTCCCACATCCCAAACTGTGAACCATCTTCCTCCTACTGCCCAGGACCATTTTATTTTCTGTTTACAAATCATTTCCATTCAATGTCTGACAAAACCAATTTGTAAAATACTGCAAAAACAGGATGGAAGTTAAGAAACCAATATTTATCTCGGTCTGAATTCACTCTCCACAGATCATCCCTTGAAACCAATATTTATCTCGGTCTGAATTCACTCTCCACAGATCATCACTCGGGCTCGGTGAGAGAATGCCGCGCATGCGCCCTGCTAGACCTTGCCCCCAATTAAGATGGCGGCCATCGCCCCAGCCCTCCGTCCGACTTTAGATCCGCAGCCTGTTCTTGGGCTGCGGCAAACCGGAGCCCCGACCTTCTCAATCAGATCAGAAGCACTTCCCAGAGTTTGGAAAACTGCCTAAGCCAAGCCAACTCCACCGCACGTCAGGATATCCGCACCTTTCAGCGTCCGCCGCCTCCGGCAACTCTTGCCCCCACTGCTCAAGCTTCGGCTAGTAACCGTTGACTGAGCCTGCGCGCGACTTCACGGCCGTTCGGCGCCCGTGGATCACGTGAAGGAGGTCCCGTCTCACATCAACTCCGATTGGTTGGAGGGTCGGCGGCTCCTTCTCTTTCTATGGGCTTGGGACCGCCGTCAATCATGGATTTTCAGTCAGTTAGAAGGTTTTACTTGATTAATGTGTACTTGTAAATCCCCAAATTCCGTTCAAGTCTCTGTCCTGTGAGAGCTAAAGATTTCATCACTGTAAAAGTAAAGTTGACATTTTAGGCCAGACAGTGCTGGTTACTTGTGAGGCCCTGTTTGGAATCTGTTTGTGTTTTGGTTTGGAGTCAGCCTAGTTTTCTTTCCAAAGATTTAACAGCATCTCAGGTTTGTTTAATACAGCCTCATCAGTGGTGTGATCCCTTGATCTTTTACTTATAAATTCTGTGGCTACTACCTCTTTCGCTAACACCTGAGGAAGGTTGAAGGCTCCGAAAGCTGGTGTTCTCAAATGAACCTGTTGGACTACAACCTGGTGTCGTGTGATTTCTGACTGTGTCCACCCCAGTCCAAAACTAGCAACTCCACATCTGTCGGGACAGAAAGCAGAGTCCCAGTAACACTTCTTCGGAATTGACTCTGCTTTCTCCCACCGCAGATGTTGCCAGTCCTGCTGCTGAGTGTTTCCAGCAATTTCTGTTTTTGTTTCAGATTTCCAGCATCCGTAGTTTTTTTTTTGTTTCTTTTGTGAATTTGTGGAGTTCCCTGCAGATTTGAATTTAACTACTTGTTGAAATATTTTGTGTCAAGCCTTATTGGCTTCCAGCTCAGTTTGGATAACTGTGCCAACTGAACAGTGGGACCAGGAGAATTACTGTCCAAAAGGTTCCAAGGATCATGCTCTTGAACCTCCTCTGGATCCCCCATACAATGCCAGCACATGCTTCCCTACACAGGGCCTAAAACTGCTAAATTTAAATTTAAATTTAAGCTAAATTTAACTTCTAACTCCTAAAACTGCTCACAGTATGTACTGTTCTATGTTCTATGTCAAATATGGTCTGTCTAGGCCCTTATACAGCCTCAGCAGCACACCCTTGGTATTGTCTTCTGGCCTTCTTAAAGTCAACGGTGATGTTGCATTTGCCTTCCTAACTGCCAACTGAACCTGCCTATTAACTTTAAGAGAATCCTGATCAAGGACTCCAAAGCCCCTTATGCTTCAGATTTCTAAAGCCTTTCCCCATTCAGAAAGTAGACTACTCTCCTATTTTTCCTACCAAAGTGCATAACCTCACACTTGCCCATATTCCATTTACCACTAGTTTGCCCACTCTCCCAGCTGTCAATAATTCTGTGGCTTACCCACTTCCTCACCCGTCTCAACTCATCTGTCTCTCTGCCTATCTTTGGGTCATCTGCAAACTTAGCAACGAAGCCCTTGTTCCTTCATCCAGATCATTAATGTATAACATTGGATAGTTCTGGCCCCACTGCTAACCCTTGTGGAACTCCACTAGTCACTGCCTTCCATCCTGAATAAAGACTTCTTTACTGCCACTGTCTGCATTCTGCCTGTCAGCCAATGCTGTATCCATGCCAGTTACTTGCCCTTATAACACCATGGACTTATTTAGCAACCTCCTGTGCAGCAACTCATCAAAGGGCTTCTGAAAATCCAAACAGATTATGTCCCCTGGCTTTCTGTTTAACTTGTTCATTAACTTCTCAAAGAATTCTGACAGATTTGTCAGGTATAACTTCCCCTTGATGACACTGTGCTGACTCGGCCTTATAGTATCGTGCACTTCCAAATACTACACAATCTTATCCTTTGTAATATACTCTTCCTGGGAGTCAATCCATGGAAAGCCATGGACCCGGATGGTGTCCCTGGCTGAACACTCAGACCTTGTGCAGACCACCTGGCAGAGATATTCACTGACATCTTCAACCAATCCCTCCCACAAGCTGAAGTCCCCAGCTGCTTCAAGAAGACCATCATCATCCCCATACCCAAGAAAACACACGCAGTGTGCCTTAATGACTACCGCCCAATAGCTCTGACTTCAACAATCATGAAGTGCTTCGAGAGGCTATTCATAGCCTACATCAATTCCAGTCTCCCAATCTGCCTTGATCCCGAACCACAGAAGATGCTTTATCCCTAGCCCCTCATCTCTGGAACATCTGGACAGAAAGACACCTCTGTCAGATTCCTGCTCATTGACTACAGCTCTGCCTTCAACACCATTATCCCCTCCAGACTGATCACAAAACGCGTGACCTCTGCAACTGGATCCTCAGCTTTCTGACCCATAAAACACAATCAGTGCAGATAGGTAACCGCACGTCCCCCACAATAACACTCAACACTGGAGACCCCAAGGATGCGTCCTCAGCCCCCTACTGTACTCCCTGTGCACCTAAGACTGTGTTGTCAAATTCTGAATGAACGCCATCTACAAGTTCGCTGATGACACCACCATAGTAGGGCAGGTATCTAACGACAACGAGTCAAACTGAAGAAGGGAGATAAAGGGCCTGGTGACATGATGCAATGACAACAACCTCTCTCTCAACAGCAGTAAAACCAAAGAACTGATCATCGACTTCAGAATGAAAGGAAGAGAACACACCCCCATCTACATCAACGGAACTGAAGTTGAGAGGGTGAAGAGCATCAGGTTCGTTGGAGTGACAATAACCAATGTCCTGCATTTCCCACACAGACGAGATGGTCAGGAAAGCACAACAATGCCTCTTCTTCCTCTGGCAGGTCCATAAAGGTCCCTCACCAACTTCTACATGCACCACTGAAAGCATACTATCCGGGTGCGTAACAGGCTGATGCAGCAACTGCTCTGCCCAGGACCGTAAGAAACTACAGAAGGTGGTGTGCACTGCTCAGACCATCACGGAAGCCAACCTACCACCATGGACTCTGTTTACACGGCTCGCTGCCACAGAAAGGTGGCCACCACTGTCAAAGACCCATTGCACCCTGGTGACGACCTACTACAACCTCTGCCATCAGGCAGAAGATACAGAAGCCTGAACACACACACAAGCAGGTTCAGGAACAGCTTCTTCCCAGCTGCTATCAGACTGTTGAATGGACTCCAGCCTCAAGTAATATAAGCTGCAGTGTAACCTGTATGCATGTAATTCTTTTTGATCTGTACACCATTTTCTTGCTGTATTTTGGTACATGTGACAATAAAAATCAACCTTAAACCTTCCCAGCGATTTTTGTTTATTCACTTGTGGGACTTGGACAATGCTGTCTGGTAAGCGTTTTTCTAAGCCCTTGAGAAGGTGCTATTGAGTTGCCTTCTTGAAGAGCTGCAGTACGTATGCTCGAGGTTGATCCACAATGCCCTTAGGGAGGAAATTCCAGAATTTTGATGCAGAGACAGTGAAGGAACGCCAATATATTTCCAAGTCAGTATTGTGGCTGACTTGGAGGGGAACCTGCAGGTGACAGTGTTCCCACTTATCTGCTGCCCTTCTCTTTCTCAATGGAAGTGATCGTGGTTTGGAAGATGCTACCTAAGGATCTTTGGAGAATTTCTTGTAGACAGTGTACTGAGCATCAGCAGTGAAGGGAGTGTAATGTGGTGCCAATCAAGCAGGCTGCTTTGTCCTGGATAATGTAAAGGTCTTTGTGTGTTGTTGGGCCATTTATTGCAATTCATTAAGAGGTGATGGGCATTACTAGCTAGACCAGCATTTACTGCCCATCCCTAATTGCCCAGAGGCAGTTAAGAGTCAACCACATTGCTGTGGGTCTGGAGTCACAGGTAGGTCAGACCAGGTAAGGATGGCTGTTTCCTTCCCTAAACGGCATTAGTGTATCAGATTGATTTTTCTGACAACCAGCAAGTCACGGTCATCAAGAGGCTGTTCCACCTGGTGGAATTTGAACCTTGGTCCCCAGGCCATTACCTGGTTTAACAGTTCAGCAATAACATCACTAGGCCATCTCCTCCACCTGACACCCATTGATTCCAATTTTTCTGCAGCTTCTAAATGTCACGCTCAATCAAATGTGGCTGTGATGTCTAGAGCTGTCACTCTCACCTCACCTCTGACACTCAGCTTTTTTTGTCCATGTTTGAACCAAGGCTGTAACAAGGTCAGGATAACTGGCCAATAATTTTGTCTTCTACCACCTCCCTTCTTAAACAGGGGTGTCAAATTAGACATTTTCCAGTCCTGTGGCATTCTCCCTAACTCCAGTAAATGTTCCTGATTCTTTTCAAGTTCTAGTATGTTGCTGGTGACTTCTAAAGAGAAAACCATGCAAAGTACGTATATTCAGTTCCTCTGCTATTTCCTTCCTCCCCATTACTCTTCCTCTAGCCTCATTTTCCAGCGATCTAACATTCACTGTTGAATCTCTCTTACCTTGTAAAAACTTTACAAAAACCTTGCACAATCTTCTTCAACATGGGATCAGAGGTGTGCCTATAGATCAAGAGGTCCATATAATCAATGTAGACACACTAAATAACGGAAACATATGGCAGAGAGTATACATGTCACTGTTATATTTTATTTACAGCATAAATCACTAATAATAATGCAACCTTGCCTTAAATAAAAGTTACCGACAGCCTTTCACGCAACTGACTACATGGATATTGCAGAGTATATGAATAATACAGTAAAAACAACATTTGCTGTACTGATTAACTTCCCCTCATAGTTCAGGATCTCCCCTCCCATTCACTCCAACCCGGTTCCTGTTTTTTTCAGTTGTCCTCTGCTGGTTTTCACAGGCTTCCCCCTAATCTTTGCCACATTATACGTGTTTATTTTTCTTTTATGTTATCCCTGACTTCTCATATCAGCCATGGCTGCCTTGTTCCGCGCCCCCCCCCCCCCCCCCCCACCCCCACCTTAGAATGCTCATTCCTCATTGGGTTTCATTTCTGCTCTGCTTCCTGAAATACCCCAGAATCTTCTGCCGTTGCCTTTAACTTCTCTGCTAGGCTCCCCTTCCAACCAACTCTGGCCAGCTCCGCTCTCACGGCCCTCGTAGTTACCTTTACTCAGTCGTAATACCATTACATCTAGTTCCAGCTTCTCCCTCTCTCACTGCAGGGCATATTATGGTCACTGTCCCCGAAGGGATCCCTCGTCAAGTCTGCCTTATTTCACACTCCAAATCCAGAATACCCCATTTGCTCATGGGTTCTTGAAAAAAAAAAATCTCTTACACATTCCACAAATTTATTTTTCTGGGATCTGTTACCAACCTGACTTTCCTCGTCCGTCAGCATTTTGAAATCCCCCATGAATATAATACTGTCTTTCTTCTATGCCTTTTCTAACACCTAATTTATTTTCTGCCCCACATCCTTATTGCTCCTCGGGGGTCTGTACATAACTGCCAGCATGGCCTTTTCCCTTCTTGCAGTTTTCTTTTAAACTCTACCAATGTAGATTCTAATGCAGAAATGCAGAAGGTGAAGGATCAGTTCATACCAAAGAGGAAGAAAGATCCTAAGGGGAGGCAGGGGGAGCTGTGACAAGGGAAGTTAAGGACTGTATAAAAATAAAAGAGAAGTATAACATAGCAAAGATGAGTGGGAAGCCGGAGGCCTGGGAAGCTTTTAAAGAGCAACAGCAGTTATCTAAAAAGGCAATACACAGCGAAAAAATGAGCTATGAAGGAAAACTGGCCAAAAATACAAAGGAGGATAGTAAAAGCTTTTTTAGGTATGTGAAAAGAAAAAAAAATGGTTACGACTAAAATTGGGCCCTTGAAGTCAGAAACGGGTGAATTTATTATGGGGAACAAGGAAATGGCAGATGAGTTGAATAGGTACTTTGGATCTGTCTTCACTAGGGAAGACACAAGCAATCTCCCAGATGCAGTAGTGGCTGAAGGATCGAGGGTAATGGACGAACTGAAGGGTATTTATATTAGGCAGGAAATGGTGTTGGATAGACTGTTAGGTCTGAAGGCTGATAAGTCCCCGGGACCTGATGGTCTGCATCCCAGGGTACTTAAGGAGGTGGCTCCAGAAATTGTGGACGCGTTGGTAATTATTTTCCAAGGTTCTATAGATTCAGGATCAGTTACTGCGGATTGGAGGGTGACAAATGTTGTCCCACTTTTCAAGAAAGGAGGGAGAGAGAAAACAGGAAATTACAGACCGGTTAGCCCGACGTCAGTGGTGGGAAAGATGCTGGAGTCAATTATAAAAGATGAAATTACGGCTCATTTGGATAGCAGCAACAGAATAGGTCAGAGTCAGCATGGATTTATGAAGGGGAAATCGTGCTTGACTAATCTTCTGGAATTTTTTGAGGATGTATCTATGAAGATGGATAAGGGAGAGCCAGTGGATGTAGTGTACCTGGGCTTTCAGAAAGCCTTTGATAAAGTCCCGCATAGGAGATTGGTGAACAAAATTAGGGCACACAGTATTGGGGGCAAAATACTGAGTTGGATTGAAAATTGGCTGGCTGACAGGAAGCAAAGAGTAGTGATAAACGGGTCCCTTTCAGAATGGCAGGCAGTGACCAGTGGGGTACCACAAGGTTCGGTGCTGGGACCGCAGCTGTTTACGATATATATTAATGATATAGACAAAGGCATTAGAAGTAATATTGGCAAATTTGCTGATGACACAAAGCTGGGTGGCAGTGTGAAATGTGAGGAGGTTGTTATTAGAATACAGGGTGACTTGGACAGGCTAGGTGATGGGACGGATGCATGGCAGATGCAGTTTAATGTGGATAAATGTGTGGTTATACACTTTGGTGGCAAGAACAGGAAGGCAGATTACTATCTCAATGGAGTCAAGTTAGATAAAGGGGAAGCACAACGAGATCTAGGTGTTCTTGTACATCAGTCAATGAAAGCAAGCGTGCAGGTACAGCAGGCAGTGAAGAAAGCTAATAGCATGCTGGCCTTCATAACAAGAGGAATATAGTATAGGAGCAAAGAGGTCCTTCTGCAGCTGTACAGGGCCCTGGTGAGACCGCACCTGGAGTATTGTGTGCAGTTCTGGTCTCCCAATTTGAGGAAGGACATTCTTGCTATTGAGGGAGTGCAGCGTAGGTTCACAAGGTCAATTCCCGGAATGGCAGGACTATCACACGTTGAAAGATTAGAGCGACTGGGCTTGTATACTCGAGTTTAGAAGGATGAGAGGGGATCTGATTGAGACGTATAAGATTATTAAGGGATTAGACACTGTGGAGGCAGGAAGCATGTTTCCACTGATGGGTGAGTCCAGGACCAGAGGACACAGATTAAAAATAAGGGGTAGGCCATTTAGAACAGAGTTGAGGAAAAACTTTTTCACCCAGAGAGTGGTGGATATATGGAATGTTCTGCCCCAGAAGGCAGTGGAGGCCAACTCTCTGGATGCTTTCAAGAAAGAGACACTCAGAGCTCTTAAAGATAGTGGAATCAAGGGTTATGGGGATAAGGCAGGAACAGGATACTGATTGTGGATGATCAGCCATGATCATAATGAGTGGTGGTGCTGGCTCGAAGGGCCGAATGGCCTACTCCAGCACCTATTGTCTATTGCCTTTCAACCTTCTAATGCTTCTAGCTATCAATTTAATTTCACTTCTTCTGAACAAGGCAACCCCGCTCCCTTTGCCTGTCCTTTTGAGAAGACGTGCATCCTTTGGATATTCAGTTAACATCTCTGATCTCTTTGCAGCCACAGCTTTACAACGCCCACAACATTGTACCTGCCAAATTTCAATAGGCACTAATGCACATTTACATTGTTTTCCATACCGCGCACATTTAAGCACAGTGCCCCCGTGTCTTCAGCTCCCTGATACTGCGATTTTACATGACCAACAGCAATGGAACTGTAGTCATAGTCGAGTGGTTTAGGAAATGATTTTAACATTAACCCCATGGTAATTCTTACCCACCTGACTTTATTCATGATTTTAAACACGTGGCTGAGGATATATCAGTTACATAAAATATGAACTTATGTTTTGCTTTTATGTCTCTTTCACCATTCACAGACTTTAGAGTTGGAAACTGTGTCGAGATGCTTTCACTGCAACTGAACATACTGTGGTGAGTTTTTAAATCCCACAGCTTCTGTACCTCCAGTTAGTTCACCTTCATAACATGTTAGAAAGTATCTTTGGAGGAATAAGCAGCAGTTTGGGTTGTATGCAGGGGTTAGGCAGTGTTTTACAGGAAAACCGAGAACAATCAATAAAAATATAAACAGCTATTGGTTACAGATGGGATCGATAGGGCCTGGGGACTGTTATCGAACAGAAACTGCAGGGTGCAGGCACATAGTTTCTTGAAAGTTATGCCACAGGGAGGGGAAGAAGGTACTTGGCATGCTTTCCTTCATTGGTCACACCACTGAATACAGTGGTTGGGACATCATGTTACAGCCGTATAAGGTACTGTATCCCATTCTAGTCACCCTGCTACAGAACAGATGGTATTAAACTGGAATGGGTGCAAAAAAGACTGACAAGAATGTCAGCCAGACTGGAAGGTTTTAGTTATAACAGGAGGTTGGACAGGCTGGGACTTTATGCCCTGGAACATAGAAGGCTGAGGGGTGACCTTATAGATATTTGTAAAAGCATGACGGGTTTGGATAAGGTGAATAGCCAAGGTCTTTTCCCCAGTGTTGGAGAGTCCAAAACTAGAGGGGCATAGGCTTAAGGCAAAAGGGGAAAGATTTTAAAGGGTAACTTTTCCACACAGAGGATGGCATGTAAATTGAACGAATTGCCAGAGGAAGTGGTAGAGGTGGGCACAATTACAACATTTAAAAGACATTTGGACAGGTACATGAATAGGAAAGGTTTAGAGGGATATGGGCCAAACACAGCCAAGTGGAACTAGTTCAGTTGAGCAAACCTGATCAGCTTGGGCAAGTCGAGCCGAAGGGCTGTATGGCTCTGTGACACTAGGGAACTAGTTTAGTCTATCGTTGAGAAAAAGAATGAAACAGACAGTGTTTGAGAGTGACACGGTTGGGTAGACACTGAAAGGAACAGTCTATCTGAAACACTCTATATGACTGTTAACTTAGATTGACAAGACGGGGAAAAAGAAAATAGAACCTTTCAACACCTTAGAACAAAGTCAAACTTTGAAGCAACATTGTGTTTCTGAAGTATACTCAATATTGCAATCTTAATGACAAGAGTTTGACAAAATACAGAACAACTTGGGCGAAAACATTACCTCTCCCATCTTAATAGATAATAAAATGTGAGGCTGGATGAACACAGCAGGCCAAGCAGCATTTCAGGAGCACAAAAGCTGACGTTTCGGGCCTAGACCCTTCATCAGAGAACCTCTCCCATCTTGATTGGTGGAAAAGGTAGCTTTCAGTCCATTGACCAGCTCCACTGTCTATTCTCAGCCTGCATTAGCCTGGAGGAGAAAGGGCTGGATACTCGAGCCAACAAGACAAAACCGCTCCGTAAATAGTCAGTTCCCACAATTTACTGAGTGGCCTCTGCAGGGAAGTGGCCTCGGTTCATACTGGGAGTTCTTGTCCCAGAGTCAGCTGGTACGCGTTTCGACTGAAAGATCGATCGCAAAAGAAATTCGCATTTACGTAGCACTTTCCTCCATCTCAGGCTGTATCGATGCATCTCACCATCATGGAGTCAGACAGCACTTTTTGAATTGTAGAAACAGTAGGAGAAGTGGAAGTCCATTCTTGTGCAGCGCGATCATGCAGATGACGATCTGAGGATGACCAGACCACTTGTTTTCACTGACACTGATTAAGGCTTTAAATATCAGGCCCCAGGACACCGGGGCTAACTCTTCTCCCTCCCCTCTCTCCTTCTAATTGTGGCCATTCAACTGTGTGCATCCTGAGGCCCCTTGGGATAAACACGTGAACATAACGTCAGTAAGTTTTAGCTTTTAAATTTCAGAGGTTTCAAGATTTAGAGAATCTGACATTTTTCAGAAATCTTCTCCAAACATATTTTGCGAGCCGGATGTAAGAAAAGAGCATTATTTTCTCTTAAAGGAGACATTTCGCGCTGCTACAGACACACACTTAACCTGACACATTTAACCAGCTAAGTTATCAATGATTCACGCTCAGCCCACTTCTGAATAACTGCTGAATAATCGTTGATGCATAAAGGCTGTATTTTCTTTGATTAGTTATTAAGATGAATTCATAAAAATATACGCATCTCAAACCAGAGTTTATGATCACTGTAAGAGACAGCCTGTGGGAATCTACAAGATAAAAATGCCATCAGCTAATTCTTAGTAGCTGGGAAGGGGGGAATGAACAGATAGATGGAGACGGAGCCCAGTGAGAGACATATAAAAGGTAGGTTAACAAAGAAACACAGAAGGAGGTAATCGGGCTGTAAAGTTATTGAAACTTGACGTTGAGTCCCAGAGGCTACAGGAAGTAGGAAATAAGATGCAATTCTTTGAGCTTGTGCTGACGCTTGCTGGAACACTGCACCAGGCCCGACACCATAATGCTGGCCAAGAAACAGTGGCTTGTCGAAGTGGCAGGCAACTGGAAGCTCAGGGTCATTTTCTCAGACGGACTGTAGGTTTCTCTCACAACAGTAAAAACCAACACCTTCTGTACCGACAGCATCCGTCCCCTCAGGAACCGATATGTTTCAAAAAGACCTTATTTCTTTTACGCTCTAGTGATACAGGCCCAGCCTTCCTTCACAAGGAAACCTAATACCCCCACCTCATCCCAACCCCATTGCAGGTATCAGTCGAGTAATATTCAAATTGAAATGTGGCCCCTCTTGACAGGGCTGTGCTCTCTCAGTACTGGCGCCAAGCTATGTCAGTCCTGGATTACGGAGATCTGAGTTTCTGGAAAGAGTCTCAAGTCCTCCAGCTCCTGACTCTGAGATGAAAGACTGAAAACAAACAAAAGAAATGCTGGAAATCACCGCAGGTCAGGCAGCTTGCTCTCTCCGTGGATGCTAACGTTATGAGAGCGCTGTCTAAGGTTACAGTCTGCCAGAGCAAACAGAGTGGTGTGGCACGGTCGCTAGCACAGCACCAAGGAACCCCGGGTTGGATTTCACCCTTGGGCGACTGTCTGTGTGGAGTTTGCACATTCCCCCACCTTGTCTGCGTGGGTTTGCTCCGGTTTCCTCCCATAGTCCAAAGATGTGCAGGCTAGAGTGGATCGGTCATGCTAAATTGCCCGTAGTGTTCAGGGATGTGTTGATTAGGGGCGTTATTGGCAGGGGGGGGGGGGCGGGGGGGAATGCTCTGAGGGTTGGGCCAAAGGGCCTGTTTCCACACTGTTAGGGATCCCACAGGATTCAGTCCTGGAGGTGATCCACGTCGGCGATAACAGCACAATCCAACCCCAGTAACCTCTTGTGAACTCGGCGGTGCGTCTGCAGGCTGGACGACTGACTGAATCCCTTGCCGCACTCGGAGCAGGCGAACGGCCTCTCCCCGGTGTGGACCCGCTGGTGTCGGAGCAGGTCAGACGACTTGCGGAATCGCTTGGCGCAGTGCGAGCAGCCGAATGGCCTCTCCTCGGTGTGGATGCGCTGGTGCAGCATCAGGTTGCGGGAGCTCTTGAAGCCGCTGCCGCAGTCGGGGCACCGGAAGGGTCTCTCGCTGGTGTGGGTGACCTGGTGGTTCAGCAGGTTGGACGAGGTGCTGAAGCCCTTCCCACACTCGGAGCAGACGAATGGCCTCTCCCCGGTATGCACCCGCTGGTGCCTCCTGAGGTCGGACGATGTTCTGAAGCCCTTGGCGCAGTGCGAGCAGCCGAATGGCCTCTCCTCGGTGTGGATGCGCTGGTGCACCATCAGGTCCCCGGAGCTCTTGAAGCTGCTGCCACACTCGGGGCACAGGAAGGGTCTCTCGCTGGTGTGGGTGACCTGGTGGTTCAGCAGGTTGGACGAGGTCTTGAACCCCCTGCCACACTCTGAGCAGGAGAATGGCCTCTCCCCGGTGTGGACCCGCTGGTGCCTCCTCAGTTTGGACAGTATCCTGAACCTCTTGGCGCAGTGAGAGCAGCCGAACGGCCTCTCCTCGGCCTGGCTCGGCGCCAGCTCCGCGGAGCTCTGAAAGTGCCCCCCAGCGCCGCCACAGTCAGCGCATCTGCATGACCTCTCCGCCGTGTGGCTGCTCTGGTGCCTCAGCAGGCTGGAAGACTGGGTGAACCCCTTTCCGCACAGGGAGCAAGTGAACAGCCAGTCGCCGGTGTGAACGCGCCGGTGCTTCTGGAGGTTGGAAGGGAACCGGAAGGCCTTGCCGCAGTCGGGACAGGAGAACGGCCTCTCCCCGGTGTGAACCCGCTGGTGGGTCTGCAGGCCGGATAACTGAGCAAATGCCTTGCCGCACTCGGCGCAGGGGAATGGCCTCTCTTCAGTGTGAACCCGCTGGTGCTTCTGCAAGTTGGACGAGTTGTTGAACCGCTTGCCGCACTCGGAGCAGGCGAAGGGCCGCTCGCCGGTGTGGATATGCTGGTGCCTCTGCAGATTGTTGGAATGACTGAACCCTTTGCCGCACAGGGGGCAGGTGAACGGCCTCTCCCCGCTGTGGACCCGCTGGTGCCTCAGCAGGTGGCACGACTGAGCGAAGCCCTTCCCGCAGATGAAGCAGGTGAACGGCCTCTCCCCGGTGTGGACCCGCTGGTGTTTCAGCAGGATGGGGAACTGAGTGAACCCTTTCCCACACACGGAGCAGGTGAACGGCCTCTCCCCGGTGTGGACACGCCTGTGTGTTTCCAGCTCGGACGGGGACCGGAAACCCTTCTGGCAGTCCCCACATTTCCAGGATTTCTCCATGGTGCGGATGCTCTCCAAATTTGACAAGTTTTGATCACTGAAAGAATAGATGTACAGTCTCTTGCCACTGTGTGTCGCGCAACGTTATTTTCAGGTTGGGAAACGAGTTATAGGTTTTTCCACAGCCTGCGCATTGGAACACACTCACTGTGCACTTATGTGGTTATTTTTCCAGTCCAAGTCGTTGTTTACACCCTGAAGCAGAGAGATTCAACAAACATTTCTCTGTCTAAATTTAAAAGGATAATGATATTCAGCTCATGGAAGACTGAATAACTGTCAGATATCGTTGTTACATTTGGTCAAACTTCAATCTGTAAATCCTCCGCTTTCAATATCCTGTTTAAAAAAAAAAGAGACAACAACAGCTGTCAGTTTCAATGGAAGGCAGAAATTCAAAACAAGCAATTCTTTGGAACATCTTTTCCTCTCGTGTTTCAGAGAATGTAGATCTCCATCCTCACTCTGTTGATGCAATATACAACCTCCCAACTCCCCTAAAGTTGCGGATTTAAAATGAAATCAGAAGAAAATGTTGATTGAGGGATCCCACTCACACTTCCTGTATTGGACATAGAGGGAATAGGTCTTGAAGTAGATCGCTGGCATGATGCTAAGTAGATTGTTACTTGGGCAGTGACTGGTTTTTACTGGGAACTCTGCAAACAAAGGTAGTGGAATGGGAGGTGTTTCCAAATGGAAATTAGATTGGCAGTTGAGGGAAATAAGTATCTGGAGATATGAAGGAGAATGGGAATGACTGGTCTGCTCAATACAAAATCAGCACGGACCCGAGTTGCCGAATGAATTCCTTTGATCCCTATGGACAGGGCAGGTGAATGTGTGGCAAGGAGTTGGTACAAAGGGCGAGAATTCAGTTCTGGACCATTGAGGTCTCTTCTGGCGTAGAAAATATAAGAAGGATGGGTTGCCCCGAATTGGAACGAGACCAATATCCTGGTGGGGAGATTCGCTGGTGATACTAGGGAAGCTTTAAACTTGTGGGTGGGGGGCCCAAAGAGATAGTGAGAAAAGTGATAAGTATGAAGCTGGTACAGTAAATAAGAGGAGCAGGTTAAATAATCAAGGCAGGCAAAAGCGTGGCAGAAAATGAAGTAACTGTGTTAACGATGCAAGGACAAGCCCTTGTGTGCAGCATGAGCCCAGCATGGCTAAGCACTTAAGGAGGACTGTAATGCTGAACTTTTAACTTTGTCCCTAAGATTTTCTACTAAGGTACCTTTGTACCTCAGATGGCACCAAGAATGATGACTTTGTACACTTTCACTATACTCCTGCGTCCCTGTACTTGAGTACAAATGACAATAAAATCTATTTCTAATTCCAGTGAAGCCTAATTCTCAGAATGACAAATCAAACTGCATTGATTTCAATGCATGAGGCCTGACAGGTAAGCCAGATGAATTTAGGGCATGGCTGGGTACATGGGACTGGAATATCGTGGAAACATGACTCAGGAGGGACTGGCAGCTTGATGTTCTGGGGTCTCGATGTTATAGGAAGATGAGAAAGGGGGTCAAGAGTGGAGGGGAGCGGCATTTTTAATTAAGATAACATTACAGTTGTACGGATATTCCTGGCAGAACATCCACTGACGTTATTTGGGTGGAACTGAGAAATCAGAACGGGGTAATCGATGGTATTGTACCAATTGTCAGCAGGAAATTAAAAAACAAATACGTAAGGAGATATCTGTAGGAATAATGGGGTTGTTATGATCGGGGATTTTAACTTTCCAACCATAGATCGGACTGCCACAGTGTTAAGGGCTTATCGATTTATACAGCATGGAAACAGACCCTTTGGTCTAACTCGTGATCACTGACCATCCCAATCTTCAGCCTCTGGACGCTCCAGGGAAATAAAAAGCCTCAGTTTATTCAACCTATTCCTAAACTGACCTCAACAATGTCCTGGGTTGCTGCGACATGACATGCCAAGCGGAAGTTAAGTGTGTACAAGAAAATTTCCTTATACAATATGTGAATGTACCTATTAGAGAAAGAGCAAAACTTGATCTACTCTTAGGAAATAAGGCAGGGTGAGTGACTGAAGAGTCACTGGAGAGGAAAGGGGCAAGGGACCCTGGGTCAAGTGGCCATAATTCTCTTAGTTTTAACATGGTTATGTAGAAGCATACACCTGATCTAAAAGTTAAGGTTCTAACTAGGAGGAAGGCCAATTTTGACCATATTAGGCAGTAACTTTTAAAAGCTAGCTTTGAACAGGTAACAGGATAGTTGGAATGTGGGACGCCTTCAGAGCATTATGATCCGGTTAGTGCAAAGGACAACGCTGATAGGTGTAGGGAATGCCGGATGACAAGAAAATTTGACGTTCTGGTCAAGAGAAAGGAGGAGGTGTGTTCGAGGTATAGACAGCTGGAACAGTACAAGTATACTTAAGAGGGAAATGAGGGCGGTAAACAGGGGACATGAGATAGTTTCAGCAAATAGGGTTAGGGACAGCAAAAAGAGTAATTAGGGAGAAAACAGGGCCCCTTAAAGATCAAGAAGGCCATTTAGGTGTGGAACAACAGGAGATGGCTGAGATACTAAATGAAAGCGAAGTGATGCATTTTGGAAGATCAAGTGCAGGTGGAAAGTAAACATTGAATGGTAGAACCCTAAGGAGTATCAATAATGCAGAGAGATCTGGGTGTGCCAGTCCACAGAAGGTGGCAGTGCAAGCAGATAAGGCAGTAAATATGGTCTATGGCATGCTTGCCTTCACTGGAAGGCACACTGAGTATAAGAATAGGCAAGATATGCTGCAGCTTTATTGAACTTCAGTTAGGCCACACGTGGAATATTGCACGCAGTTCTGGTCACCACACTACCAGAAAGATGTAGATACTGTGGAGGGGGTACGGAAAAGGTTTACTGGGATTTTGTCCAGTTTGGGGGATTTTAGCTATTGGGAAAGGTTGGATAGACTGGGTTTGTTTTCACTGGAACTCAGAAGGTTGAGGAGCATCCTAAGAGAAGTTTATTAGATTGTGAATGGCACGGATAGAGTGGAAAACATGTGGCTTTTCCCCCAGGGTGGAGGGGTCACTTACTAAGGGACACAGGTACAATATGCAAGGTGTGAGTGTAAAAGAGATGTGCAAGGCAAGTTTTCACACATAGGGTGGTGAACACCTACAACATTCTGCCAAAGGTGGTGGTGGAAGCATTCAAGAAAAACCTGGACAAATACATGAACAGGAAAGGAATAGAGGGAACACAGATCCTGTAAGTGAAGGCAGTTTTCATGTGGAAGGGCAATATGTGTCGGCGTAGGCTTGGAGGGCCAAAGGGCCTGTTCCTGCACTGTATTTTTTTTGTCCTTTGGCTATTTTGTCTCAGAATTTACAGTGAAGAAGGGCTTGTAAGCTAGTAAACTTTGTGAAATAAATAATGATATCTTAAAAGATGTCTATATTACAGAAAAGGAGGTGCGAAAATGGTAATTAAAATGCAAAATGGTAGATAAGTCCCCAGGCCTGATCAGGTGTATCCCAGAACTATGTTGGAAGCTAGGGAAGAGACTGCAGGCCCCTTGTTGAGGTATTTTTACTATCAGCAGCAATGGGTGAGGTGTCATAGCACGGAGGGTGGCTCATGTGGCGTCATTATTTAAGGAAGGAAAAGCCAGGGAACTACAGATCAGTGAGCCTGGCATCAGTAGTAGGGGACTCTGAGGGACAGGATTTACAGCTATTTGGAAAGGCAATGACTGACTGGGGACAGTCAACATGGCTTTTGTGTAGGAAACAGTCTCTCAAAGACTTGACAGTGTGTTTTGAAGAAGTGTAGTGGAGTAGTGGACTTTAAGATATGTGACAAGGTTCCTATGGTAGAATGGTAAGCAACGTTAGATTCACACGAGATCCAGGGGAGCTAGCCAACTGGATACAAAATTGGCTTGATGGCTGGAGGCAGAGAGTGGTAGTGCAGGGTTGTCTTTTTGAACTAGAGACCTGTGACTAGCGGTCTGCCACAAAGATAAGTGCAGGGTCCACTGCTTTTCATTATTTATATAAATAATTTGGATGTGAATATAGGAGGTATGGTTCATAAGTTTGCAGACAACACCAAAATTGCTGGTGAATAAAGAGCGAAAAGGGTTATCTCAGAGTGCAGATGGGCCAATGGGTTCAGAAGTGGCTGATGGAGTTTAATTTAGCTAGGTGTGAGGTATTGCGTTTTAGCAAGGCAAACCAGGGCAGGGCTTACATATTTAATGGTTGGGCCCTGAGGGGTGCTGTCAAACACAGATCTAGGCATGCAGGTAAAACGTTCCTTGAAAGTGGCATTACAAGTAGGCAGGAGGGTAAAGGTGGCATTTTGTATGCTTACCTTCACTGGTCAGAACATTGAGTATAGGAGTTGAGAGGTCATGTTTTGGCGGTACCGGATATTGGTGAGGCCACTTCTGGAATACTGCATATCATCACTGTCAATTTTTCAGTGTACGTTTAGAAATCCTGCTGGTGATATCATCATTGTATGATAGAATGGGACCTAAGGGTACAAAGATCACATGTTCCAGTTTAATGCAGATCACTTTAAGCATGGCATACGAATATAGTATTTATGTATTTCAGAGTGTGTCATCATAAACATCTGTCAGATTATTCTATACTAGGTTATCCACTTCTAATCTCTTAATTCACGTGGATAATTTAAATATTGGTGATGTGTGTATGGAACAAGCTGCCAGAGGAAGTGGTGGAGGCAGGTACAATTTAAAAGGTATCTGATAGGTTATATGAACAGGAAAGGTTTAGAGGGATAGGGACCAAATGCTGACAAATGAAGCAAGGTCAGATTGGGATATCTGGTCAGTGCAGACAAGTTGGGCAGAAAGTCTGCTTCTGTTGAGTATGACTCTAATTCTAGTGCCCCTGCTATTGGAAGGTTTACCGGGATGTTGCGGGATCGGAGAATTTGAATAGGCTGGGGATTTATTCCCCAAAACATTTTTCCTTCCCGTTAGAGGCTGAGGTACCTTAAACAAGTTTACAAAAATTTTAGAGAGATTTATACCTTCAAACCTGAGAGATTTTAAAAAATCATGAAGGGCATGAACAGGCTAAATAGACAAGGTCTTTTTCCCAGGGTAGGGGATTCCAAAACTAGAAGGAGTGTAAGTTTATGGTGAGAGGGGAAAAATTTAAAAGGGATCCAAGGGACAACATTTTCATGCTGAGGGTGGTGTGTGTATGGAGTGACCTGCCAGAGGAGTTGGTGGAGACAGGTAAATTTCAACATTTAGAAGGCATCTGGATGGGTACATGAATAGAAAGGGTTTTGTGGGATATGGGCAAATGGGACTAGATCAGTTTTAGGATATCTGGTCAGCCCAGACGAGTTGAAGCAAAGGGTCTGTTTCCCTGCTGTAGAACTGTACGAGTGGAAATAAATAACACAGCTAAGGTACCATATCATAACACTAGAAGTTATTGTTGAACTACAAGTACTGATTTTAATATAAACCATATAACAACACTAGACAAATTTCTGCCTCAAATTCATTCACTGGCCCCTTAAATGTTCTCCCAACTCCTGGGGAAAACATCCTTGAATTATGAACATTAGTAAAGAAGCCACACTTTTGGCTAGAAAAAGAAACGTACCAAACAATGGGAGCAATGGATGCCAATGTCTTTAAGAGAGAAGACCTTGGCCAACCTTTCCAGACTCTGTCCCAATAATGGATTTACTTCCTTTCCTTTCAGTTCCTGCAGTCAACAAACTAGCCCTAGAATAAGAAAATAAATAGGAACGTGGAAAAAAAAGAGTTTTGCGCTCACAGATGTTGGACTGAGGAGGAAGTTGCAGTCAGGAGTGAAGCTCAATCTTCACTCAGAGACACAGCAGCAGTTTGCTGGGCAAGAACGAGCAGCTTCAGGGGCTCATTGTCCAACTTCCGCATTCAGACAATAGGGAAGCACTTACTGGCGGGAGGACCAGACTCCTTCCGGTCATCCAACATTCTCTATTGGTCAACTACAAACTGCGAGATGGCAAATGGGGGTAACGGCGCCTTACATTCTCTACACATGCGCAGTCGGTCCCCTGGTCTTCGCATGCGCAGTCGGGATCCATAGCCCGTGCCTCGCACGGAGCGGTTTCCACCGCGCCGCGTCTTGTGGGAGTTCAGGCCACCATGGTCCGAGCCAAGCTCCAAAAGCCTGGATTTGAGATGACAAGATGCTGGGAATGGTAGAAGGTGGTGTGCATAATGACCGCAGCATGGAACAACGTGCCTGTAAGTGGTGCTGATGAAGAGTCACATTGGGTTTGAAACGTTTCTCTCTCAACAGATGCAACGAGACACGCTGAGTTTCTTCAGCTTCCTCTGCGTACGTGTGGGTAGTCACTGGATAGGATTGCGAGACCCCTTTAGCCAATTAGAGTTACAATTTCTGGTATAAAGATTTGTAAAAGAAAACAAAGAACAGCGAGAAACAAAAGCAAAAACAGAAATTGCTGGAAAAACTCAGCAGGCCTGGCAGCATCTTTGGAGAGAAACCAATGGCCTTTCTTCAGAACGTAGAATTTTTCCAGAAATTTCTGGTTTTCTTTTCGTTGTTGATAAAGATTTGCACACCAGGATGTTATATTGCAAGGGACAATAGGTGACTGTGAAACTGAACCCGAGAGTCACATCCTTCTGGAGAGGAAAGTTAGCCTGAAATCTCGGAGAAGGATACTGGAGTTGATTAGGGTTACAACCAGTAGATTGGAGAGACTGTGTGGTGGGCAGGTATTTGCAGCTCGACAGGGGAATTTATGTTTAAATCAATTAGATTTATCTGAGATAATGGGAACTGAACTCCTATCCTATAATACCAGAGGATTTGAAAACTTTCAGTTGTAGTACTTTCCCCAGTACCTTTTCTTGGCGATTACAAGTGTTTCTTTTTTCCCAATTATTTTAATTATTTTGATTTTGAAGTATTTCCTTTTGTTTATTCTCCACTGAAGACTGGCACAAAATAACTGTTCAATTCAATCGCCATTTTTGCTTTTATTAATTCCCCAGTCTCTCAATCTTAGGGACCATCTGCTTTTACATTTCTAACATGATTTCACAGATGTTTTGATTTCTTAATTCTTAGTTTCTCTTTAGTCCTTTATTGCTTTCTAAAATTTGCTTAAAGCTCTTTGCAGTATTGTACACATTTTTGATAAACCTTTAACTCACTTAGTTGGTCAGGAATGGCATACCATTTATTGTACAGGGTCTTTGCTTTTTTAGTAGAATATCTAACTTTTTCAGAGATAGAAATATTTCCTTAAATGCCTGTTTCTGTTAATCCCCATATTAGATTTTAATCTATTTCCCAACTTCATTTAGCCAGCACAGGCTGAGCAACATTGTAATTACCTTTATTTAGGTTTAAGACATTAGTCTAATAAATACTTTCTCACCCTCAAATGTATTGTGAAGTTCTGTCAAAGTTTGATCATGTCTGACTGATTAGGGATAGTCAATAAGGATTTGTGCATCAGAAATTATGTTTCGCTAACTTGATTGAATTTTTTGAATAAGTAACGAAAAGGATCAATGAGGGCAGAGCAGCGGACATGGTGTATACAGACTTCAGTAAGGCATTCGACAAGATTTCCCATGGTAGACTGACGAGCAAGGTTAGATCACATGGAATACAGGGAGGACTAGCCATTTGGATATAGAAGTGGCTCAATGGTAGAAGACAGATGGTGGTGGTGGAGGGTTGTTTTTCAGACTGGTAGCTTGTGACCAAGGATCAGAGCTAGGTCCGTTGCTTTTTGTCATTTATATAAATGATTTGGATGTGAACATAAGAGGTATGATTAGTAAGTTTGCAGATAACACCAAAATTGGAGATGTAATGGGCAGCAAAGAAGGTTATCTCAGAGTACAATGGAATCTTGATCAGATAGGCCAATGGTCCAAGGAGTGGCAGATGGAGTTTAATTTAGATAAAGGTGAGGTGCTGCATTTTGGAAAGGCAAATCAGGGCAGGAGATGTAATGGGCAGCAAAGAAGGTTATCTCAGAGTACAATGGAATCTTGATCAGATAGGCCAATGGTCCAAGGAGTGGCAGATGGAGTTTAATTTAGATAAAGATGAGGTGCTGCATTTTGGAAAGGCAAATCAGGGCAGGACTTATACACTTAATGGTAAGGTCCTGTGGAGTAATGCTGAACAGAGAAATGTTGGAGTGCAGGTTCATAGTTCCTTGAAAATAGAGTCCCAGGTTGACAGGATAGTGAAGAAGGCATTTAGTATGCTTGCATTTCTTGGTCAGTGCATTGAGTATCGAAGTTGGGAGGTCACATGGCATCTGTGGAGGGCATTGGTTGGCCCACTTTTGGAATACTGTGTGCAATTCTGATCTCCCTGCTATAGGAAAGGTGTTGTGATACTGGGCTCTTGGGTCCTACTAGTGGAAACATTTTCTCCATATCCACTTTATCCAGCCCTCTAAGCATTCTTCAGGCTTCAATTAGAACCACCCCTCATCCTTCTAAGCTCCATTGAGTATAGGCCCAGAGTCCTCAACTGCTCCTCATATGATGAGCCCTTCATTCCCAGGATCATCCTGATAAATCTACTTTGGACACCCCTCCTAGGCCAACAAATCCTTCCTTACACAGTGCCTAAAACTGCTAATAATATTCCAAATGTAGTCCTGACCAGATCCATACAGCCTCAGCAGTACCTCCCTGCTCTTGTATTCTAGCCCTCTTGAAATGAATGCTAACATTGTATTTGCCTTCTTAACTGTCAACTGAACTTGCATATTCACCTTAAAAGAATCCTGAATTAGGACTCCTAAGTCCCTTTGTGCATCAGATTTCTGAAGCCTTTCCTCATTTAGAAAATAGCCTATGCATCTAATCTTCCTGCCAAAATGCATCAACTGACTCTTTCCCACATTGTATTCCATCTGCCACCTTTTTGCCCACTCTCCTAGCCTGTTCAAGACATTTTGCAGCCTCCCTTTTTCCTCAGCACGACCTGCCCCTCCACCTATTATGCTGGATTTTAATCACATTTGTAAATACATTGAATGTTGGATGATTTATAGAGTCACAGAGTCATACAGCACAGACACAGATGCTTTGGTCCATAAGAACATAAGAAATAGGAGAAGGCATGGTTATCTGGCTCGTCAAGTCTGTTCTGCCATTCAATAAGATATTTTTCACAGACTCAGTTTCGCCCACCATAAACCTTCAATCCCTTACTGTTCAAAAATCTCTCTATCTTTGCCTGAAAAACAATCAATGAGATAGCCTCAACTGTTTCACTGGGCAGGGAATTCAACAGATTCACAACCCTTTCGGAGAAGTTCTTCCTCAACTCAGTCCTAAATCTGCTTCCCTGTATATTGAGGCTACGTTCCCTAGTTCTAGTTTCACCCACCAGTGGAAACAACCTCTCTGCTTCTGTCTTATCTATTCCTTTCATAATTGTGTATGTTTCTTTAAGAATCCCCTTCATTCTTTTAAATTCCCAGTCTACTCAATCTATCCTAATAAGCCAACCCTCTCAATTTCAGAATCAACTTCCTCTGTACCCCTTCCAGTGCCAGTATGTCCTTTCTCAAGTAAGGAGACCAAAACTGTACATAGTATTCCGGTGTGTCCTCACCAGCTCCCTATCCAGCTGCAGCATAACCTCTCTATTTTAAAATTCCATCTCCTTCTAGCAATGAAGGACAATATTCCATTTGCCTTCTTAATTATCTGCTGCATCTGCGAACCAACTTTTTGCGATTCATGCACAAGGATACCCAGGTCCCTCTGCACAGCAGCATGCTGCAATCTTTCACCATTTAAATAATAGTCCATTTTGCTGTTATTCCTACCAGAATGGATAACCTCACATTTATCAACATTGTACTCCACCTGCCAGACCCCCGCCCACTCACTTAACCTATCTATATCCCTCAGTAGACTTTATGTCCTCTACACACTTTCTAGTGTCATCTGCAAACTTTGACATACAACACTTGGTCCCCAACTGTAAATCATCTAGGTAAATTGTAAACAATTATTGTCCCAACACTGATCCCTGAGGCACAACACAAGCTACTGATTATCAACCAGAAAAACTATCCCTCCTCTTTGTTTTCTGTTAGTTAAATAATCCTCTATTCGTGCTAATATATTACCCATAATACCATGCATGTTTATCTTATGCAGCAGCCTTTTGTATGGCACCTTGTCAAATGCCTTCTGGGAATTCTGATACACCAAATCGACTAGTTCCCCATTGCCCATATGCTCGTAATGTTCGCAAAGAAGTCCAGTTCATATCCCAAACTAAGCTAGTCCCACCTACCTGCACTTTGCCTCTTCTGGTAAACTCAAATCCTCTATTCCTGGCAATATCCTGGTAAATCTCTTCTGCATCTTTCCAGCTTAATAAATATCATTCCTATAACAGGGAGACCAGAACTGGACACAGTACTCCACAAAAAGCCTTACCAATATCTTGTACAAACTCAACATAACATCTCAACTCCTATACACAAAGGTGTGAGCAATGAAGGCAAGCATACTAAATGCCTTCTGAATCAACCTATCTATATGTGATGCAAACTTCAAGGAATTATTTACCTGAATCTGTAGGTGTCTCTGTTCCACAACACTATCCAAGGCTGTACTCTTTCTTGTATTAGTCCTTGTTTGTTTTACCAAAATGCATTACCTTGCATTTATCCAAATGAAACTCAATCTGCCATTCTTCAGCCCATTAACCCAAATGATCAACATCCCTTTGTAATCTAAGGTATCTGTCACTATCCACTATATCACCAATCTTGATGTCATCTGCAAACCTACTAACCATACCTTTTACATTCTCATCTCAATAATTTATACGAATGATTTTAGAAGTGGACCAACAGCACTGTGAACATGATGGCCGTAGAACACTGCTGGTCACAGACCTCCAGTTCAAAAAACAACCCTCTCTGTCTCCTACCATTAAACCAATTTTGTATCCAATTGGTAACCTCACCCTGAATCCCATGTGATCTAACTTTACTAAATAGTCTACCACGCAGAACATTGTCAAAGGCTTTCCTAAAATCCAAGTAAACAATGTCTACTGCTCTGCCCTCACAATATTCTTGGTTATTTCCTCAAAAAACTCAATCAAGTTTGTGAGTCATGATTTCCTTCACACAAAACGATGCTGACTACCTCTAATCATTCCCCACCTCTCCAAATACATGTTAATCCTATCTTTCAAAATCACTTCCAACAACTTACCCATCACTGAAGTCAGAATCACAGGTCTGTAGTTCCCAAGCTTCTCCTTGCATCTCTTCTTAAACAAAACCAATTTCCAGTCATCCAGAATCTCACCCACATTTATAGATGATACAAATATTTCTAATGTGGAGGTGCTGGCATTGGACTGGATGGACAAAGTCAGAAATCGCACGACACCAGGTTATAGTCCAACAGATTCATTTGAATTCAGAAGCTTTCAGAGTGCTGCTCCTTTGTCAGATGAAATGACAAATATGTCTGCAAGGGACCCACGGTTTACTCCCTAACTTTCAAAAAGTCCTTGGATATACTAAATCAGTTCCTAAAGATTTATCCAATTTTTTTTCTATGATCTCCAGCATATAATCTTCCGTAATATGTTTCAAAACATAAATATTTATTTCCCTGAATTCTTAGCCTCCAATTTCTAGCCTGCATTTCTTTTTCCACAGTAAAAACTGATGCAAAAAGTTCATTTAGTATCTCTCCCATCTCCTGATGTTCAACATTAAGATTACTTCTTTTATCTTTAAGGGGCACTACTCTCTCTTTCATTGCTATCTTATTCGTAACGTACTTGTAGAATCTTTTTGGATTATGCTTGACCTTATTTTCCAAGACCACCTCATTTCCTCTCTTTGTCTTCCTGATCTTTCTCTTCAGAATGCCCCTTCACTCCTTATACTGGTGAAGAGATTCATTTCAATCCAGTTCTTTATAGCTAACGACTCCGAACTCTCGTTATCACAATTTTGAAAAACCTCCCACTTATCAGACATCCCTTTACCTGCAAAACAGTCTACGCCAATTTTGCTTTATTCATTTTTATTCATTCACAGGACGAGGGCATTCCTGGCTAGGCGGCATTTATTGCCCATCCCTAATTGCCCAGAGGGCAGTTAAGATTCAACCACATTGCTGTGGGTCTAGAGTCACATGTAGGCCAGAACAAGTATGGATGGCAGTTTCCTTCCCTAAAGGACATTATTGAACCAGATGTTTTGTTTTTCTGACAATGGGTTCTTGGTCATCAATAGATTCTTGATTCCAGATATTTATTGAATTTGAACTCCACCATCTTCCCTGGTGGTATTTGAATCTGGCTTCCAAGAACATTATCTGGGTCTCTGGATTAACAGTCCAGTGATAACACCACTCGGCCATCACCTCTCCTGTGCATTACTTTTCCATATCTGTTTCAAAGAAGTAGAATGATGATCACTAGACCCGACTATGACTTCAGTCACTTGTCTTATTACCCAAGAGAAGGTCAAGTTTTGCTCCTTCTCTGGGAGGATTGTTTACACATTGATAGAGAAAATTTTCTTGAAGGCATATCATAAATTCTTCATCATCTAAACCTTTAACACTATGATCGTCGCAGTCAATGTTTGGAAAAATAAAATCCCCTACAATTACTATTACTATTACTTATCATTCTTACATATACCTGAGATTTCTCTGCATGGTTGTTCCTCAATTTCCCTTTGACTTTGGTGGGTCTATAAGTCAATCTCATCAAGGTGATTGTTCCTTTTTTATTTCTAATTTCAGTCCATATATTTTAACTGGATGAATTTTCAGAAATATCTTCCCTAGTCACGGCAATAATGTTTTCCTTAATCAAAAACACTACCCCCCTCCCCATCCCGCCCGTTCCCCCCCCCCACCCCCACCTTCTCTTTTGCCTCACTTTCTATCTTTCCTATACCACCTGAAACCTGGAACATTGAGTTGCCAGAACTGTCCATCCCTTAGCCAAGTTTTTGTAATATCTATGAGGTCCCAATCCCTAGTTCCCAAATATGCCCTGAGTTCATTAGCCTTATCCGTAAGATCCTTTTGCATTGAAATAAATGCAGTTTAATTCTTCAGAGTTGCTTTGTTCTCTGAATTGTTCATGTCTGTCACTTGTAATTAACTTGTTCTTTTCCGATTCAAAATTACAGTTATCAATTTTTCTCTTTACTTGGTCACTTAGGATCCCTCTACCCTTTGTCTGCAACAGCTTACAGTTTCCCTTCATGGAACCAGCAAATCTTCCCACTCAGATATTGTTTCCTATCCAACACAGGTGAAACCCATCCTTTTTGAATGTGTATTTTCTGCCCCACAAGAGATTCCAATGATCCAAGAACCTGAATCCCTGAACATTACACCACCTGTTAAGCCATTGATTTATCTCCCTTATGCTTTTCTTCTTTCCCTCACTGGAGCTTAGCACCAGGAGTAAGACAGAGATTGCTACTTTTCAGGTTCTGTTTGTTAATGTTCTACCTACCTCTCATATTCACTCTATAAAGACTTAATCTTTTCCCTAACTATGTCATTCCTACCAAAGTGTACAACTTTTTCTGGCTTCCCAATCTCCCGTTTAATAAAGTGCTTCAAACATCTTGACAGTCCTTAATCTTGGCACCAGGAGAGCAACACACTATCCTAGATTCACGCTTTCTGCCACAGAATCTCCTGTCTGTGCCCTTGACAGGAGACTACCCTACAATTTTACTTTTAAATTTTGTCAACCTAACATAAGAGTCATTCTTTGAGCCTAAAATCTTACTGCTTCTTCTATTTTCCTCTATGCTTTTCAACACACCCAAAACTGAATATCAGTTTGAGAGGGGAATAGCCACAGAAGACTTCTGAACTACCTTTTTACCTTGATCCTGCTCTGTCATCACTTCTTGAAATATACCAGCCATCTAACTCTGTTTCTCTTGTGTGCCTCCAATGTCATTAAGCCTGTAAGAAGCAGCTTACAAAAGCGCCTTATATTTAAAATACTCTTCCTTATCCAAAGAGTTAATATGAAGCATACAAAAAATAAGAAATAGAGAAATCAAACACACAAACCTTGAATAAAATGAACCTTGAGGAATCAAGCTGAACAATCGAATTTAAAGAAAAATGTGTTCCAGCAGACAGCATTCACTATTCTGATTTTAAAAACTCTCACTCCAGGGCCATCCGCATGTAGGCCTCTCTCATAGCTCCGTAAACACGACTCCATTTAAAAAAAAACTACCCTCTGCAATTTAAAACAAATCTCCTTAGCAATGTTAATAAAATCTCTTGTTCTATGTGTATATTTTATAGATCAAAAAACCGAGCCACCCACATATAGGCCTCTCCATGAAGCCCATTAACAGAGCTCGGTTGCAAAAAAAAATGCATGCATTATTATTACATTCTCAACTATGAAAGAACTAAAAATCAGTCAAAATAAAAATCTTATATGACTGAAATGTAATAACTGGAAGAAATAAGCCTGAATCTCAGGAGCGGTTGCAAAATCCATGCTGCTTTTAATCCACCAATTTATAACCTTTGATTAGATTAGATTCCCTACAGCGTGGAAACAGGACCTTTGGCCCAACCAGTCCACACTGCCCCTTACAGCATCCCACCTAGACACATCTCCCTACAACTCACACACCCCTGAACTCTACCGGCAATTTAGCATGGCCGATCCACCTAGCCTGCATATCTTTGGACTGTGGGAGTAAACCGGAGCACCCGGAGAAAACCCACACAGACACAGGGAGAATGTGCAAATTCCACACAGACAGTTGCCCAAGGCGGGATTCAAACCCGGGCCCCATGCACTGTGAGGCTGCAGTACTAACCACTGAGCCACGGTGCTGGCTTGTTATGTTTGATTGCATTTATTCTTTCATAGGATTGTTGCTGACTTGGCCAGCATTCACTGGTCATCTCTAATTGCCCTTGTGAAGGTGGTGTAAGTCATGTCCCTGAACCACTGAAGATTTAGTGCATTCACACTGACAGCCCTGTAGGGAAAGCAGTTCCAGGATTTTGACCCAGCCTCGACTCCACTTTCCTGTCGGCGCTCCATAACCCATTAATAATTTAAAAATCTGTCTGTCTTTTCATTAAAATTACTCAAGTTTTATTCTTTCATGGGATGAGGGTGTCACAGGCTAGGCTGACATTAATTGCCTATTCAAAATTGTCCAGAGGACAGTTCAGAGTCGGCAACATTGCTGTGGGTCTGCAGTCACATAGAGGCCTGACCAGGTAAGGACGGCATTTACTTTCCCAAAAAGACATTAGTGAACTAAACGGGTCTTACTGACGATTGACAACAAATTCATGGTCATCATTAGGCTCTTAACTCCAAATTTTTTTTAAAAACTTGAATTCAGATTCCACTATCTGCCATCATAGAGTTCAAATCCAGATCCCAGATCATTAACTTAGCCTCTGGATTAATAGCCCAGCAACAATACAATTCGGCTATCGCCTCCCCTCTGCAGAAATATAAGTAAGTTCATAAGTGGATACAGAAGTTGGAGCTGCTGTTAATCAGCAACAACATCAGTGCTGTTAGACAGCAGTCTCAACCCCCACCAACTAGAAGAACAAAGGCAGTAGTTACATGAGACAAGCAGTTACAAGCTCCCCTCCAAGCACACGGTCCTCACCTGGAACCAAATTGGCTGTTCCTCCACTGACACTGGGTCAGCATCCTGGAACGCCACCCGACCAGAATTTTGGATCTCCCTATGCCACAAGGACTGCAGTTCCCGAAGTCTGTTCACCACTTTCTTCTCGAGGAGGACAAGTAGGGACGCACAATTAATGCTGACCCCGACAATGAAACCCTCATCGCATGAATGACTGAGGGGAAAAACACATACCAGGAGAGGTGATGGCCTTAATGGCATCATTGATGGCATGTTGACCTAAGTAATGTTCTGGGGACACAGGTTCAAATCCTGCTATGGCGGATGGTGGCAATTGAACTCAGTTTTTTTTCTTAAAAAAAAGATTGTCTGTAATTAGGAACCCAATGATGACCATGAATCCATTGTCGATTGTTTGGAAAACCCATCTGGTTCACTAATCTCCTTTAGGGAAGGAAACTGCCATCCTTACCTGGTCTGGCCTACATGTAAATCCAGACCCACAGCAATGTGGTTGACTCTGAACTGCCCTCTGGGGCAATTAGGGATGAGCAACAAATGCTGGCCTGGCCAGCGATGCCCTCATTCCCATGAATGAATATTTAAGTAAGAAATGAACCTGAACCATGTTCAGTCTGTCAGTGGGTCAGGTCAGAGGCTCAAATCGTTTCTTAATGTTGGACTGGCCTCTCTCACCACTTTGCTTCCAGTGGGCTGCTGCTTTTTGATCCTGGGAGCGCACATTCCCACTGAAATGATCCTCAAAAGCTGATAAAGTACATTTATTTTACCCTGGATGGTAAACAGTGTTTTTCCTGCCAATACAGATTAATCTAAAATAAATACATTTGTCTCTGTTCCACTGACTCTCCAGCACAGGGCCATGCCAATCAGCTCAATTTGTCTCTGCCAGTATTTATGCTCTGTATGGGCCAGCCCCCACCCTCTTCATCTGCCGTCATCAGCACATTCTTCTGCTGTTTCCTCCCCCTGTGTGTTTGGAGGGTAACTACTATCCATAAGTAGTCTCCATAAAGAGCCCGCAATCTGAGAAGATAGCTATAGTGGCTTCTTTTCTCAAGTTTGTAACATCGCAGCATGGGCTAAAGCAGAACTTAACATATTTATACATTTCCACATCACAATGGTCGCATGCAACATTGACTAAAAATAAAAGTTCAAGTCAGCTACTTTGGGCAGGAGCAAGTTGTGGTTTTGTATCCTATATCTCCTGAATGTCACGATGTGTGTGACTTCTGCAAACCCCTCACCACCCCCCCCCCCCCCAGCTTATGATTTTCTCAAACTTCTGCTTTTGTGCACTTCTTATATAGTTATCTGTTTGCACCATCTGTG
The DNA here is from genome assembly GCF_030684315.1 of Stegostoma tigrinum. NCBI lineage: Eukaryota > Metazoa > Chordata > Chondrichthyes > Orectolobiformes > Stegostomatidae > Stegostoma > Stegostoma tigrinum. The sequence continues at coordinate 9,812,671 of NC_081396.1, read as the reverse complement.
ACCTGGACCCTGGACCTCTTCGTGTCAAGTGATACTCCGAGTAACATCTGCTTCTTGCCTCTTAACTTTGCAAAACGGCTGACTTCTCTTCTTCTGTGGTTATGTGGTAAACTGGCTAGACTGTACTGATTATTTCCATACGTGGATACTTCTTGCTGTTGGCACTATTCTGGACTTGCTTGCACAGGCTTGCATTCTACTGTTTGTCATGTTCTATAGTATTCTGCTTCTTGCCTTGTAATTTCTTCACTCTTTTTTTCAAACACTACAAATATATTATCGTGTCCCAACCTGTCCTTCATCAGTGTGTATCTAGCTTCCTCTGAAACATCTGCCTGTTGTTAGCTTCAGCCACTTGTGGCACTACACCTGAGCAAAGAGCATAACTCTAAAAGCCGGTGTTTTCAAAGAAACTTGTTGGACTATATCCTGCTGTTGTGTGATTTTTGACCTTGTCCACCCCAGTCCATCGCTGGCACCTCCACATCATTCCATAATCTCTCCACTCACTGGCTAAGCAGGTTTCTCATGAAATCCCTGTTGGATTTTTGAACTCCTTCATCAGCTTAAAGTCTACCATTGGGTCATCCTTCAGTCTTCTCTTTTCTAGAGAAAAGACCCCCGGCCTTTCCTGAGAGTTAAACGCTATCGGTTCTAGTAATAACTCTGTGAATCCCTTCTCCAGTGCCTCTATTTTCTTTCTCTAAATGGAGATGACAAATGGTAACAGTGGTCCCAGCAGAGTTGAACCTTGATGTGAAAAAAGTTGAGCATCATTTTCCTGCTTTTCAACTCTATCCATGCAGAAAGGATCCCTATATATGGGCCACGTCTTTACAGAGTGATGTGAAGTTACTTGAGATATTCAAGACAGGATTAACGAGAATGTCACCAGGGATTTGCGATTTCTGAAGAGAGACACTGGAACAGCTGACCCTATTCTCTTTAGATCATAGAGTCATTGTAAAAGGGCAGGGAGAGAAACTATTCAGCCCTTTGAGGTTATCTTCACTTCGTCTAGAATAAGTGTAAGTCCTTGTTTTATCCCCATAGCCCTGCCAGCGTATATCCATCATGCACCCTGGAATTTTAAAGACATTATTGATTTATTGTACAGGACAATAAACAAACTAGAACAATTCTTTTTGGGTATCGTTCAGGAGAACCTATCAATCAAGTATCCACCTACGTTCAAGCGTACGCTGAAAAGTTTACATGAGACGAATAAATTGACATCTTTCTACGCAAGCATTTGCATTGTTTGCCTCAAACTTTTGTTTCAGGAAACCACCTGTGATAGCCTTGACAGTACCTGAAACATCGGGAGCACGTGGGAGATGTTGAGACAGATACCATTTTGATCTTTCAATAAATGCACTTAAAAGTTGAGAATACGTCGCATAATGTTGGGCTATCAGTGTACGTGCAGATATGGTATGTCACATATGAGAGAAAATAACAGGTAAACTAACAGTGAACCTGCACTGAAGAGAGAATGCAGCTCCTTGAGAAACGGGATGTGAAATGGTTAATGTGATCTGGGCAACAATGAGACAACATTGTGACATCACTGAGATTGTGACAAGTACTCCAGAGAGAAACTGACTTAAATGATCAGGAGAGAATTCCAACCACAGGGAAATGGTCACAAACTCAGGGAGGTTAATTCATTAATAATGGATAAAAACTTGGACTGGGTTAATTAACAACTGTCCAAGAGTTGGACAGGAGCAAGTTAAAGAGCTGGAGAATCTTTTACACCCATGTTTGATTTGTTGCTTCAAGCTCCTAACTACAAATCATGCCACTCCAGGAAATGTAAAGATCGAGTAAAGGTTCCCCCAGCGTTGGTCAGGATGGAACTGGAAAGCGACAAAGTGAAAATGAATGAGGGATCAGAGACAGAGACAGAATTACACTCTCCTTAAATATCATAATTTTGTTATTCATTCATGGCTCGTTGGCATTTCCGGTGTTTAGTTTTCCATCCCTAACTGTCCTGGACAAGGTGATGGTGAGCTGCTTTCTTGAACCGCTGCAGTCCATGTGCTGTAGGTGGACCCACAATGACATTACGGAGGGAATTCCAGGATATTGATCCAGCCACACTGAAGGAAGGGAGATATACTTCCAAGTCAGGGTGATTTGTGACCTGGAGGGGAACTAGCATTCTCATGTAACTACTGCCCTCCACCTTCTGGATGGTAGAGGTTGCAGGTTTGGAAGGTGTGATCAGAAGAGCCTTGGTGGGTCACAGCACTGCAGTGTAGATGCTACATCCAACTGCCACTGTGCATCGGGAAGGGACTCAATGTACACACTTGGGTGCCAGTTGGAGAGAACTGCGGGGTTTTAAGCCTTTTGTGTGTTTTTGGGAAATTAGATTAGATTCCCTCCAGTGTGGGAACAGGCCTTTCGGCCTAATGAGTCCACACCGCTCCTTGAAGCATCCCACCCAGACCCATCCGCCTATAACCCACCACCCCTGAACACTACGAGCAATTTAGCATGGCTGATCCACCTAGCCTCCTCATCTTTGGACTGTGGGAGGAAACTGGAGCACCTGGAGGAAACCCACGCAGACATGGGGAGAACGTGCAAACTCCACACAGACAGTCGCCCGAGGTTGGAATCGAATGCGGGTCCCTGGTGCTGTGAGGCTGCAGTGCTAACCACTGAGCCACCGTGCCGCACCGTGCATGTAGCCAAGTGGGGAGAATGCTACCACATTACTGACTCATCCCTTGCAGATGCTGGGCAGACTTTTGGGAGTCAGGAAATGAGTTACTCGCGACAGGATTCCTGGCCTCCGATCTGTTTTCATAGCCACTGTATTTTTATGTCAGACCCAGTTTCTGGAGAACGGTAACCCCCCAGGATGTTGAGATGGGAGAAATGAACTTTGGTCGTGCCATTGAATGACAAGGCGCAATGGTGGGATTCTCTCTTGTTGAGAGATGGTCATTACCTGACACTTGTATGGCATTAGTGCTGCTTAATAGCCCACGTGTGGATGTTGTGAGGGCACGAATAAGGGTTCAAGGTCGCAGGAGTGTACTAGCGGGCAGGAAGGTGGTTTGCAGTGTGTCTACTTCAACGCCAGGAGCATCTGGAATAAGGTGGGTGAACTTGCAGCATGGATTGGTACCTGGGACTTCGATGTTGTGGCCATTTCGGAGAAATGGATAGAGCAGGGACAAGAATGGTTGTTTCAGGTTCCAGGGATTAGATGTTTCAGTAAGATCAGGGAAGGTGTGGCATTATTACTCAAGGACAGTATTACAGTGGCAGAAGGGACGTTTGATGAGGACTCGTCTACTGAGGTTAGTACGGGCTGAGGTTAGAAACGGGAAAGGAGAGGTCACCCTTTTGGGAGTTTTCTACAAGCCTTCGAAAAGTTACAGAGATGTAGAGGAAAGGATTGCAAAGATGATTCTGGACAGGAGCGTAAGAAACAGGATAATTGTTATGGGGGCCTTTAACTTACCAAATATTGACTGGAAACGCTATAGTTCGAGTTATTTAGTTGGGTCAGCTTTTGTCCAATGTGTGCAGGAGAGTTTCCTGACACAGTATGTAGATTGGCTAACAAGAGCTGAGGCCACTTTGGATTTGGTACTGGGTAATGAACCAGGCCCAGTGCAAGATTTGGAGGCAGGTGAGCACTTTAGTGATAGTGACCACAATTTGGTTACGTTTACTTTAGTGATGGAAAGGGATAGGTACATACTGCAGGGCTAGAGTTATAGCTGGGGGAAAGGCAATTATGAGGCGATTAGGCAAGATTTAGGATGCATAGGATGGGGAAAGAATCTGCAGGGGCTGGGCACAATTGAAATGTGGAGCTTGTTCAAGGAACAGCTACTGCGTGTCCTTGATAAGCATGTACCTGTCAGGCAGGGAGAAAGTGGTCGACTGAGCGAACTGTGGTTTACTAAAGAAGTTGAATCTCTTGTCAAGAGGAAGAGGGAGGCTTATGTAAAGATGAGGCATGAAGGCACAGTTAGGGTGCTTGAGAATTACAAGTTAGCCGGGGAGGACTTAAAGGGAGAGTTAAGAAGAGCCAGGCGGGGACATGAGAAGTCTTTGGGCAGGTAGGATCAAGGAAAACCCTAAAGCTTTCTATAGGTATGTCAGGAACAAAAGAATGACCAGAGTAAGATAAGAGCCAGTCGAGGACAGCAGTGGGAAGTTGTGAGTGGGGTCCGAAGAGATAGGAGAGGCGCTAAATGAATATTTTTCATCAGTATTCACACAGGAAAAAGACAATGTTGTCACGGAGAATACTGAGATACAGGCTATTAGACAAGATGGGATAGAGGTTTACAAGGAGGAGGTGTTAGCAATTCTGATAGGTGTTAAAATAGATAAGTCCCCTGGGTGGATGGGATTTATCCTAGGATTCTCTGGGAAGCTAGGGAGGAGATTGCAGAGCCTTTGGCTTTGATCTTTCTGTTGTCATTGTCTACAGGAATAGTGCCAGAAGACTGGAGGATAGCAAATGTGGTTCCCCTTGTTCAAGAAGGGGAGTGGAGACAACCCTGGTAATTATAGACCAGTGAGCCTTACTTTGGTTGTGGGTAAAGTGTTGGAAAGGATTACAGGAAATAGGTTTTATAATCATCGAGAAAGGAATAATTTGATTAGGGATAATCAACAAGTTTTAGTGAAGTGTAGGTCGTGCCTCTCAAACCTTATTGAGTTCTTTGAGAAGGTGACCAAACAGGTGGATGAGGGTAAAACAGTTGATGTGGTGTATATAGATTTCAGTAAAGCATTTGATAAGGTTCTCCACGGTAGACAATTGCAGAAAATACGCAGGCATGTGATTGAGAGTGATTTAGCGGTTTGGATCAGAAATTGGCTAACTGTAAAAAGACAAAGGGTGGTGGTTGATGGGAAATGTTCATCATGAAGTTCAGTTACTAGTGTACTGCAAGGATCTGTTCTGGATACACTGCTGTTTGTCATTTTTATAAACGACCTGGATGAGGGTGTAGAAGGATGGGTTAGTAAATTTGCAGATGACAATAAAGCCGTTGGAGTTGTGGACAGTGAAGAAGGATGTTGCAGGTTACAAAGGGACATAGGTAAGCTGCAGAGCTGGGCTGAGAGGTGGCAAATGGAGTTTAATGCGGAAAAGTGTGAGGTGATTCACTTTGGAAGGAGTAACAGGAATACAGAGTACTGGGCTAATGGTAAGATTCTTGGTGGTGTGGATGAGCAGAGAGATCTCGGTGTCCACGTGCATAGATCCCTGAAAGTTGCCACCAGGTTGATAGGGTTGTTAAGAAGGCATACAGTGTGTTAGGTTTTATTGGTAGAGGGATTGAGTTTTGGAGTCACAAGGCCATGTTGCAGCTGTACAAAACTCTGGTGCGGCCGCACTTGGAGAATTGCATACAGTTCTGGTCACCGCATTACAGGAAGGATATGGAAGCATTGGAAAGTGTGCAGAGGAAATTTACCAGGATGTTGCCTGGTATGGAGGGAACGTCTTATGAGGAAAGGCTGAGGGACTTAAGGCTGTTTTCATCAGAGAGAGAAGGTTAAGAGGTGACCTAATGGAGACATACAAGATGATCAGAGGATTAGATAGGGTGGACAGTGAGAGCTTTTTCCTTCAGATGGAGATGGCTAACACGAGGGGACATAGCTTTAAAAGTGATAGATACAGGACAGACGTCAGAGTAAAGAACCTATCTTTACTCAGAGAGTAGTAAGGGTGTGGAAGGCCCTGCCTGCAACAGTAGTAGACTCGCCAAGTTTAAGGGCATTTAAATGGTCATTGGATAAACATATGGATGATAATGGAATAGTGCAGGTTAGATGGTCTTCAGATTGGTTTCACAGGTTTACGCAACATTGAGGGCCAAAGGGCCTGTACTGCGCTGTAATGTTCTATGCTGTGCAGGTGTTGCTGCATGTGGACATGAACTGTATCAATATGTGAGGTGACCCAAGTGGTGCTGAACACCGTACAGTCATCAATTAACAACCCCACTGCTGACATTATGATAGAAGGGCGTCATTAATTGAGCGACTGAACATGTTTGAGCTGAGCAAACTAACCTTGAGGAACAGCTGCAGAGATGTCCTGGAGCTGAGATGACTGACTTGCAATAGCTGTGCTATCTTCCCTTGTGCTGAGGATGACTAACCAGAGGAAAGTTGATCCACAGATTCCTGTTGACTCCCATTTTGTTGCTTGATCCCAGGCTTGGTCAAACACAGCCTTTCTTGCCTCACTCTGGAATTCAGCTCTTTCTCAATGTTTGAACCAAAGCTGCAATTAAGAGTCACCTGGGAACCCCTTTGTTTGGGAGTGGGGTTTCCTGTTAGTTATCCAATGCTAAATTAAATGCATTTATCGATAATTTTATTCTTTTATTTCGCATGTTTTTTAATCTTGTTGCGGTTACGATCTGGGGACAGGTGTTTGACAGGTGAAAGGGCGGAAATTGCGGCTTAGACCTTCGTTCACAGAAACCTGTATTTATCCGAAAGGTGTACCCAGGGGCCAAACTTTGGAAGAAGCTGAGAACTGATGACGCGCTCTGTGGGAACAGGGAGATTAAACTGCTCCCAGAGGACAGAGGAAAGCAAGGGTCCTGAACCCCCACAACACCAGGGTGTCAAGGTCAAAGTATTTTCACTGGTTGTGGTGGGAATGCTGATTCCCTGTGTCAGGAATGGAGTGAGAGACGCCAATTATCTGAAAGCTTGAAAGTGGCTTGGTGTGGGTTCAGGTGGCTCAACAACACGTATTACAGATGGTTCATTCAAACAATAAATCGGCAATGATTGGTGGGTCCAAGCAGTCTCTGTCTGACCTTTGCAACATACAACAGCACAGGGGATGTTCTGAGCGCAGAGATTTTTACAGATTCCACTCACTGCTGCCATGGCCCCTGGGGCAGAAGTGGGCATTGTGTTTCTCCCCAGAATCTAATGGTGATGCTGCTCTGCTTCAATGCGATTGCATGTGATAAGATCTTATTTCCACTGCATCAAATGTAAACACTGTCATCAACAAAAATGATCACTTTCAGTCCTTTTGGACTTTTAAGGAAAAGGGAATAAATGGGTAACTGACTTACTGACCCAAATTTTCTATCATCCCCCTACTTTCTTACCTCCACCAGCGTGGATTCTACATTCTCTCATCCAAGATAATTTCTTGCTCATGTACTCTATCTCATACTATCAAAACTACCTCACCATCCTTTCCTTCCTACCAGTCCTTTCAAAAAGTCACATACCATGAATATCTAATGCCTACTTTTGATCTCCTTGTAACAATGTTAACCATGGGGATGGTTACGTGAAGGGGAGGTGATGGCCTAATGGTATTATCACTGGACTGTTAATCCAGGGACCCAGATAGTGTTCTGGGGATCTTGGATCGAATTCTGCCACGGCAGATGATGGAATTTGAATTCAAAAAATATCTGGAATTAAGAATCTAATGATGGCGATGATTCCATTGTCAATTGTCAGGAAATACCCATCTGGTTCACTGACGCCCTTTCGGGAAGGAAACTGCCATCGTTACCCGGTCTGGCCTCCATGTAACTCCAGACCCACAGCAATGTGGTTGACTCTTAACTGCCCTCTGGGCAGTAAATGCTGCCTGGTTAGTGATGCCCTCATCCTGTTAATGAATAATAGAAAATGTAATCTTCTTGTCTGTGTGATGGCTACAAGGTCAATAACTTCTACTTGAGTGGTTAATTCATTTGTTTTGTTTGGAATACTTGTGTGAAATTAGGCAAGAAGTCATTCACTTTTGTCATTTTACCACTTTTGTCCCCCATTGCCCCGTCTGCTGCTTTGTAAATTACATTTGCATATTCTGTCCCTTTCTGCCCCCTCAGTTCAAAGAGGGTGATCCTTGATTCTGAAACAGTGTCCCCATTTGTGAACTCACTCACAAGAGTAGAACTACTTTCCACATCCACCTTGTCGACATCTTTTAAGAGTCTTGTAAACAGGGATCAAGTCAAGCCTCGAGTCTTCACGACTTGAGCCCAGCCTGTCCAATCTTTACTGATGCCACAGCCCACTCATTCCAGGCATTGATCTAGTAAAGCTCAGCTGAACTGCCTCCAATGCATTTCCTCCCGTCCTTAAATTAGGAAACCAAAATTACACATGGGAAGCGAGATACGGTCTCACCAAAGACCTGCATAACTGAGGCATGATATTGAAATTTTTATGTTCCATTCCTCTTATCATAAAAGACAGCATTCCATTAGATGCCATGATCATTTGCTGTATCTGCACCCAACTGTTCTTTGCTGGAATGTTAAAATCCCTCTGCACCTCAGAATTATGTGAAAATAAAGGCAAAATATTTATTCACCACACCTGCCATTTCTTTAACATCCCTATTAACTGTCCATTCTCACCTTCTAGTTAGAGTCAGAGTCATAGAGCTGTACAGCATGGAAACAGACCCTTCGGTCCAACTTGTCCATGCTGACCATATATCCTAAATTAATCGAGTCCTATTTCCCTCTAAACCTTCCTATTCAGATGCCTTTTAACTGCTGTAATTGTACCCACCCTCCACAACTTCCTCTGGCAGCTCATTCTATACATACACCACCCTCTGCGTGAATGTTGCCCCCTCAGACCTGTTTTAAATCTTTCCCCTCTCACCTTAAACCTATGCCCTCGGTTTTGGACCCCTCACCCCAGGGAAAAGACCTTGGCTATTCACCCTTTCCATGCAGCTCATGATTTTATAAACCTCTGTAAGGTCACTCCTCAGCCTCCAACATTCCAAGGAAAATAGCCCCAGCGTATGCAGCCTATCCTTATAATTCAAACAGTCCAACCCTCGCAGACTCCTCGTAAATCCTTCCTGAACCCTTTCAAGTTTCACAACATCCTTCCTGTAGCAGGGGGACCAGAAGTGGTCTAGAGGGCTAGTGTGTCAAGAGGACATGACTTGAGGACAACCATTACATACCCTTGTTCTGTACAGCTGCAACATGACCTCCCAACTCCCCTACTCAATACACTGACCAATAAAGGCAAGCATAATGAACGCCTTCTTCGCTACCCTGTGTAGCTGCCACTCCACTTTCAAGGAACCATGTACCTGCACTCCAAACTCTTTGTTCAGCAACACTGCCTGATTTGCCTATTCCAAAATGCACCACCTCACATTTATCTCAATCAAACTCCATTTGTCACTTTTCAGGGGATTCATTCGAACCCTGCTGTCTATGACTGAGATGCGCTTCCTTCTTTTCCTTGAGCAAAACCTCAATTTCAATAGTCATCCAGCATACCCTACACCTACCAGTCTTGCCCTTCACCCTGACGGGAACAGACTGTCTCTGGACTCTGACTGACACTCACTTGGCTTACTCTTTTCCTTTTTAGATACCTACTGAAACCTGCTGAAAGTGATACCTACTGACAGTTTTAACATCTCTAGCTCATTCTAATGTATTCATCCCTATTAGCTCTCTGGTTATCTCTATCGTTCTTTGTATTCCAACCCAGGGCAGCACGGTGGCTTAGTCGTTAGCACTGCAGCCTCACAGTGCCAGGGAACCAGGTTCGATTCCAGCCTCAGGTAACTGTCTGCGCGGAGTTTGCACATTCTCCCCGTGTCTGCGTGGGTTTTCTCTGGGTGCTCCGGTTTCCTCCCACAGTCCAAAGATGTGCAGGCTAGGTGAATTGGCCATGCTAAATTGCCCGTAGTGTTCAGGGGTGTGTGGGTGGGATGCTCCAAGAGGCGGAGTGGACTTCTTGGGCCAAAGGGCCTGTTTCCACACTGTAGGGAATCTAACCTAATCAGTCATTGACCTTGCCACACAGATTTGCACTATTGTATGCTTTCTTCTTAAATTGTTGTTCTTTCATGAATCATGGCTTGACAGTTCTCTTGTTGGAAATTTTCCTTATAACCACATCGCACTTAATGTAAACTATCCCTTTAAAAGACAGGACCTGCTTACTTCCACTTCAGTGTATTAACTTGTAGCGTTTTCTAAAATAATGAGCGCTACAGATAAAGTGAATGTCAAATGTCTTTTTCCCTAGAGTAGAGGGATTTCAAGACCAGGGGGCAATTTTTAAAGTGAGAGGCAAAAGAGTTAACAAAGATGTGAGGGGCAAATTCTTTACAGAGTTGTTCATGTGTCAAATGAACTTCCAGAGGAAGTGGTGGATACAGGTGGAGTTAGTGTTTAAAAGACATTTAGATATGTACACAAATAAGAAATGTTTGGAGGGATTTGGGCCAGGCGCAGGCAGGTAAGACTAGTTTAGTTTGCGATTATGGTCGGCGTAAACTGGTTGGACCAAAGGGTCTGTTTCCGTGGTGTATGACAGTATAATTTTGTGCCAAGGAAACTTCAAAAAGGGACACCTGAAAGGACAGAGAGCAAGGCAAACCAATTATCTCCTCGAAGCATGAAAACATTCCCTGTGGGTTGTATCACAGACTGGGAACATTATCTGAAAGATGTGTTTGTTTCTTAATGCTCCAGGAACATACAAATAGCTTTTAAAGACAGAAACTGCAGCCCTTGGGCTGTGTGTGTTAGTAGATCATCCTCTCTTGTGCACTAGTGTGTCAAGAGTACATGACTTGAGGACAACCATTACATACCCTTGTTCTGAAAGTATAAAGAAAAGATTCCGTGACAATACAAACTTCACAACTTCAGTAACTTCATGGACTGAAATGAGCAGCAATAACTATTTCTGGAATGAACTGTTTCTCAAGATGAATGGGACAAGAAGCTGTTTAAAAGCAATTCATCGTAACCATCCCTGGGAAGAAGCAATATAAACAAGCTGTTTTCTTGCAGACAGGAGACAATTGCTTGATAACAGTTGCCTTGTGTCAAATGGGCAAACGCATCTGCCTGCACAAGTAACATCCTGAAGGGAAGGTGTTAATTACAGGAAAAACTGTGTTTTTAACAGACAGCTAACTCAGAAAGTAACACGGAACATAGGTTCTCCTTCTGATGTAAGGAGGCAAGACTTGAGGTCTCCAGAAGTGTAAGCAGTGTTAGCGATGAAAGAATCTATTGAGTTACCAAACTTAAAACAGAGAAAAACATAAGGATCTAACACCACAACAATTCAGTTACAGAACTTCAAAGAACATAAGGATTGGACCCTGGATATGTCCAGAGACATCGTCGACTGGAATCCTAGTCACTAATCAGGCTGAGTTGAGGTTCCATTTGCTTACTCAACGGGGTCCTATTTTGGTTGCCACATGCAATTGCTTCAGTATTTGATTGTTTATGAGTAGCCAAAATAAAGGTAGTTTGTGGTGATTTACCCACAGCAAAGCTCTCTTGCCTCAGTGTTGAAATCCTGTTATCTTGTCCCGAAACAGACTGCTCAGCTACTGATGTCAGTGCTAACGCTATGACCCGAACAAAGTTCCACTGCAAACCACTCAGAAACTGATCTGTATGCCCCTTAATTCGTACCTTTTTTTTACTCATTTACAATCCTTGTGTGTATTGTGTTCTTATTTCTCCCATTCAGTAGCCTGAATTCTATAATACAAAGAGGGTCACTACATTACCTTCTGTGATAACAATTATTAGGAAGGGATTCTTTGTAATTAACCTTGGTCCAACCAACTGGGGTTGGCAGGAATAAGGAAGCAGACCCCACTCGTCTGTTCTTAAACTGGAACGTAACAATTTGGTATATCTGGCTGCTGCCATCAAGAAGTAGGGAGTGTCACCCAGGGACTGCTCCGAACACCAAGAACATTCTTACCACACCGTGCCAAGCAATGACTAAGAGCAAATCTAACATCACTGAATCCACAATATCAACATCCCAGGGTTACTAATGACCAGAAGTTGAACTGGACCAGCCACACAGGCTGCAAGAGCAAATTACCAGCTTGGAATCCTGTGGTAAGTGTCTCTCCTCCTGTCTTCCTAAATCCTGCCTGCAAAATACTAGGCAAAAGTCAGGAACGTGACACAATACACTCCACTTGTCTGGATGGGTGCAACCCCAACATCACTCAAGATGCTCAACACCATACAGAATAAGTAGGCTGCTTGATCAACATACCATCCACCATCTTCAACACTCATTACCTCCACCAATGGTAGGCTTGTGTACCATCTGCAAGATACACCACAATAACTCTTTAACAGCACCTTCCAAATCCATGACTTCCAGCTCCAAGAAGAAAAAGGACAGGAGGTACTTGGGAATGCCACCACCTACAAGTTTCCCCTCCCTGATAGACAACATCCTGACTTGATATACCGCTGTTCCTTCAACGTCCCTAGGTTAAAATGCTAGAACTCCCTCCTGGACAGCATCGTGGGAGTACTCATACTCTAAACAGTGTTGCAATTCAAGAAAGCAGCTCACTACCACCTTCTTCAGGGCAACTGGGAAGGGACAGGCATTACATGCTGATCTTGCCAGTCACACCAGTACGTGTTTGGAAAATAAAAACAGGGATTTCCGTTCCTGCCAGTTCACATCTCTCCTGTTTTCTAATCCTCCTAGAAGCCTATGTTTTTCACCAGGATACAGTCAATCATCCCAAGATCCCCTTTAACTCAGCATGAAAGTTTGTTTGATTTGTAAGTTTCTGTTTCTGAAATGTACCTTGGGACACTTTCCAAAACGAAGTTAACAAAAGTTCTCTTTAAATCAGATTGTAACAGAATGGGAACACCAATATTAAAATAAATATCTGGGCAGATGGAGTTGGGTCACAAGTCAGATATGATCCTCAATGAATGACAGGACAGATCTGAGTGAGTCAATGGCCTCTTCCTGTGCCTGTTATCAAAATAAACTTAGATCCAAACACAGCTGAACGAAAAGTCACAGAGGAACTGGGGGAATCAGACAGAACAACAAGAAACAAGTTCTTGAGCAAAGTTTGAGAGCGAAATAAGACTTGCGGGAAAGCAGATAACAACTAGTTATTCCATTCAGTCCTTTTGAATCTGATCAGCATTTCATTGAGGGTCAGACTAAAGGTCAAGTTGTTTCTCCCTTTAAGATTTATTTGGTCTCTATCCAAGCTATTAAATAATAACATGGTTATAAGGAATAATACCATTAGTCAAGAACTTTTACTATCAGAATGGTCATGATTCAGACCAGGATGTAATTAACAGCAACAGAAATAGCAAAATCTGATTCCTGGCATCACTTGTGAACTCTCTGGTGTCTCAGCAAGTTGGATGATCGAGCAAACCTCTTCCCACATCGAGAGCAAGTGAACGGCATCTCCCCCGTGTGAAGCTGCTGGTGTGTCAGTAGATGGGATGACTGAGTGAATCTCTTCCCACACACGAGGCAGGTGAATGGCCTTTCCCCACTGTGAACCCGCTGGTGCGTCATCAGATACTTTTTGCTTTTAAAGCTCTTTCCACAGTCCGAACATTTGAAAGGTCTCTGATCAGTGTGAACATGTTGATGCTCAGTGAGCTGGGACGGCTGAGTGAAACCCTTCCCACATGTGGAGCAGGTGAACGGTTTCTCCCCAGTGTGAATTCGTTGGTGTAACAGAAGCTGTGGTGAATCAGTGAATCCCTTCCCACACACATAGCAGGTGAATGGCCTCTCCCCAGTGTGAGCCCGCTGATGTCTCAAACGGTGGGATGAACGGGTGAATCTCTTTCCACACACAGAACAGGTAAACGGCCTCTCACCCGTGTGAACTCGCTGATGTGTCAACAGATCCTGTTTGCTTTTAAAGCTCTTCTCACAGACCGAACATTTAAAAGGTCTCTTATCAGTGTGAACTCTCTGGTGTGTCTGCAGTTGGGCTAAACGTCTGAATCTCCTCTCACACAGGGTGCAGGTGAATGGCTTCTCCCCGGTGTGAATGCGTTGATGGACTTGTAAATCATTTTTACTTTTAAAACACTTTCCACAGTCGGAGCACGGGAAAGGTCTCTGATCAGTGTGAACAAGTTGATGTGTCAGGAGGTAGGATGACTGAGTGAATCCCTTTCCACAAATGGAGCAGATATAAGGTCTCACCCCTGTGTGAGTACGTTTGTGTCTAAGCAGCTCCCATTTGCTTTTAAAGCTCTTATCACAGTCAGAACATTTAAAAGGTCTCTGGTCAGAATGAACCTGGTCAATGGGGAGGTTTGGTGAAGCATCAAATCGTTCCTGATATTCAAGGTTGGTGAATGGCCTCTTGCGAGTGTGTACTCTCTGGTGTAAATAGAGGCTGGATGAATAAGCAAATCTTTTCCCACAATGAGTGCAGGTGAATGGCCTCTCTCCAGTGTGGCTGCGTCGATGAATATCCAATTGAGATGGGTACTTGAATCCCTTCCCACAGTCCCCACATTTACATGGTTTCTCCATCATACAGTTGTCCTGACACCTCTCCAGGTTGGATGATCAAAGTTTTGCTCACACACACACACACAATATCCAGTCTCTCCCACACTAAATGTGGCAGTTATTTTCAAGCTGTAAAACTTGGTTAAAGCACTTCCCACATCAATTCACTGGAATGCTCTCACTCCAGTGTTTGTGTCTTGGTGTTTTTCCAGACAGGATGATGCTTGAAATCTTTCACCAGAAATAGAACTTTTTTTTCCTTCCACATTCAGAAGCCATCAGATCCTGATGAATCAAGTGACTCAGGCAGATCTTGATGTGATATTGGATTTGAGTCTCATATCTGTAACTACTCACTATTGAAAAAGTGTTTAAAAGCAGACGTTTACACAGATCATCACTGTCAGTCCAGCACAGAAATTCAGATCAGACAATTGCAATCTCCATGAAACATCTTTCCACTCATATTCCCACAGACTTGCACATCCAAATCCCACATACTCCCTGGACTCAAATCTAAACCCAGCTCCACCATATCTCACTCTCAGGAGCTTCAATTCTCTCGTCCGCAGCTGGGAACTGCTTCCTGTAATGGGCGCACGCTGATGACGCAACATAAATGGGCGGTCTTCAGAAGGGCGGTGACGTTCGGGCGATTGACGGCAGCTGTGGGCCAATAGACCGAGGGGACGGCGCTGGCGGCTGCTGACCCTCCCAGCCTGAGTGAATGAAGGGGCGGGGCCGGAGAACAAGAGCGACGGTGACTGGCCCTCCAACCAACCTGGGTGAACGAGGGGGCGCGACTGGAGGAACCAGCCGTTGCGTTTCGCCCACCAACCAATCGGAGAGAACAGAGAGCAAAGCTGGCGGGACTGGGCAGGTGCGTCAGGTCCTCCAACCAATCGGAGTCAATGAGGGGGCGGGGTTGAAGTACTCAGCGAGGGGATCGTGGCGAAAGTCTGGAGCATTCTGGGCAGTAGGACAAAGCAGAATTAATTGATCGTTTTGCTGTTAAAACAACACACTGACATTAATTGAAAACCAAAAGAACTGCGGATGCGGTAAATCAGAAATTTAAAAAAACAGAAGTAGCTGGAAGAGCTCAGCAGTTCTGCCACCATCTGTGAGAAGTCAAGAGTTAATGTTCTTGATTCCTCACCACAGATGCTGCCAGAACTGCTGAGCTTTTCCAGCTACTTCAGTTTTTGACATTGATACTAATAAGAACATGAGAATTAGGAGCAGGAGTAGGCCATCCGCCCCCCTCGAGCCTGCCATTCAATGAGATCATGGCTGATCTTTTTGAGACTTGTCTCCACTTACCCGCCTGCACACCAGAACCCTTAATTCCTTTACTGTTCAAAAATTTATCTGGCCTTGCCTTAAAAACATTCAGTGAGGTAGCTTCAACAGCTTCACTGGGCAGGGAATTCCACAGATTCACAACCCTTTGGGTGAAGAAGTTCCTTCTGACCCCAGTCCTACATCTGCTTCCCTTTAATTTGAGGCTATGCCCCCTAGTCCTAGTTTCACCTGCAAGCAGATACAACCTCCCTGCCTCCACCGTATCTATTCCCTTCATAATCTTATATGTTTCTATTAAAATCTCCCCTCATTCTTCTGAATTCCAATGAGTATAGTCCCAGCCTACTCAATCTCTCCTTATAAGAGGGTTTCATTAACTTTGGAATCAACCGAGTGAATCTCCTGAGCACCCCCTCCAGTGCTAGTATATCCCTCCTCAAGGAAGGAGACCAAAGCTGCACACAGTACTCCAGCTGTGGCCTCACCAGGAACCTATACAGCTGCAGCATAGCCTCCCTGTTTTTAAACTCCATCCCTCTAGCAATGACAGACAAAATTCCATTTGCCTTTTTAATCACCTGCTGCACCTGCAATCCTACTTTTGGTGATTCATATGCAAGGACACCCAGTCCCACTGCACAGCAGTGTGCTGCAATTCTTTTTACCATTTAAAATATAGTCCATTTTGCTGTTATTCCTAATGGTGTGGCAAAGGCTTTTGAAGCCTTTAGGAGAAGTGGGCACTCTGGGAGACAGAGATAACAAGGTGTAGAGCTGGATGAACACAGCAGGCCAGGCAGCATGAGAGGAGCGGGAAGGCTGATGTCTTGGGCCTAGGCCCTTCTCCAGAAAGATCTTGGCCCAAAACATGAGCCTTCCTGCTCCTCTGATGTTGCTTGGCCTGCTGTGTTCATCCAGCTCTACACCTTGTTATCTCAGATTCTCCAGCATGTGCAGTTCCTACTATCTCTGAAACAATTTTAACCCTGGGAGACAGAATGCTTTGTTTCCCCCTCCAACTCTATTTTGATTTAGTGTACGCCCCCTCTTCCTTAACTCCCCCTCATTTTATATTTTGATGTCAGCATTGCCCTTAACAGGCTTTGCTTGTCAGTAGATAATTACCCACATGGGTGATTTCCTGCTACTGCAGAAAAAATATAATAAAGTCTGTTCATGATGGTCTTTTTTCTCACTATACATAAAAATAATAAAATATACATTTTATATAACCGTGCCTGACTTAGGGGGAGAAAAGAAAAATAAAGGGTACTATTTGGCTTCATAAAAAGGGAAAAAATAACTCATGGTGTGGACAGTGGAGTGGGCTTTGATCACTGGCAGCTTCCTCCTGTCACAGTTAGATCAGCTGTTCTCATCTGTTAAAGGTGTTAAAGGCTTTCCCATGTCTCAATTCAAACCTGATACTTTTCAATAAAATAGTTCACAATTACTTGTGACTCAAACACACCCTTTAGAGAAATCTGAGACTCCTGGGCTAAAACCTCACAGTCATCCATGAAAGTGACCGAAGATCTGAGAAATGACTGCTTGCCTTCAGTTTAGAGCTTTGCATGTTTTTCACGTTTATGTGGGTTTCTGCTTGTGCTCCAGTTTCCTCCCACAGTCTAAAAATGTGCAGATTAGGTGAATTAGCCTTGGTAAAATGCAGGGTCACTGAGATATGGTAGGGAAATGGGTCTGCGCAGGATGCTGTTTGGAGGGTCGGTGCAGAGTCAATAGGCTGAATAGCCTCATTCCGCACAGTCAGGATTCCTCGAAACTGAAATAATCCAGAGTAAGGATGGGGTGTCAGTCAGCTCAGGGGTTGCAACCTCATCTCTCACTCAGGAGGCAATAGTTTGAACTCATGTCCGGAATATAGGATCAAATTCTGATAAAGTAGTGAGGTAGCACTTCACTGACAGAAATATTGACTTTCAGATGAAACTTTCAACTATTGCCCCATCTTCCCTCCCTGTTGGGTGTAAATGTTCCTGTGATGTTATTCTAAAGGGCAGGGGAGTTCTTGCTGGTGAACTACTCCATACTGAACCATCACTAAATAAGACTAATTGACTATAACCATATTTCTATTTGTGGGAGCTCATTGGCACATTTCCCATACTGCATTTCCTATGTTACAAAAATCATTACACTTCTGAAGAACCACATTGCCTGTGAAGCATTGTGCGAAATCTTATGGTGAAAGGTGCTATAAAAATGCTAACTTCTACTAACAAAGGAGGAAAAAAAGTCAAATAATGGAACAGTTAGAAAGAGGACATCAATCACTCATTACTGTGTCAGACACAAAGCTGATTTATTTAATCTACATTGAGAATACTGAACCCCAGGCTAGTTACAGGGATTATTAATGTCAACTGAAATCAAGTCCAACTGTCAAAATAAACGTGGTCCAATCCTGGATGTGAAGAACAACAAAACTATACCACTGCAGTTACTGGTGAACACGCTGGTGTCTCAACACGCTGGATGACTGAGTGAACCTCTTGCCACACTTGGAGCAGGTAAAAGGTCTCTCTCCAGTGTGAACTCGCTGGTGTCTCAGCAAGTTGCACGATCGAGTGAACCCCTTCCCGCACACAGAGCAGATGAACGGCTTCTCCCCCGTGTGAACTCTCTGGTGTTTGGTGAGGTGAGACGATTGTCTGAACCCCAGCCCGCAGTGAGAGCACCTGAACGGTCTCTCATCGGTGTGCACGCGCCGATGGCGCATCAGTTCCCCGGAGCTTTTAAAGCATGTCCCACAATCTGGGCATTCAAAAGGTCTCTCCTTAGTATGAACCCGCAAGTGAGCCTGCAGATGGGACGGCCGAGTGAATCCCTTCCCACACACGGAGCAGGTAAACGATCGCTCTTCAGCATGCACTCGCTGGTGTAGCAGCAGGGAAGCTGAACGAGTGAAACCCTTACCACACTTGGAGCAGGTGAAAGAGGTGTCCCCGGTGTGAACTCGCTGGTGCTTCAGCAGGTTGGACAGCCAAGTGAATCCCTTCCCGCATTTGGAGCAGGTGAAGGATTTCTCCCCAGTGTGAACCTGCTGGTGTTTCAGCAGATTGGACAACTGAGCAAATCCCTTCCTACACGTGGAGCAGGTGAATGGCCTGCCCCCACTGTGAATTTGCTGGTGTCTTATCAGGCTGGAAGACTGAGTAAATCCCTCACCACACTCAAAGCAGGCAAACGGTCTCTCCCCAGTGTGAACTCGCTGGTGGGTCAGCAGATTGAATGAGTGACTGAACCCCTTCCCGCACACGGAGCAGATGAATGGCTTCTCCCCGGTGTGAACTCTCTGGTGTTTGGTGAGGTGAGACGATTGTCTGAATCCAGTCCCGCAGTGAGAGCACCTGAACGGTCTCTCGTCTGTGTGAACGCGCCGATGACGCATCAGTTCCCCGGAGCTTTTAAAGCACTTACCACAGTCTGGGCATTCAAAAGGTCTCTCCTCAGTGTGAACCCTCCAGTGAGCATGCAGGTGGGATGGCCGAGTGAATCCCTTCCCACACACGTTGCAGGTAAATGGCCTCGCTCCAGTGTGACTGTGCTGATAATCTTCTTGGTCAAATAGCTTTTCTTCAACCTGACTGCATTTGTGCTCCGACAGGCCAGATGATTGGGGGAAGCTTTGTCCACAATCGGAACATATGTACAGCTCGTCTCCACTGTGATCAGAGATATTTTCTTCCATGTTCAAGAACTGATGGTCAGATTGTGATGAATTGGGTGACTCCATCAGATTCATGTGAGATGTTTGGTGCCAGTTTTCCAACTGTAAATCCTTCCTTCTGTATAACTTCTGAAATGGAATTAAAACAGGTAAAAGGATGTTTGAAAGAGCCCACAAAAACACGAAGACAGGTTGTGAAATTGAGATGAATAAATCTGGGCACCTGACGGGCTGGCATGAGGGTAAAGTAGCGATGAAAGCTGCTGAACTGTTGCAGAAATGAAAACAGCAGCTGCTGGGCAAGCTCAGCAGGCCTGGCAGCATCTGTGAAGAGAAATCAGAGTTAAATGTTTCGGCTCTAGTGACCCTTACGCTGTTCTGAGCATGGGTCACTGGAACTGAAACTCTACACAGATGATGCCAGACCTGCTGAGATTGTCCAACAACTTGCTCCCAATTTACAGCATCTGCAGCTCTTCCAGTTTTTATTTTGTTACAGAAACCATTCTGGATTACTCATGTCCTTCAGGAAGGGGAACTGCCAAACTTTCTGAGATCACTGCAGACTTTTCAAAATTTAAAACTGCACTGCGTATACCAGATCTTTATGTGCATCAGAAACAGCAGAATTCCTAATAGCGATCCCTGGGGAGCTCCACTAACCTTCCCTCAGTCTGACAAATATCCATTAACCAGTGATCTCCTATGTCTCAGTCAATTTCATATTCAAGTTGATGCTGTCCCTTTTATTGGACGAGCTCTAACCTCACTCAGAAGTCACAATTTGTCTTCAATTTTCGATTTTTGAAGCTTCCCCACCATCAAGAATTGACTGGTCTCCTGTTGCTGAGCTTGTCTTTACCTTCTCTATTGAACAGAAGTGTAACATCTGTAACTCTCCATCCTCAGTCACCACACACGCATCCAAGAAAACCTGGAAGATTATAGCTATCACCTCTTCAATTTCCACACTGACTACTTTCAGTAACTCTTGAATGCATTTCAATTCGAGGGTGGTGAGTGAATGTAACGAGCTGCCAGAGGAGGCATTTACAATTGTAACGTGTAAAAGGCATGTGGACAGTTACACGAATAGGAAGGATTTAAGAGGGATTTGGGCCAAATGCCAACAAATGGGACTATGTTAGGTTGGGATGTCTGGTTGACGCAGACGAGTTGGACTGAACGATCTGTTTCTGTGCTGTATGACTCTGTGGTCTTGATGTCTCATCAATTTTAACATACAGCCAATCCAATTCAGTCCACTGTTCAATTTTATACTCTGAAGGTGTCTTAATTTCCTCCTATTTTCTATGACTGAGTAGCATAGCTTTCCTTTATAAAGTCAGACACAAAATCTATACTATCTGGAATTAACAGTCTAATGATGACAGTGAATCCATTGTCGATTGCTGTAAGAACCCATCTGGTTCTCTAATACCCAGTAGAGAAGGAAACTGAGGTTGTTGACTTGCTTGCTGAGCTGGCTTGATTTTGTTCTGATGTTTCATCACCGTGCTAGGTGACATCATTAGTGGAGCCTGCGATGAAGCGATGTTATTCTACTCCACTTGGAATTTATACTGTCCAGTCTGTTATGGTGAGTAGTGTCATTTCCGATTTTCATCTGTATGGGTTAATAGATGGGGTCCAATTCTACATGTTTGTTGACTGAAGTATGGCTGGAGAACCATGCCTCTAGGAATTCCCAGGCATGGCTTTATTTGGCTTGGGCTACAATGGTTACCTTGTCGCAGTTAAACGTATGGCCTTTGTTGTCTAAATGTACAGATATTAAGGAGAGTTCATCTTTCTGTTTTGCTGATGGTCATGTATTCTGATGGCTAGTTTCCTTCCTGTCTGCCATGTAATGTTTGTGGCAGTCATTGCACGGTATTGTAAACCAGGATGTGGGAATCGGATCTTTAATCTTTGTAAGTCATAGAGTTGCTGTGAGCTTGTGGCCCACCGTGACTCCTAGTGGTCTTAGGAGCCTTGTTATGCTTACTACGATTAAAGACCCTATTTCCACAACATGCAGAATGAATGTGGTTTACAAAATACGATGCAACAACTGCCACAAACATTACATCAGACAGATAGGAGGGAAACTAGCCATCAGAATACATGACCATCAGCTAACGGCATGATGAACTCTCTTTAATATTTGTGCATTCTGACAATGAAGGCCATCGGTTTAACTGGGACAAGATAACTATAGTAGCCCAAGCTAAACATAGAAATGCATGGGAATATCTAGAGGCATGGTTCTCCACCCATACATAATTCAAACATATATAACTGTAACCCATTTACAAAACCATACAGATCAAAACTGGAAATGACACTACTGACCATAACAGACCAGGCAGTGTAAATTTCAAGCAGAGTAGAATAACATCGCTTCATCGAAGGCTCCACTGTTGATGTCACCTAGCACGGTGGCAAAACGTCTGAACAAGAACGAGCCAGCTCGGTGAGCAAGTCAACAACCTCACCCACAACCCGAGCTACAGATCTTTGCCAATACTTTGAAGGGATGGAAACTGCCATTTTTACCTGGTCTCGCCAACATCTGACTCCAGGTCCAAGCAAATGTGGTTGACTCTTATCTGGACAATTAGGAAAGGGCAACAAATGCTGCCTAGCCAGCGACACAGTCATCCCGTGAAGGAATAAAAAAAACCCCGATAACTCAGCATACTTTTCAGTTCACATTTAGATTGACCACTCCCTTTACCACCTTTTTGTCAGTTATATGCCTGTTGGACACATTTTGATTCACTCCTATGTTAGCTTCCAGTCTTTTTATATATTCTCTCTTTGTTACGGTTGTTTGCTGAATCAATTGCCCAAGAAACCTTCCAAATTCTGCTTGGTTCACAGTTGAATTATCAATTGGATATTTGTAACAAGCACATTTTCCTTTTCCATCATAATTTTTCTCTGCCTTGTCATCTAGGAAGTCTTGGATTTATTTGCCCAATCGGTCCCTTTCATAGGAATTTACCTTGACCATGTCAGCACTATTTCTTCTTTAAAGGTGGTCCATTTTTCAGCTACAGTTTTGATTCCAAAACATCTGGGTCAGAATCATTCATACCCCATTGAAGTTGACTTCCCACCAATTAATTATTCTTACACTGAGCTGAAGTCTTGTCCACAGGCAGAGAAGACAAATCTTTTCACCAAAATGTTCCAAACTTGATGTTATTCATACTCTGATGAATTGAGGAACTCTGTCATATCTTGATTTGACACTTAGCTTGAGTTTCCAACTGTATTCCATCTTCCACGACTATTCTGCAGAAATTCAGAAGAAAGCAACATTTCACTTGAAAGAAAACAAGACACTGCAAATACTGGAGATCTGAAATGTAAACAGAAAGTACTAGAAAAAATGTAGCAGGTCCAACAGCATCCATATAGAGGAAATCAGAGCTTTTCAACTCCAATACCTGTTCATCATTCAAAACACGGACACTTTCTTTCTCGTTAGATGCTGCCTGATGGCATGAAGTTAAATGCAGTGGATACCCAAAGAGACTTGTGGGATTGGGTGCATACTTCTTTAAATTGGCACAGACAGGAGCAGAAAATAATCAAGAAAGCAAACAGAATGTTGGCCTTTATACATAGAGAAACTGAGTGCAAGGATGCAACAATTTGCGGCAGTCACATAAAGCTCTGGTTAGGCCGTGCTTGGAGCACTGTGAGCAGCTCTGGGCACCACATCTTAGGAACAATACACTAGCCTTGGACAGAGTACAATGTAGATTTCCTCGAATGACGCCCGGACGTCAGGATTAAGTTGTGAGGAGAGATAATACAAATTAGGCAAATTTTGTCTTGAATTTAGAAGATTATAGTGTGTTCTGATTTAAGTTTTCAGGATATTAATAAGAAAACTAGATAGATATACCTTTTCCACAAGTTGGGGATTCCAGAAACGGGGGGGGGGGGGGGGTGGTGGAACCGTAGCATCGTCTGAAATTTTAGGACCATTCAAGAGGGAGGTGAGGAAGCACTTCTACACACAAACGGTGGGAGGTGTTTGGAACTCGCATCTAGTATCGTTTGTGAAAGAAAGATCAACTTTAGATCAGTGATAGATTTATTTTTTTTGCTGAGCACAGCAATTTAGTAAGTGATGTGAGCCAAAGGAAAAGTATGTGGAGCCAGGCCACACATCAGCTATCAACTCCTTGAATGGCAGAAATGGATGGAGGGGCTGAATAGCCTACACCGTTCCCACGTCCCGTAACTGACCTTTATCCAGGCACTCTCTGCAACATCTCTTTTTTGCTTTGCATTTGTTGCGTATGAATCATCCCCTCTTCACCCATGTACAAGGAGTTTGTAAGGTCCATTGCCAGTCAGTCGAGGAAAGACATTCTCAATGTTTAGTCTGCTGGCCTAGGGATATCTGCACATGCGCACTGCTGCCCATTCACCCCGCTCCTCCTTTACAAATATGGCCACCATTACCCAGGCACGTCGCCCAACGGACGGCCCCACAGATTCACGGTTAATGCGGGACCGCGAGTATCTTATTCGGAATTTGTTCCATCCGCTCTATATTTACGAAGCCTCCCCTCCCACTCGATTGCCTCCAGCTCTCTCCTGGTTTGATGTCTTTTTTTTCTCTCACCGATGACGGAGCCGAAATGACCGCCTTCGGGCTCCGCACTGCACACGTCGTACTGCGCATACTCCAGAAAAGATAAGCCACTGCGCAGTCTCCAACCGTGCCGGCTTCCCCCCAACGCGGCTGCGCGATGGTAGGGCGTGGTCTATCTAATTACCATTGACCGCAAGATATGGGAACTGAAATAGGCCATTCAGCCCATCGAGCCAGCCCTGCCTTTCAATGAAATGTGAAATGCGACTGATTTGATCATCTTTGCAATTTGTTCAGCATGGAACAGTTAACGTCATATATCTTCCGGGTTCCGCCACCATTATTCAATATAATCATGGCAGATAATCCAACTCAGTAGTTTGCTCCTGCTCTTTCCCCGTACATTTCGATCCCTTTAGCATGAAGAACCATGTCCAACTCCATCTTGAAAACATTCAATGGTTTGGTTTGGTCTTAACAACTTTGCATAGCAGAGAATTCCACAGGCTCACCGCAACACTATCCTACATTTACTACGGCTAACAATCTTCAGCCTGCGGAAGGAAACCAACACAGACGGGGGAAGAATATATAAACTCCACAAGTCACCCAAAGCTGGGATTGAACCCAGATCCCTGGCACTGTGAGGCAGCAATGTTAACCACTCAGTCACTGTGCCACCTCATATCCTTAAACTGTGATCCCTGGTTCGGGACTCCGTGGTCATAGGGGACATCCTTCATGCATTTACACCAGAATTTTATGGGTTTCTATTACATACCCTCTTCAGACATGGGTGGCACTGTGGAACGGATGCTACTCAGAGGGTTGGTGTGGAGCCCATAGGCTGAATGGCCTGCTCCACGGTGTAGGGAGTTCTTCAATTTGTGCTTCTAAACTCCAGTGAATATAATTCCAAATCATTCAGTCTCTGTTCGTATGTAAGTCCTGCCATCCCAGGAATCAGTCGAGAAAAGCTTTGTTGCACTCCCTTCATAGCCAGAACATACTTCTTTAGCTAAGGAGACCATATCTGCGCGGCATCTAATATTCTGGGTCTCTGCGTAAACACTAAAACGTAGCCTGTAGCACCTTTGTTAATCCTGGCATCACTAGGTTTGCAGTCACCTCTCATTCCAGAGAAACAATCATTGCCTTTCACCTTTCCCGATGTCACCTCTGTTGTTTTCATCACTGGACTGGAGAGGTTAACACTGCTTTCTCTCCACAGATGGTGCCAGACCTGCAGACGTTTTCCAGCAATTTCTGTTTGCGACAATCCGATGTTGTTCGGTAAATGTCCTGCAGGAAGGTACAAAAGAGGCCGATGCTGACAGGGACCAGATTTGAGGCACATGAAGGGCTATCACAAATAAAGGTGTTGTTCACCTCATCAGATTGCAGAGCCCAGAGCTAGAAATGATCAGGAGCCACTCACAAAATTTGTTCAGTGTCTTTACTTGAAGAGACTATGACTGAAAGTTTCAAAGTACGGTCCACTGGAGTGGTTTATAAAATGCCGCAGTGACTGTGAAGAAAATGGCGGAAATTCCCAGCAGAGAAAAAGGCAATAGTGATTGAATTTATTGTAGTCATGTGTACCTTAGTATTGTGAAAAATTTTGTTTTGTGAGCCGTACAGACAGATGATAATAAACAGACAGATCATGGGGTATTTAGACACAGTGAGGCAAAGAAGGTTATGGCTGCACAGGAGGAGCACAAAGCAAGATCAACATTATTTGAAGTTAGAGAGATTCATTCAGCAGTCGAACAATAGCAGGGACGAAGCTGTTCTTGAACCTGTTGGTGCATGTGTTCAAGCTTCTGTATCTTCTGCCTGACAGGAAGAGGTTGGAGGAGAGCATTACTGGGAAGGATCTTTAATGACGTTGGCGTCCATTCCATCGGTGCGAAGTTGGCTTCTGCGATGGTCTGGCCTGTAGACATAACTTCCTGTAGTTTCTTATGGTCCTGGGCTGAGCAGTTGCTGTACCAAGCCGTGATGCACCCTGATAAAATACTTTCTCTGATGCATCTGTTAAAGTTGGTGAGGGTCAGTGAAGCAAGGACCCGATGGCAAATGTGGTTTGTTTGCCAGTGAAATTCACTGCTTTGATTAATTTAGCTGGTTATCAAGCTTGTGAATGTTCCCACTTCCTCCCATATCCCTCTTAATACCACAACTCTCCGGATATGAGTCAAGTGTTAGCTGTGCCTGTTGGTCCAGTGGTGAAATGGATAATGTATCTGACTTAGAGATCAGGAGATTGCAAATTCAACACCTACAACTTCTCCTGTCACTTCACGGGCGACACAGTTGTTCAGTGGTTAGAACTGCTACCTTACAACGCCAGGTTCAATTCACCCTCGGGCAACTGTCTGGAGTTTTCACATTCTCCCTGGGTTTCCTCTGGGTGATTCAGTTTCCTCCTAAAATCCAAACATGTGTGTGTTAAGTGAATTGGCTAATAGAAATGCAGGGTTACAGAAATAAGGTAGAGAAGATGGGGGTGTGTGGGAGACTCAACAGAGGGTCGGTGTGAACGCGATGGGCCAAATGGCCTGCTTCCACACTGTAGGGATTCTATGGAAGTTAGGGGCAGCACAGCACCAAGGACCTGGGTTCAATTCTAACCTTAGGTGACTGTTTATGTGCAGTTTGCACGTTCTCCCCATGTCTGTGTGAATTTCTGCCAGGTGCTCTGGTTTCTTCCCAGAGCCCAGAAATGTGCAGGTTGGGTGGACAGGCCGTGTTAAATTGTCTGCAGGTGAATTAGCCATGGTAAATGCGGGGTTACAGGGTTGAAGGGGGATGCCCTTCAGACGGTCAGTGTAAATCCAATGGACTGAATGGCCTCTATATGTTCTGTCGGGTTGCTATGATTTTATGATTCACCCACTTAACAAACTGATTTGAAAGCTGCTGATCATAGCGGTCAACAGCATAGAATAGGCCATCATTCGAGACATGAAGTATAAGAGCAAGGAGATAATGTTGGAGTTGTACAGTGTTGGTCAGGCCACAGCTGGAGTACTGTGTGCAGTTCTGGTCATTTCACCACAGGAAAGATGTGATAGCATTAGAGAGGATACAGAGGAGATTCACCAGAATGTCGCCTGGGATGGAACTATTGAGCTACAAGGAGAGACTAGAGAGGCTTGGATTGTATTCTTTACAGTAGAGAGGACATGATTGAGGTGTATAAGGTTATGAAGGGTATGGACAGGATGAATAGAGAGCGGCCGTTCCCCTTGACTGAGGGGTTCATCACGAGAGGACTTATTTTTAGGGTAAGGGCCTGGAGATTCAGAGTGGAAAAACTTTTTCATAGGGTCATGGGAATCTGGAATATAATGCCTGGGAAAATAGTGGAGCCTGTAAACCTTACAAACTTAAAAAAAAATTTGGATGAGCATTTCAAATATGATAAAATTCAAGGGTATGGGACAAGGTTATATTGGTGCAGACTCGATGAGCCAAAGGGCCTTTCTGCATTGAAAGAATCAATGTCTGCACCAGTCAGAAAAAAAGCACATAAGTTTTTAAATTCCATTTCTGAGTGCTTGGCCCACAACATTGACTGACTTGGTATCGCAAGCGCGTATCTGAATACTTCTTGAAAATGATCATTGTTTCAGCCTCTTCCACCATTTCAGGCAGAGAGTTCCAGATTCCCACCCTTTTCCCCTTTTCCACCTCACTTTCCTTTCAATCTCCTGCCCATTACTTCGAATGGTAATTGATCAAGGGCAGAAGGTCATTCCTGTTTACTCTATCTATCCACCTCAATAGTTGGCATGCGTAAAACTTACATGGGAAACCCCAATGGATTATGAGCTATAGCCTTAAACACTTGGCCATAAGCAAGTTCCTTCTGGATGTGACAATTTGGATGTCTCTGTGGTTATGGACTCAATGTAAAAATCTGAATATTCTGACATCGACCTTCGGTCAACTTATTCCATGCTGCAAAGTCTTTCTTTCATTGTCTTTTCCGAGACCTACAATGTTCCTACATGTGGATATGCACGAGCAAAAACAAAGTTGCTGGAGAACCTCAGCAGATCTGGCAGTATCTGTGAAGGAAAAAATCAAAGTTAATGTTTCGGGTCCGGTGACTGAGCAAGAGTCACCAGACCCAAAACGTTAACTCTGATTTTTTTTTCTTCACAGATGCTGCCAGACCTGCTGAGCTTTTCCAGCAACATCTATTTTTGTTCCTGATTTTCAGTATCCGCAGTTCTTTTGGTTTTCATTAGCTATGAAAGAGGTCTTACTTCAAAACAACATCAAGAAATTGAAATAAAACGAAGAACTGCAGATGCTATTGTTCTGAAACGAGAACAGGAATTGCTGGAGA
This sequence comes from Stegostoma tigrinum, assembly GCF_030684315.1. Classification (NCBI taxonomy): domain Eukaryota; kingdom Metazoa; phylum Chordata; class Chondrichthyes; order Orectolobiformes; family Stegostomatidae; genus Stegostoma; species Stegostoma tigrinum. The sequence goes on along the minus strand of NC_081396.1, from coordinate 9,784,354 downwards.
AAGTCAGCAGGTCAGGCAGTATCTGCGGAGCGAGAAAGTCTGAACTCCCAGAAACAATCCTTCAGTGCACAGTGTAGTTCATTGTTTTGTTCACCTCCCTGCCCTTTCTCTCACTGATCAATGTAATTGAAATTAAAAGTACCTCAAAACTGACAGAAGGGTCCAATGTCACTGCCTTTCGAGTAATGAAACATTTGGCAATAAAATTTGCAGTAATACAGGCCCTTGATTGTACGATGGTACCCGAAACGGTTAGAGCTGGAAATCTGCGAATGAAAAATGATACAGGCTGGATCAGTGAAGAGAAAGAAAATGTTAACATTTTAAGTCCAAAAAACTCTTGTGCCGAAAGGAGATTCATACTGGACTCAAAATGTCTTCTCTCTCCGTCAGTCCCAGTTTGGTAGGACTATCAACAACAGGAAGAGAAATCAATGAGTGACTCGGATGTGTTGGGATGATGGAACAAACAGGAACAACTGAAATATCTAAACGCTACAAGCAGCACCTGCTACGTTAGTTGCGGTTGAGTGGTGAAGGTAACAGATTAGGAAAATCCATTCGGATTTCCCTGCGCAGGTTCAAATCCGACTGTCTGTTTTTTCATGGTGCAGATTTTAAATGAGTTCCTGCTTCAAGACAAAAAAAAGTCTGCAAAGATTTTTTTCTGAAGAAGGGGCTAGGCCCAAAATGTCAGCTTTCCTGCTCCTCTGATGCTGCTTGGCCTGCTGTGTTCATCCAGCTCCACACCTTTTATCTCGACAAAGACCTGTTTGTTTTCTAATGTCCATTTATTTGTTTGCATTCAGGATCTTTGCAGTCTGGAATAGAACAATAGTAAACTGAGTTGACGGGACCCTGACTTTCTGGGTGTCTCCCGTTGTGGGTGCCAATGTAGTTCAGTTCCCCGTGGGGGTGAACACACTTTCACCATCTCAAACTATTCCCACATCAGTTTTGAAGCCTTCTCTAGTGCAAATGAAACAAAGAGGGCGTTTAAAAATGAGAGATTGTCTGCTTAAAGCCCACAACAGCAATTTATATTTGCATAGTGTGTTTTGCGCCATGAAAGAACTGGGGGTTTCAAAGGAGCCTTTTACAACAGGGCGTTGTGGCCAACAACATGTCAGGCCAGTTCATCCAACGTTTTGTCAAACTGCTTTATTCTAAAGGATGACAGTGAGAAAGAGAGGGGGGAGAAGTGTCGGGAGAAATTTACACAGCTCACCGATGCTGCAGCAATTTGACTGGGAATCCACAAGGCAGCAGAATTAGAGAAGTTCCAAAGATCTTGGATTTCTGTGGGGATCAAGGAGATTACAGGGATAAAGACTGCCAAGGCCATGGAGGGATTGAAAATAAGGATGAGAATTTTAAAAACAGCATGTTACTTGATGGGCTGTCAGCGTTGTTCAGTGAGCACAGAGATGAGAGAGATAATGGCAACTGCAGATGCTGGAGAATCCAAGATAACAACGTGTGAAGTTGGATGAACACAGCAGGCCAAGCAGCATCTCAGGAGCATAAAAGTGACGTTTCGGGCCCAGACCCTTCATCAGAGAGGGTCTCTAATGAAGGGTCTAGGCCCGAAACGTCAGCTTTTGTGCTCCTGAGATGCTGCTTGGCCTGCTGTGTTCATCCAACTTCACACTTTGTTAACAGAGATGAGAGAGCACATTTTCAACAGGGGATCCAACGGATGGGAGATGCAGTCAGCTTCTATCCTCTGTTTCCAGAAAATAACAAAAAAAAGGGGTTACTAGACCCGAAACGTTAGCACTGTTTCTCTCTCCACAGATGCTGCCAGACCTGCTGAGTCTCTCCAGTAATTATAGACTCATAGAGATATACAGCATGGAAACAGACCTTTGGGTCCAACTCGTCCATACCAACCAGATATGTTAAATTAATCTCATCCCATTTGCCAGCATTTAGTCCATATCTATTTAGACCCTACCTATTCTTACACCAATCCAGGTATCTTTTAAATAGTGTAATTGTACCAGATACCACAAATTCCTCTGGCAGTTCATTCCATCCACGCACCATCTTCTGCATGATAAAGTTGCCCCTAAGGTCCCTTTTAAATCTCTTCCATCTCACCTTAAACGTGTGCCCTCTAGTTTTGGATTCCCCTACCCTGGGAAAAAGACCATGGCTTTTCCATGCCCATCATGATTTTATAAACTTCTGACAGATCTCCCCTCAGCGTTGAAAGATCGAGCAAAAATCCCCAATAATTAAAATACTGGCCGAAAGCCTTTATTTTTCAAAACTTCTAAGAACAAAATGAAAGCTGGGATGGCCTGGGAATGCAAATTGCCTGTCTGGGACTATTGTTCAGTCTGGAATCCCAATTTACATTTCTCTAAAAAAAACTATCAACCAAGAAGGGCCTGTTCTGTGCTGTACTGTTCTATGTTCTAAAACCAACAGACCCTAGCTCAAGATAACAAAGTGTGGAGCTGGATGAACACAGCAGGCCAAGCAGCATCTCAGGAGCACAAAAGCTGATGTTTCGGGCTTAGACCCTTCATCAGAGAGGGGGAGGGGGAGAGGGTTCTGAAATAAATATGGAGAGAGGGGGAGGCAGAGAGAAGATGGAGAGAAAAGAAGATAGGTAGTTGCAGTGGGAGAGAGATTCCCTGAGGTTGGTCCAGAGGGAGGAGGGTAACTTATTCAGGTTAGGCATCCTTCTCCCCCACTGCAACTACCTATCTTCTTTTCTCTCCATCCTTGGTCTGTTTCCCCCTCTCTCCCTATTTATTCCAGTTCCCTCTCTGCATCCCCCTCTCTGATGAAGGGTCTAGGCCCGAAACGTCAGCTTTTCTGCTCCTGAGATGCTGCTTGTCCTGCTGTGTTCATCCAGCTCCACACTTTGTTATCTTGGATTCTCCAGCATCTGCAGTTCCCATTATCACAGACCCTAGCTCAAAACAGCTCTTACACCTCAGACTACACAGCGTAGGTAGTATATCAGACCTACAGATATACTGATCAAAACACATTCACACATACCCTAACCACCGGAAAGTCAATTAACTTCAGAAAAGAACATGGAAGCTCAGTGAAAACTACAGATTTGTGGGAAGTTAATGGGAGCTCATGGACTGTATAACTGCTAGCCCCAATCTCACCTGAGAGAGAGACTTTTTCAACACAGAGCTTCTGTACAAACAGTTACCCCACAGGCTTCCACCCACAACAAGCAGCTTGGGAACCAAGAAACACAGAGGCCGAACAGAGAGCCAAACCAAGGTCCTCATCGCAACAAAAGACACCAGATAGCAAAAGGCAATCAGACGTTCCTGGACAAGAGCTACCAGACACAGGCCCATTCTGAACCAAGAGAGCCGATGGCAAGTGGGAATAGTCAGGTGCACTTCAAAACAGTGTTTGTCAGTGGTGAGCTTAAACTCCTGAGGCCGCATATTTCTGATCTAGCTAGCAGTGATGGGAAGGTGATGGTGACAGTGCGTTGGCATTCCAGGATAGGAATTCTGAATGAAGACTGTAATTAAAACTGTTGTTTTCTCTGTGTCAATGAGATAAGGTTTTAATAGTTTTTATATAGCTAATAATGCGTGTGATAGTTCTTTGTGTAATTAATTGTGTCAATTTCCTTGTTTATTGCATTTACGCAGCTTTCTTGTATTATACGTACTTTTGGTATTTAAATAAATGCAGAGATTCTTTTGTCCTGAAGCACCTGTCTACTGCCTCTTCATTTCACATTCCCCAAATAAGTCCTGCGTCTAGAACCTGGGATCTGGGAAATAACTCATTGCAAACCAGAACCCTACAGCCTCTGATGCTCTACGGAAAACAGCCCCAGCCTATTTAGCCTCTGCCATTATCTCAAACCCTCCAACTCTGGCAACATGCTTGTAAATCTTTTCTGAACCCCTTCAAGTTTAACAACATCTTTCCTATAGCAGGGAGGCCAGAACTGAACATAGTATTCCAAAAGTGGCCTAACTAATATTCTGTACAGCCACAACATGACCTCCCAACTCCTGTACTCAGTGTACTGACCAATAATGACGTGATTAATTAGCCGATAACCAGAAATTGCCTATTCTTCAGAATAAAATCCTGGTAACTTTTCTGCAGAGATGAAGCATTTTCGAAGCAAAAAGGGAAAAAAAACACACCTGTTGGCCCAGGTTCTGGAAATGAAGACAGAAGTTACTAACCAGCTAGAGTTAGTAGGTTTGCAGATGACACCAAAATTGGTGGTAGAGTGCACAGTAAAAAGGTTACTTCAGAGTACAATGGGACCTTGACCTGATGGATTGAGTGTGGAGTTTAATCTAAGATTAATGTGAAGAGCTACATTTTGGAAACTGCGGAAAGAGGCCTTTCAACCCATCAAGTCTGTACTGACCCTCCAAACCCATCCCACCCAGACCAAGACCTTCCACCCGCCAATTCCCCATAAACCTGCAATTCCCACGGCTAATCCACCTAACATGTATATCCCGGGACACTACAGGGCAGTTTATTGTGGCTAATCCACCTAGACCATACAACTGTGGGGGGAAATGGGAGCACCTGGAGGAAATCCACACAGAGACAGGGAGAAGGTGCAAACTAGACACAGATACCCAAGGCTGGACATGGCCTCGGGTCCCTGGCGGTGAGGCAGCAGTGCTAACCACTGTGCCATCAAAGGTATGTTAATGTCTTATGGTGAGTCTGTGTCACTGTACACTCATTGATACGTTTAAGTCTGTGTCTGTGTGTGTGAGACAGACAGACAGGGTCCATCACTGAGTGATGTGTCTGTTTAAACCATAGTGTAATGTGGATTTATCTGTGTGACTGTCTCTGTGTGTGAGACAGTGTACGTCACTGAGTACGTGTACTTATCCGTGTGTGAGAGATTGTGTGTGTGCATGTGTATGTGAGCCTGCGAGTGTGTATGTGTGTGTGTGTATGTGAGTGGGATTGTGGATTTATGCCTGGTGCTTGATGCATGTTGTCAGAGCTGCTCACCTGGCCAAGATGCTGCACCTGGATACAGATATTTATTCTCATCCTGTCTAAACTTCTGTCTTTCTCAGTTACTCTCTCTCTCCCTGACTTTCCATCCCACTCCTCACTGTCAGACACAAACACACACACACAAACAAACATACCAGGAGGTTTGTTTAAATGCCGATGCGTTTCTTTTTATGTTTAGACAACGCAAAATTTGAAGCCACTTAGGAGAGTGTGGAATTTTATAAATTTCTGCTTTTGGGGTAAAACAAGCCTCGTTCCAAATTAAAACTCTGTGACAAATTTTGAACGAGGCTTCATGCCTACAATTCAGAGGTTGACCTGACACATTATCTTTTGTATATTCCTATTGCTCTGCTTATTTTAAGTTTGCAAAGTTAGTCAGACACTGCTGAAATATTTAATTATCTCAGGGCAATGACTTTAAACAAATTCTGGAATTTGTCTCTTATTTATTGGAAACCTGTATAACTTTTCTAACAGAATGTTCCATATCCTACTTCTGCAAAACAAATTTACATTTCTACAAAAGCAAAAATGTATAAATGAAAACAGCTTTTGACACATTTCCCCCAATTCTGTGATCAAGGAATTCCAGCCCCAAATTCAAAACTTTTCTGTTCTTGTACCTGGTTTAACATTTAACCATTTAGTGTTTTTTAAAAATTCATTCATGGCATGAGAGCATTGCTGGCTAGGCTAGAATTTATTGTCCGTCCATAATTGCCCAATTAACAGTCAACCACATTGGTGTGGGTCTGACCAAGCAAGGATGGCAGTTTCCTTCCCTAAAGGGCATGAGTGAGTCAGATGGGTTTTTCCAACAATCGGCAATGAATTCATGGTCATCATTAGATTTTTAATTCCCGATATTAACTGAATTCAAATTTCACTGTCTGCCATGACAGGATTCCAACCCAGGTCCTCAGAGCATCACGCTCACTCTTATAAACTCACACCAACTCTCATACTCTCTCACAAATGCTCTCAGAAATAGTCACACACACACACATTTTTGCTCACTCTCACTCCTATACACACTTGTACACACAGTCGCTTATGCTCAAACCAACTCTTACATACACTTGTACACACGGTTGTTTATGTGCACACCAACTCACACACATGCATGCACCCATGCACACATTCATACACACACACACAATCTCATTCTCTGCATCCCTTGCCAAATTTCACTCAAACAATGAAGCAGGAGGTGAGCTCCGGCTACAGAATTCCCAATCTTACAACCACAGTACGTATAAGGCTGACCCAGTTCAATTTCCGGTCATCGGCAATGCCTGAACATTGATAGTGGGCAGTTTGTGATGCGAGTGCCATTAAACATCAGGAGGTAATGGTATAAATTTTCTGTCACTCCTTGGCACTGTGTGATGCGCACATTATTGGTGTCATAAGCAGGTTCTATGCGAGGTTCCCTAATTCATTCCAACTCTAGCCAGATGCACCAAATTGTTATATACCCTCTTGCTCTTCTCTGCCTCCATCAAAAGCACAAAAAGAAACCTATTTACCAATACCCTTCGGTTCTGAAGAAGAATCATGCCAGACTTGAAACGTTAACATGATTTATCTTCGCAAATGCTGCCATAACCTCTGACATGTTCTGAAGGTGAACTAACTGGAACTACAGCAGCTGTGGGATTTGAACACCTTCCTTCCACAGAAAGTGGAATATTAGTGTCTCAGAATGCTCAGTGATGCTACCACACAGTTTCTGCCGCAGGCATGGTAAATGTGAGCAGGTGCACAAAAGTAAAATGTTTGTGTGGCAAGTGCCGGATAAATTGAATGTGCAGCCGTATGTTTAAAGTTGTGAACAACACGCCGAGCAGTCTAGAAAATGTGACTCTGCAAGGGGTCGGTGTCAAATCCATAAACATTTGACCATGACTGCAGTCCCAATGCTCATACTGTTGTTGCTTAGATAAAATCACAGAATGAGAGAACACTGGCAGACTCTATTCGGCCCATGCCCCTGCCAGCCACTGGAACATAATTCACCTGCTCCCAATCCTAGGTCCGTTCAATGAGTATAAGAAAGCATTGACCAAATTGAGCTGTAATCCACTGAGCCCCAGCAGGTAAAGTATTTCAGTAGTAACTTCAACGATGATGAATTAATCATTGGACCTGTACGTACTTGCATCCAACCCATCTACAAGTGGATTGAAACAAATCCATCGAAGACTTGTTCCTCTTCGGGGATGGGGGCTAGAAAATGCTAAAAAGTTCTCCAATCCCCCCGCAGCAAAAAGTGAGCCCGGGGAAAGAGAGCAAGAAAGACTGAGTGGCTGTGAGAGCAGCAGAAGGAGGCCACTCAAATTGTGAGTCTGCTCCACCATTTAATGAGGTAGAGGCTGATTTGATCACCCTCAACTTCACTCTCCGGTACTTTTCCCCCATAACCCACAATTTCCTTGCTCATTAAAAATGTCTATCTCAGCCTTGAATACACTTCTTAACCTAGCCTCAAGAGCCTTCTGTGCTAAAGAATTCCACAGATTCACTATCTATTCACTATAGATTTAGCGGAGTCTCCAGAACAGAAAAAGGCCCTTTGCCCTTCACCACTTAGTTTCTGCCTCTACCATCGTCTGGGTGTATCCCCTCCTGCCCTTTCTGTTAAATTTAGGCCCCTGGTCATTGATCTTTTCACCAATGGGAGGTGTTTTTTTTGTCTACCCTATCTATGCATTTATAATTTTTTACACTCTAATCGTGTCCCTGTTAGATCCACCCTCTGCAACGGGTTCCTCAGCTTCCTGACCCACAGACTGCAATCAGTGAAGATAGATAATAGCATTTCCTGTAGGTAATCCTCAAGATACTCGCAAGGATGCGGACTCAGGCCCCTACTGTACTCCCTGTGCACTTGCGACTGTGTGGTCCAAATGCCATCTATACATTCACTGACAACACCACCTTCCTAGGCCGGATTTCAAACAATGACAAGTCAGAACATGGGAAGGAGATTGAATGCTTGGTGTCATGGTGGAAAGATAACAAACTCTCCCTCAATGTCAGCAAAATGAAAGAACTTGACTTCAAGAAGATGGGGGGTAGACATGCCCCCTATCTACAACAATGGAGCTGAGGTGGACAGGGTTGAAAGCGGCATCTTCCCAAGAGTGACGATAACCAACAATCTGTCCTGGTCCTCGTACGTAAATGCGACAGTCAAGAAGGCACAACAATGCCTCCTGCTCCTCAGGAGGCTCAGGAAATTTGGCATGTCCATTAGGACCCTCACCACCATTTACAGATGCACCATAGAAAGCATTGTATCTGGGTGCATCAAGGCTTGGTACAGCAACCGCTCTGCGCAGGACTGTGAGAAAGTGCAGAAGTTGTGAATACAGCCCAGACCATCACACAAACTAACTCCCCCACCCACGATCTCCATCTACAATTACTGGAGCTGCGGAAAGGCCGTCAACATCATCACAGATCCCTCCCACCTGGGATAACAAGGTGTAGAGCTGGATGAACACAGCAGGCCAAGCAGCATCAGAAGAGCAGGAAGGCTGACGTTTTGGGCCTCGATCCTTCTTCAGAAATGGGGGAGGAGAAGGGGTTTCCGAAATAAATAGGGAGAGAGGCAGAGGCAGAAAGAAGATGGATAGAGGAGAAGATCGGTGGAGAGGATACAGACCGGACAAAGAAGTGGGGTTGGAGCCAGTAAAGGTGATGTCGGTGGGAATGTAGTAAGGAAATAGGTCAGTCCAGGGAGGACGGACAGGTCAAGGGGGCAGGATGACGTTAGTAGGTAGGAGATAGGGGTGGGGCTACTAACTTCATCCCACACCCTTGACCTGTCGGCATCCCTGGACTGACCTATTTCCTCCCTACGACCCCAATTACACTCAACTTCACTGGTTCCATCCCTGCCTCTTTGACTTGTCTGTCTCCTCTCCACCTATCTTCTCCTTTGACCATCTCTGATCCATCTCCCCTCTCTCCCTATTTATTTCAGAACCCTCTTCCCCTCCCCCATTTCTGATGAAGGGTCGAGGCTCGAAACATTGGCCTTCCTGCTCCTCTGATGCTGCTTGGCCTGCTGTGCTCATCCAGCTCTACACCTTGTTGTCTCAGATTCTCAAGCATCTGTAGTTCTTACTATCTCCCTCCCACCTGGGATAGACTCCTTTCAAACCTTTTCCATCAGCCAGAAGATACAGAGGGTTAAACACACGTACCAATAGGTTTGAGGACAACTTCTTCCCTGCCTATATTAGACTGCAGGATGGATCTCTCTAATTTCCAGTCTAATGTTGATCATGCTTTCGTGCACCTCCTGTGCAGCCGTAACCTTGGACTCCTTGCTCCGTTTAAACAACCTACAATCGAAATGTCCTTGTATGTTATGATCTGCCTGTACTGCACGCAAAACACAACTTCCCACTGTATTCAGATGCATGTGACAAAACTAAATCAAATCAATTCAAATCAAATCAGTCTTCTCTGCTCCACGGAAAACACCCCTCTGAGAACAAATTTCTCATTTCTGTCTTGAATGGGCGATCCCGTACAGATATCGACGGAAGCAGGAATAATGCTCTAAGCGTGACTTTAGGCTCTGGACCCCGCGGTCTGCAGCTTCCCTCCACGGACGCCGGATCACGTTGGCGACCCGAATGATTGACGGCAGCTTTCGACGAATAGGAGGATGGAAACGTGAGCTGGAGGGCAACTCTGATGCTCCAACCAATCGGAGTGGATGAGGGGCGGGGCTGGAGGACAACGCCGGCCGCTATCCTCCAACCTCTCTGATGAAGGGTCTCGGCCCGAAACGTCAGCTTTTGTGCTCCTGAGATGCTGCTTGTCCTGCTGTGTTCATCCAGCGTCACACTTTGTTATCTTGGATTCTCCAACATCTGCAGTTCCTATTATCACCGCTATCCTCCAGCCATTCGGCGAGGGGGAGGGGCGGGGCTGGAGGACTGAAGGTCAGTGATGGTCCTTCAACCAGTTGCGGCGAATGAGGGGCGGGGCAATACGAAACTGATGGATGAAGGAGGTGGTGATTGCTTGGTAGGCGGGGGAGTCAGCATTGTGGAGCATTACGGATCCGAATGAGTAGCTCCTGGTTTCAACCAAATCGGTAAACAAGCTGCGGGATGAGGCCAGGGCTCTGGGGAGAGTGTTCAGCAGGGTGCATGTGCTGCTGTCCTCTCGCTAAGGGGCTGAAAGGAGAGAACCTGCAAATATAAACTCAGATCGAGACTTACGTCGGTTTCTTCTCAATTTCCATCCTGAATTGACAGCGATTTGTTTTTGTTTCATGAATTGACTTTACAGGATGTGAACTCGAAATGATTTGCACACAGGGATCTCAATGCTCCCTATCCTGGGACAGGGAAGGAGGGACAATAAATAGGGGATTCCACTGTGGGGGCAAATCAATAAGGCTCTGATCTCTGGCCACGAAGGAAACCCTTGGAGGAGGGTGGATAGGCTTTATAAACACCTGCCAATAGACCCCTCACCCAGAATCAGATTCATTAATTTGCTCCTCAGTCTGCAGACTTGAGCTGGAGAACACTGAAGCCACGTAGAGAGTGGCGGTTGGGCCAAAGACTGTAAGTGGTGGAACGAAATGGTGGAGTTCTGAAGAAATCATACGGGACACAAAATGCCAACTATGTTTCTCTCTCTCTCCACAGATAGTGCCCAGCGATAGAGTTTCTCCTGCATTTTGTTTTATGTTTGTTAGAGATTAGTGGAGATTGGTTTGGATTTCAGCCTAGTGAAGAGGGATGGAGATTTTCAGCTTTGGGGGAGCATGAAAGGAATAGAGATCCTTCCCCAGCCCCACTCATCCTCTATTTATTTCTGAGCACCCTTCCTCCTTCAAATTTCTGAAGAAGGGTCCTAACCTGAAATGTCAACTTTCCAGCTCCTCTTGGCTGCTATGTTCTTCCAGCTCTGCACTGTGTTATCTCTGACTCCAAGATCTACAGTTCTTGCTATCTCCCTGCAAACTGCAATTGTTTTCAGAATTTCCATCATGTAATTACAGTGATGGCATTTGTAAATTATTTTATCCTTTCATAGAAGTGAGACTCAGATCTGAATATCATCTATCTTTAAATATGGAAGTAGAAATTCTTATCTATAGTGTCTGAAGGAAAAGATTTCAAACATCAGTGTGACTGGTGAAGTACAGAGATGCATATCCACCTCAGTGGGCATCTCCCAGTAAATTGACTGCAAAAAGAGTTTTAACCAGTCACACGGCCTGAAAACCATATTGCATTGTTAACAGTCTAAAGAGACCAGAAACAAGTTCTCTGTGGACAGAGTTTCTGCACTATGAAGAAATCATGGAAGTGTGCAGATTGTAACAAAGGATTCAGTTATCCATCCAAACTGGAAATCCATCAACGCAGTCACACTTGTTCACTGTGCAGGAAGGGACTTAGTACAACAAGCTACCTCATATTGCACCAGTGAATTCACACCAAGGAGAGGCCCTTCAGCTGCATGTAGTGTGGAAACAAGTTCATTTTCTGGGCCACCACTTAACGGATGAACTAATGGCCTCAGAAGAAGTGGAGCACAAACTTCCCTAAGTGCTAACTGAACTCCAAAGTTCAGTTTAGAAGATGAGATCATTCAAAAGAATCATGGAACTAGTATGTAACAGAGGAGGCTAATAAATCCATGCAATGTCTCTACAGTCATCCAGTCTGCCCCATTCTTGTGGTCTAACCCTGTTTTTTTGCCTGTGATTTTCCTCAAACACTGATTAAATTTCATTTTGAAATCAATCATTGACCACTTTCTCTTCCCTCAAAGGCAGCAAGTCACAGGGCATTAAAACTCAGTGTTGTCATCACTTCGATCTGTCCCTAGTCTCTGCACATTAAGCTAATGGGAACTGATTATCTTTCTCAATTTTGTTTAAACCCGTCATAAATATTGTACCTCAATCAAATCAACTGTCATTTTCCTTTCCTAAATCCGCGTAGATAGTTCTCTTTTGGCCTTTTTTAAAATGTGATGACCAGAAGTCAGCACAATACTTGAACTGTGGCCTACAAAGAACTTTAACATAACTATTTTTATTCTTGAAGCCCCATTTGCAAAGCCTGACTGATTAATAAACCCTGTTACATTCAAAGATCTGTGTACATGAAACCCAAGTCCCTCAGTCCCTGCACACACCCTAGAGTTATACCATTCATTGTTTATTGCCTCTTCCTGTCCTTTCTGCTCAAATACATCGCTGTGCTGTGAGAGGAGGATTCTCTGGGATTCAAAGACGAGGTGGTGATTTTGAATCAAAGATTGGGTTATGAGTGGCAGCTGAGTGAGCAGTTAGAAAGGAAATATTTCCACTGGCAGGGAATCTAAGATGAGCAGACACAGTATAAATATAACAACAAATTACAACACGTTTTCGGTTCAAATGTACCAGGTTCTGACAATTCTCTGTTGCTGCAGGAATTTTTGGATTCCATATTAAATCTGAAATGTAGTAAAGTGCCAAATTGAAAGATTATTATCTGGTTAATAAGTTTGCAGATGAAACCAAAATATATTGTGCAGTGAAGAAGATAATCTCAGAGCACAACAGGACCTTGAACCGATGGGCCACTGGGCTGAGGAGTGGCAGATAGAGTTTAATTTAGATAAATGTGAGGCATTGCATTTTGAAAAGGCAAATCAAGGCAGGATGTATTCAGTTAATGTTAGGGCCCTTGGGAATGTTGCCAAACAGAGAGATCTTGGGGTAAAGGTACATAGTTCCTTGAAAGTGGAGTCACAGATAGACTGGCGGTGAAGAAAGTGTTTGGCACGCTTGCCTTCATCGTTCGAAACATTGAGAATAGGAATTGGGAGATCATATTGCAGCTATTCAGGACATTTGTGAGGCCACTTTTAGAATACTGCATGCAATTCTGGTCATCGTTCTGGAGGAAGGATGTTGTTAAACTTGAGAGAGTGCAGAAAAGATTTACAGGGATGTTGCCAGATCTGGAGGGTTTGCATTATAGAAAGAAGATGAATAGGCTGAAGAGTGACCTTTTGGTAGTTGATAAAATTATGAGGGACATGGATTGGGTGAATGGCTGACTCTTTTTTCCGAGCGCGGGGGAGTCCAATACGAGAGAGCATTCGTTTAAGGTGAGAAGGGAAAGAATTAAAAAGGACCTGAGTGGTAACACTTTCATGTAGAAGGTGGTGCGTGTATGGGATAAGCTGCAGGAGGAACTGGTAGAGGCTGGTACAAACATAATATTGAAAAGGCATCTAGTTAGGTATATGGACAAGAAGGGTTTAAAGGGATATGGGCCAAATGTTGGCAAATAGGACTAGGTCAGAATGGGTTTTCTTGTTGACACAGACAAGTTGGACTGAATGGTCTGTTTCCAAGCTGTATGTCTGAATGAGTCTTTTTTGAGCTGGTGTTATTTATTTTGTAGATGATACACTGTGCTGTGACTCTGCGTGAGTAGTGAAGCAAGTGAATATTGAAGATGGTGGGCAATCAAAAGGACTGTTTTGCCCCAGTCAAGCTTCTTGAGTGTTACTGAAGCTGCACTCATCCAGACAAGTGGGGTGTATCGCATAACACAGTTGATTTTTGCCTTGTGGACAGACTTTGGGGATCAGGGCTTGAGTGAAGACTTGTGGCTCGGGTGCTGGTGTGTTTGCCGAGCTGGGAGGTTTGACAGTAAACATTTCATCTCCTTATGAGATGACATTCTCAGCGCGGTGGGACAACACTTCTATCATTGGAGAAGCCAAACAGAAGACAAGTCAGGGAATTCTTGGAGACTTGGCATTCATCTGTGGATTCCATTAACAAACACTTTGAATTAGACCAGATATACTGACCAATACAATGCACAGCAATGCAAAAACCAAACCATATAAATTTGAACCAGCACAGGACAGTGTTTCATAGGAAGCTCCTGTCACCTAGTAAGGGGGTGAAACATCTGCTATCAAAACTCCCAGCTCGGCGAACACACCAACATTTACAGACTTTGGGGAGCCAGAACACAAGTTATTCGCTGCAGGATTTCTAGCCTCTGCCCTGCTCTTGTAATATTTGTATGGTTACTCCAGTTCAGGTTCTGGTCCATGCTAAACACCAGGATGTTGATAGTGGGGGATTCAACAACACAAGGCGCAAGACGTAGGCTTCTATCTTGTTGGAGACGGTCATTGCATGGCACTGGATGCTGCTACATACACATGCCCTACATCAGCATCAGAGGAGTTGCAAGTGTTGTTCAATGTTCTGCAATCATCAGCGAAGATTCCCACTGTGACCTTTTGATGGAGGGAAGATCAGTGATGAAGCAGGTGAAGATGGTTAACCCAAGACACTACCCTGAGGAACTCTCCCTCTGGGTTAGAAGGCCTGGGTTTGAATCCCACCTGCTCCAGAGGTATGTCGTAACACATCTGAATGGATTGACTAGAAATATTTCCCCTGAAGAATGCCTGGGCAGAGAAATTCTGGGATTGAAACAGACTGCTTTTTGTTGTGAATATAATCTGCTGATAAAGTTTCTGAAAATTTATCGGCTGGGACACTGCACCTCCCAGACACTGGGTTCTGAGGTAGAGTCACATTGGACTTTGACATGGGTCGTGCAAAGATCAAGTCTTCAGACCCGGATGCTGCACAGCAAGGCATATATATTCGAGCTTGTACCACATATGTGGGAGTGGTTTCTGAGTCAGACTCAGAGGCACTCTGCCGTTTACAGTTCAAAACGTGTATTTAAATATTGTCAACCATTTCACTGTATTTGCTGTTCACAGTGGGGTCTCCTCCACATTGGGGAGATGAAATGCAAACTGCCATAGACTCCCTGCAGTGTGGAAACAGGCCCTTCGGCCCTACAACTCCACACTGACGGTTGGAGCATCCCACCCAGACCCATCTCCATTTACATCTGAACACCATGCGCAATTTAGCATGGCCAACCCACCCATCCTGCACATCTTTGGACTGTGGGAGGAAACTGGAGCACCCGGAGGAAACTCATGCAAACGATGGTTATATGCAATATAGAGTTGTAGAGGAAAGGGTGAGTCATAGGGTCCCCACAGGGCAGAAAGAGGCCATTTGGCCCCCCGACTCTTTGCCAATCCTCCAGACACCATCCCACTCAGGCCCACCTCATCCCCATTAGACCATTCTTACCATGGCTAATCCAACAAATCTACATGTCCTGGGCATTATGGGCAATTTAGTGTGGCCAATCCCTCTATCCTGCATATTCTTGGACTGTGGGAGGAAACTGGAGCACCTGAAGGAACCTGTGCAGACACGGGGAGAGCATGCAGACTCCACCAAGCTGGTCACCCATGGTTTGAATTGTAGTTCCTTTTATTGAGTGCTATTCCTACAAGTTACCGGAATCATTGGGCTCAATTTCACAACATGCTCTCCTGTTTTTGTGGATTTCACCTCTTTTTCTAATCAACATGTTCAGAGATGTTATTATATTCCTCTGGAGCAGGTGGGACTTAAATTCAGATCTCCCTGTTCCAAGGCAGGGACACTACCACTGCACCACAATTAAGAGGGTGGAGTTAAAGGATATTCTTTCATTTGAAAAGGTAATAGTGGGTGGCCGAATTGACAAAAGATGAATAACTTCACACTTCAAAAGCTATCCATCCACTCAGTTGTGCCATGGACCAAATTGCCCTGAAGCCTCCTTATTTGCTCCTACCTAGCTTTGTGTAATTAACCAACTTGAGAATATTATTCAATTGCTTGAAATATTATTTGATTCCCTTAGCTAAATTGTTGGCATATTTTGAATAGCTGGGGCCCAAGCGCTGATCCCTGAGGTACTCCACTTGTCACCACCTCTGTTCCAAAAAAGACTCATTTATTCCTGCTCACCAGGCGAAACACTGATTCTCCCCATCTCCCTCTCTGATGAAGGGTCTAGACCCAAAACGTCAGCTTTTGTGCTCCTGAGATGCTGCTTGTCCTGCTGTGTTCATTCAGCCTCACACTTTGTTATGTCGGACGACCTGCCGGCAAAGCCCGGACCTCTAGCCCCGCCCCCTCTTTCCTATTGGTCAATCGGCCCGGCCCGCCACCGAGCATGCGCGCTGCTGACGCTGAGCTCCGGAGTGAGAGTCGGGCGGAAATTCCTGGCGGAACGTATCGAAAGCAGGTTCGCGGACAAGACTGAATAGAGGTGGGAGGATAGATTCGAAGTTTTAACAAATATGTGGAGAACGCTATAAAGTCCTAATGGGAAGTCACCGACGCGACGTTTGAGCCATCGACTGATGCTCGCTCGTCCTTTGTTGGCGGTGAGTCCCCAGGTTGGGTGGCGGACCAGCGGCCGCCATCTTTGAGGCCGTTGGGGGAAGTGCGCAAGCTCAATGTAGCGAGCCAATCAGGAGAAACTCCACATGTACCCTGTTGTTTCAATGATTCATTCACCCTGGGGAGAGAGAGAGGGAGAGGGCGGGCGAGCGCAAGGATACCTATGTCATGGAGAAACTGGGAATGGGAGGGATGGGGCCAAGCATTTGCTTATCCATCACTGCTGGAAAACCATCAAAACATTCACAAGGGTCATAGAATAGAATCATTGAATCCCTACAGTGTGGAAGCAGGTCATTCGACCCACCGAGACTGCAGTGACCCTCTGAAGAACATCCCGCCCAGGCTGAACCCCGACCTTATCCCTGTATTTCCCACCTTAGACCCTATGGGTAATTTAGTATGGCCAATCTTCCTAATCTGCATATTTTTGGACTGTGGGAGGGAAACTGGAGCACCTGAAGGAAGCCCATGCAGACATGGGGAGAATGTGTAAACTGCGCACAGACAGTCACTGTGGCTTCTGAACCTGGGTCACTGGTGTTGTGTGGCAGCAGTGCTAACCACTGTGCACCTCAGATGTTAACTCTGCTTTCTCCCTCCAGATGCTGCCAGACATGCTCTGTTTTTCCAGCAATTTTTGTTTTTGTTTCTGATTTCCAGCATTGGTACTTTGGTGTTTTTGTTCACATTTACACAGTTACTTGGCTAGTGATCACACCAGTGAATTCATACTGAGGAAAAGCTTTTCAGCTGCACTTTCAGTAGTGAGGGGTTGTTATGTCCTAATTGTGCACCAAGATACTTGCAATGGAGAGAGGCCATTCACCTGCTCTGACTGCAGGAATGGATTCATTAAGTCTTGCGATCTGCTGAGACACCTATGAGGAAATGCTTTAAAATTTCTGAGGAGCTGATGTGCCATCAACATATTCACAATGACAAGAGACTGTTCAGGTGTTCTTACTGTGGACTGGGTTCAGGCAATCGTGTGACCTTGCGAAAACCAGCAAATTCACACTGACAAAAGGTCAACTACCTGCTCTGAGTATGGGAAGGGATTCACTCAATCATACGTACCTTTTGAGTCACAAGCAGGTTCAGAAGTAACTGTAGTAATTGGCTTTGGCTGTTAATCATCTCAATGTTTATCATCGTCTGCTTCTGCTGATGTTTATCATGTGTAGTTATATAGAATTCTTAGTGCACAAAGAGGCATTTCAGTTCATAGTGTCTACACCGACTGCCTGACAATTATGCTTGCTTTCTTCTTGTTATTCTTCTGCCTTTTTTTCTCTAATCCTGCATTTTGTTTCTGTTTATCATCTAATACCCTCTTGAAATTTCAGTGGAATCTGCCTACACCATAATTCCAGGTGGTGTATTTTAGACCTAATTACTTGATGTGAAAAAAGTTTTGCTTGTTTTATGTTAGCCCCTTCTGCAAAACACTTAACAACTGTGCCCTTTTAGTTCACAATTCTTTTACAAGTTGGAACAGTTTTCCCCTGTTTACCCTACAGACTTGTGATTTTGAAAAAATGTAACAAATGCCCTTTTTTTCCCACGTGTAACATTCCCAGATACTCCAATTTGCCCTCATAACTGAAGATTTTCATTCTGGATGAACTCTTGTTCACCCCTTCTGCAGTGTCTTCAGTGCATTCACGTTCTTCCTTTAGTGTGGCATTTGAAATTAAAAATGGTATTCCAGTTGGGGTCTAATTAATATCTTAATAAGTTCATCATAACTTCCCCATTCTTGTACTCTACATTCTCATCAATAAATCATAAGACCATAAGATATAGGAGCAAAATTAGGCCATTCAGACCACTGAGTCTCTCCCCCCACCTTGGATCATTTTCTTTCTCAACCCATTCTCCTGCCTGCTCTCTGCAACCTTTGATATCCATACTAATCAAGACTTAGCTATCTCTACACTCAGTGACGTGACCTCTGCAGCCTTCTTCAGCAATGATTTGCACAGATTCACCAAGCTCTGGCTGAAGGAATTCCTCATTGTTTCAGTTCTGAAGGGTTGTTCATTCCATCTCAGGCTGTGCCCTTGTGTCCTAGTCACTCGTTGAGTCATACTGCATGGAAACATTCTGTCCAGCTAGTCCGTGCCGACTATGCTCCCAAACTAAACTAGTCCCACCTGCCTGTGTTTGACTCATATCCCTCCAAACCTCCCTTATTCGTGATCTTATCAAAAGGTCTTTTAAACGTAACTGCACCTGCACCAGCATTTTCTCTGGCAGTTCATTCCACATACTAACAACTCTTTTTTTAAAAAAAGACACTCTTGTGTCCTTTTTAAATCTTCCTCCTCTCACCTTAAAAATATGCCCCCTAATTTAAAACTCTTCCACTTAGGGAAAAGATCTTCGTTATTCACCTTATTTATGCCCCTCATGATTTTATAAACCTCTGAGGTTACACCTTAAATCCCAACCTGTTTCGACAGTCCTTCCATATTAGAGATTGTACCCTCACTGAACTGCTTCTTGTGGTATTTTTCCTTAAATAAGTAGACCAAACAGTATTCCAGTTGTGGCCTCACCAGCATCCTGTACAGTTGCAGTAAGACTTCCCCAGTCTTGTACTCCAACCCTTTTCAAAAAAAGGTCAACATTCCATTAGCCTTCCTGAATACCTGTTGCACATATACTAACTTTTCTGTGTTACATGTACAATTAACCCCAGGTCCCTTTGTGTTGCAGTTTTCTGCAGAATTTCTCCATTTAAATAATGTTTTGTTCTTTCATTTCCCTTCCAAAATCAACAACTTCACATTTTCCCACATTATACTCCATTTCTCAACTGTTTGCCCACTTACTTAAACTATTACTATCTCACTCAACTGTTTCTATCCCTGTCGCATTCTGCCTTTCTATCTATTTTTATGTCATCTGCAAATTTGGCTGCAGTACGTTCACTTCATTCTTCCAGGTCATTAAATTGTATTATAAATAGTTGTGCTCCTGGCATTGATACCCACTGGTCAGAGGTAACCACCCTGAAAAGCTTATGCCCTCGTGCATTATTTTAATTTCACACATTTTTACATATGCTTTGTGGAATTTCCTTTTGTGCTGTCTGTCGATTTACCTACAATATTAGATTGTCTATTTTAGTCCACTTCGTTTTAAATCCCAAATATTTCTAGTTGAATGTAGGGCAGGAAGCCACAGTGAACATATGGAATGAGAGGGCTGATAGGGTCCAGAGGCAAAACAAAAGGTAGACGTGAGGAAGAAGCTGGATAGGATATCCAAAATTCATGTAAACATTTAAATAAAGAGCAGGCTGTTCTGTCTGTGGTCTCAATTCCATATTCTTGCCTCCCTCTGATAGTTAACCGTAAAAGTATTCAATGATCTTACCACCACTGCTCTGAGGGAGAGTTCTAAAGTCACACAATCCTCAGAAAACAATCCCTTCTCCTCTCAGTCTTAAGTGAGAGACCTCTTATTTTTAAAATATTGTTTCGTTGATCTAGACTTTTGCATGAGAGAAAAATGCCCTATTCAGTTCCGTCGGATTAAAACATCTTTTGACCAGGTAGGAAATTAGAATCGGTCAAAAGTTTCTGAAAGCTTGATCTGGGATTACAAAATATATGCTGTTTTATCAAAATTTCAAATTTTAATGCAATTATTTTTGATTTCATTTGCAAAAATGAAAATAAACACTGAAATAAAACTGTTAGATATTATTGTAAGTTCTCACCTGTGTTATTAGGACAACCTGAATGACCCAAATACATTTTAGGGTGATTGTCAGAATACACAGTTGCCAGATATTTCAGGGTTTCCTCATTTGCCACTGTTGAAAACAGATTATGTCATATGCGGGCATTGGAGGAATGATGAGAGAGTTTTCCACTTTTACAACATATAGCAACACATTTCCGAAACGTAAGAATTTTTGCGCTTTCTCCCTGACATGAGATCCCGTCATGAATTTTGTTTGCAAATGACAACATCTGAATACGTTATCATGAACAATTACTGATTACAGATTTTTCGGAGTGCACAATGTCAGACCTTTCATTTCCAACCAGATTTGGCTCTTTGGGCCTTACTGCTTTTCATTATCCCTCACATTCCACAATGAACCATCAAAAGAAAAGAAACATGCAGTACATACTATTACCAGTAAGTTGTAACAGAGAGTAAAAAGGCTGCAGACAGATAGATAAAAATAGTATTTATTTTGAAAATTGTAGCTTTTCAGGAACCTCGATACATAAAATTTGCCATGCATTCAGTAATATAGGATGCAGTTAGTTTGATCTCCATTGTTCTAAAGATGCCAATGTGAAGTTGGCTGTATTTAAAAGAAAATGGTCAGATGTTCCTGTCTGACTGCAGGTTTCACTGGTTTTCAAAAACCAATCTATTTACAACAGTAATAAGTTCAAGAACCCTGGATGTCTAAGACAACTCAGTACTGGATTAAAAAAGAGGAGCAGGGCTTTTCGCAAGTCCAAAGGGAGCAATTCAGCTGTGCCCTTAGAGGAATACGGGAAGTGCAAGGGGGAACTTAAAGCAATTAGAAGAGCAAAATGGGGACATGAGAAAGAACTTGTGAACAGATTTAGGGAAATATTTTATCAGAACAATAAAGGGAAGAGATTAACCAGGGCAAGAGTCAGGCCCATGAAGGATTAAGGAGAAAATCTATGTGCGAAGCCATGGGATAATTGGAACGGTGTTGAATGAATACATCTCTTCGTTCTTCACTGTGGAAAAGAACGTAGGTACAGAATTCAGAGACTGTGAGGCACTTGCACAGTTTGACATAGGAAATGGGGAGATATTGGAGGCTCTGTCAGGTTTAAAAGCAGACAGATCCCCTGGCATGGATGAATTGCATTACAAGCTGCTGTGGGAAGCAAGGCAGGAAGTTGCAGGGGTCCTGACACATTTTTAATTCCTCTCTAGGTCACAGTGGAAGTGCCAGAGGACTGTAGGACAACTAATGTGATTCCAGTTTTTTAAGAGGGATGATAGATAGTGAACCAGAAAATTACAGACCGGTGAGTCTTATACAGTGGTCGGGAAACTTTTGGAGAAAATGTTGATGGAGCGAATTAATATCCACTTGGAAAGGTATAAATTAATTAGGAATAGACAGCATGGCTTTTTCAAAGGGAGGTCATGCCTAAAAAAGTTGTTACAATTTTTGGAAAGTGTCATCAAATGTGTGGATGAGAGAAGTTCAGATGATGTCGTTTATATGGATTTTAGCTAAGTCTTTGACAAGGTCCCACATAGGAGACTGATTGAGAAGGTAGAATTGGGAGAATTGAGGGAAACGTAGCAAAAGGGATCAAAAACCAGCTTAGTTATAGGATACAAGTACTGATTAAAGGCTGTTTTGAGTGACTGGAGACTAGTGTCCAGCGCTGTACCTGGGATCCTCATTGTTTCTTATAAACATAAACGATATAGATGAAAATGTAGGGGAAATGTTAAGCAAATTTGCAGATGACACCAAGATTGGTAGAGTGGTTAGTAGCGAAGAAGATGGTTGCATGTTACAGGAAGATATCGGTATGTTGGTTAGTCAGGCAGACAGTGGCATATGGTATTTAGCCCTGATTTATGCCAGGGATGCACTTTGGAAGAAGAAACAAGATGAGGAACTATTTAATGAAAGACCGGAACCTGCGGAGCTTACAGGAGCAGAGGGATCTTGGGGTAATTATTCACAGATCCCTGAAGTCAGCAGAGCATGTGAAAACGATAGTTAAGAAGGCATATGGGACACTTGCTTTCATCATTCGTGGAATAGAGTACAAGAGGAAGGGTGTAATGTTGAAATTGTACAGAACGTTGGTTAGGTCACAACTGAAGTACTGTGTGCAGTTCTGTCACCTCACTGCAGGAAGGTTGTGATAGCATTAGACATAGTGGAGGCTCATGAGGATGTTGCCTGGAATGGAGAAAATGAGCTACAAGGAAAGACTAAATAGGCCTGTATTATTTTATTTAGATCGGAGAAGACTGAGGTGGGGGTCATGAGTGAGGTGAATAACATTATAAGTAGTATTGGCAGGGTGAATACAGCTGTTCCCATTGGTCGAGGGGTCAATCATGAGAGAGCTTAGTTTTAGGGTTAGGGGCAGGAGATTAAGAGTTTTAGGAAATACTTTTTCACTCTGGGTGGTGGGAATCTGGAATGCATTGCCTAGGAAGGTAGTGGAGGCTGGAAACCTTACAACCTTTAAAAAATATTTGAATGAGTATTTCAAATATCAACATTCAAGGATAGGTGACAAGTGCAATAAATTTGGATTAGCTGACTTTTAGAGGTAGTAATGCCAGTGCAGGCTTAATGGGCTGAAGGGGCTTTTTTGCACTGTAATAATCTCATACGAGACCAGGCTCTGGATCTTGAACAGTGAGCAGAAGGTGTATTGGGGACGGGTATTTATAGATCTGAGGAAATGGAAGGAGAACTAGTGTTTCACAGAAACTAGAATGATCTGATTTGAATTTCTATCATGCCACCTATCATAGCTGGGT
This sequence comes from Stegostoma tigrinum, assembly GCF_030684315.1. Lineage (NCBI taxonomy): Eukaryota > Metazoa > Chordata > Chondrichthyes > Orectolobiformes > Stegostomatidae > Stegostoma > Stegostoma tigrinum. The sequence goes on along the minus strand of NC_081396.1, from coordinate 9,761,472 downwards.
GGTTGTTTTTGACCGGCACAGACAAGAGGGCCTTTTTGTGCATTGTAGATCTCTGTGATGAACTGAAAATGATGATACTTTGGGTGAAACTGAGGTAAAGCTGGGTGATGTCAGTGAACATGTAACAGCTGACACTGTTGGGAGTATGCTGAACAACAAATAAGAGGAAGCCAAGGCTGGATCCTTTGGGGACACCAGAGGAAACTGTGTCAGAGGGGAGTACATTAGCCTGTGCTACGATCAGGTAGAGAAGAAATGGAGCAGGAGAGAACTGTCCCATGCAGCTGGATGAAACTGGAAAGGTGTTGGAACAATTAAAATGAAAATATTGTGGATTCTGGAAATCTGGAAAAAGTCCAGGAATGCTTGAGAAATTCAGCATCTGTGAAAAGAGAGAAACCGTTAATGTTTTGAGTCCCATTTGACTGTTCTTCAGGACTGGGGCATAATGTTGTGGCCAACCTTTTGAAGGGTTACAAAGGTTGAGTTGCAGTTAGGAGGTGTAGTTCGTGCTTTTGATAACAGATGCTTGGGCACTGTGGCAGGGACAGAAACCAGATTGGATGCATCCACACATGGTGTTCTGGGAAGGATGTGCACGGATTTTACAGGTGAAACATTTTTCAAGGAAACAAAATGGAGGTTGGATAAGTGACAGTAGTTTGCAAAGAGGAGTTAAATGTCTTCTTTTAAAGACTGTGGTATTGGCTATTTAAACGAGAGAGGGACTGTACCTGGTAAGAGCACCATTTACAGCATAGGATACTGACTGGTCAGAAATTCAGCAAATAGTTTGATCTCTCAGAAGTTGGAGTCATGGATAAAGTGAGCTCTGAGACACCACAAGAAGAAAACAGAGGAACACTGAGGAATGATCCAAGTTTAGCACTCGGCCAAGAAGGAACTTTAGACAGTTCGGTCCAGTGAGCAAATAAGAGGGTAGGAAGGAGCAGAGGTAGCTGATTTGATTGTTTGAATTTTGGTGGTAAAGAAACTGCATGAGCTCTTTGGAGATGGCAGCGGAGGAGGCCTTCAAAAGTAATGAGCTTGTGTTCAATATTTAAAAAGAGCAAAACATTTTATTTGATCGTAATCAGAATATTAGACAATATAATTGGGCTGAAATTTGTTAAAATCAGAAGCCATGTCCAATAAACATGGTTCAGTCCAGATTGTTGATTAACAAAAAAGTCACTGTAGTCATTTGTGAACTTGCTGGTAACTCAGCATGTGAATCTCTTCCCATAGTCAGACCAGGTGAATGCTCTTAAACCACAGTGAATTTGCCAGTGTATCAGAAGTCAAATGGATTAATGAATTACTTCCCACATTCTGGAATGCTCTCTCCCCAGTGTGAAATCACTCATGTCTCATCAGGCAAGATGACTCACTGAATCCCTTCCCACGCTTGAGGCAGATGAAGGACCCTTTCCTAATGTGAACTTAATTGTGCTTCAGCAGATCAGATGAATTAATGAATTCCTTCCACATTCAGGGCAGTTGCGTGGTTTGTTCAGAGACTATAATGCTGGTGTGTGTGAGCTCAGATTGAATCAGGCAGTAAATCTTTTTCCACACACGGAACGCGAAAACAATTTCTCCACAGTTCAGCGTGCTGGTGTACTGTGAGATCAAGTGATTACTTGAAACTATTTCCACAATGAGAGCACACAAAGGGTCTTTCATCAGAGTGAAGATGTTGGTGAAGCATGAATACCCCCAGAACTTCTACAAAATTCTTTGCACTTTGGACATTTAAAAGATCTCTTTTCTACATGAACTTGCTGGTGAGTCAGCAAGTGGGATGACTGGGTGAATTCCATCCGACAGTCTGAGGAACAAAAACAAAATTGCTGGAAAAGCTTGGCAGGTCTGACAACATCTGTGGAGGAGAAAACAGAGTTAACACTTAAGCCTGGTGACCCTTCCTCAGAACCATTGTGCCTGTGATGGGTTTCCAACTAAGGTGGGCATTTTAAACCTGGGCCACAATCCTCACGTTTCCAAGCTTTCTCCATGTGCGGGTGCCCTTGAAACTCTGTTGGATAGATGATCAGTTCCATGCAGACAGCACATGTACAGTTTCTCTCTGCTGTGTTGTTTTTACGATTGTAAAAACGGTTAAATCTAGCGAGTTTTGAGAAGACTTGTAGCGCAGGTTGAGGTTCTGGATGTGAGTTTGCTCGCTGAGCTGTAAGGTTAGTTTTCAGATGTTTCGTCACCATTCTAGATAACATCAGTGAGCCTCCGACGAAACGCTGGTGTTATGTCCCGCTTTCTATCTATCTGTTTAGGTTTCCTTGGGTTGGTGATGTCATTTCCTGCGTTGGTGATGTCATTTTCTGTTCTTTTTCTCAGAGGATGGTAGATTGATTTGGAGCCAATCTACCATCCTCTGAGAAAAAGAACAGAAAATGACATCACCAACACAAGGAAACCTAAACAGATAAATAGAAAGCGGGACAAAACACCAGCGCTTTGTCGGAGGCTCACAGATGGTGTTACCTAGAATGATGACGAAACGTCTGAAAACTAACCTTCCAGCTCAGCGGGCCAATTCACATCCAGAACGGTTAAATCTCTTTCCATAGTCAGTACAATGTAACACTCACGTCTCTGTGTTGGTATTTTTCCAGTATTACTATTTGAAATCTGTTCCCACATTTGGAGTAGAGAAAATTTTCACCTTTCACATTGTTATGTTGATGATATCCAGGTCCTGAGTGACCCTACCATTATGCTTGTGTTTGTGTTTTGATTCCGTAAATCCTTCCCTCCTCACACCCTGCAAAAAGAGTTTGCAGAAGGGATCATCACCCTGTCAGTGAAGGTTGGAGGTTCAGAGCAAACAATCCCAGTTTGGGTCAACATTTGCTCCACCGAGAACATAGAACACTACAGCGCAGTACAGGCCCTTCGGCCCTCAATGTTGTGCCGACCTGTGAAACCAATCTGAAGCCCATCTAACCCACACTATTCCATTATTATCCATATGTTTATCCAATGACGATTTAAATACCCTTAAATTTGGCAGGTCTACTACTGTTTCAGGCAACGCATTTCACGCCCATACTACTCTCTGAGTAAAGAACCTACCTCTGACACCTATCCTATATCTATCACTCCTCAATTTAAAGTTATGTCCCCTCTTGCTAGCCATCTCCATCCAAGGAAAAAGGCTCTCACTGTCCACCCTATCTAATCCTCAGATCATCTTGTATGTGTCTATTAGATCACCTCTTAACCTTCTTCTAATGAAAACAGACTCAGGTCCCTCAGCTTTTCCTCATCAGACCTTCCCTCCATACCAGGCATCATCCTGGTAAATCTCCTCTGCAACCTTTCCAATGCTTCCACATCTTTCCTATAATGTGGCGACCAGAACTGTACGCAATACTTCAAGTGTGGCCGCACCAGAGTTTTGTACTGCTGCAATATGACCTCATGGCTCCAAAACTCAATCCTTCTACCAACAAAAGCTAACACACCTCACACCTTCTTAACAATCCTATCAACCTGGGTGGCAACTTTCGGGGATCTATGTACATGGACACCGAGATCGCTCTGCTCATCCACTACCGAGAATCTTACCATTAGCCCAGTACTCTGTATTTCTGTTACCCCTTCCAAAGTGAATCACCTCACACTTTTCTGCATTAAACTCCATTTGCCACCTCTCAGCCCAGCTCTGCAGCTTATCTGTGTCCCTCTGTAACCTGCAACATCCTTCCACACTATCCACAACTCCACCGACGTTAGTGTCATCTGCAAATTTACTAATCCATCCTTCAACGCCCTAATCCTGGTCATTTACAAAAATTACAAACAGCAGTGGCCCCAAAACAGATCCTTGCGGAACACCACTAGTAGCTGAACTCCAGGATGAACATTTCCCATCAACCACCACCCTCTGTCTTCTTCCAACTAGCCAATTTTTGATCCAAACTGCTAAATCACCCTCAATCCCATGACTCAGTATTTTATGCAATAGCATGCCGTGGGGAACCTTATCAAATGCTTTACTGAAATCCATTTACATCACAACAACCGCTTTACCCTTATCCGCCTGTTTGGTCACCTTCTCAAAGAATTCAGTAAGGTTTGAGAGGCACGGCCTACCCTTCACAAAACCGTGCTGACTATCTGTAATCAAATTAGTCCTTTCGAGATGATCATAAATCCTATCTATTATAATCCTTTCCAACACTTTACCCACAACCGAAGTAATGCGCACTGGTCTGTAACTACCAGGATTGTGTCTCCTCCCCTTCTTGAACAAGGAGGCAACATTTGCTATCCTCCAGTCTCCTGGCACTACTCCTGAACATAATGATGACGTAAAGATCAAAGCCAAAGGCTCTGCAATCTCCTCCCTAGCTTCCCAGAGAATCCTAGGATACATCCCATCTGCCCAGGGGACTTACCTATTTTCACACCTATCAGAATTGTTAACACCTCCTCCTTGTAAACCTCTATCCCATCTCGTCTAATAGCCTGTATCTCAGTATTCTCCGTGACAACATTGTCTTTTTCCTGTGTGAATACTGATGAAAAATATTCATTTAGCACCTCTCCTATCTCTTCGGACCCCACTCACAACTTCCCACTGCTGTCCTCGACTGGCTCTTATCTTACTCTGGTCATTCTTTTGTTCCTGACATACCTATAGAAAGCTTTAGGGTTTTCCTTGATCCTACCTGCCCAAGGACTTCTCATGTCCCCTCCTGGCTCTTCTTAACTCTCTCTTTAGGTCCTCCCTGGCTAACTTGTAATCCTCAAGCACCCTAACTGAGCCTTCACACCTCATCTTTACATAAGCCTCCCTCTTCCTCTTGACGAGTTTTGACTTCTTTAGTAAACTCACAGTTCCCTCGTTTAACCACTTCCTCCTTGCCTGAATGGAACATGCTTATCAAGGAGACACATTAGCTGTTTCTTGAACAAGCTCCACATTTCAATTGTGCCCAACCCCTGCAGTTTCCTTCTTCATCCTATGCATCCTAAATCTTGCCTGATTGCCTCAATTGCTTCTCCCCCAGCTATAACTCTTGCCTTGCAGTATGTACCTATCCCTTTCCATCGCTAAAGTAAACATAACCGAATTGTGGTCACTATCACCGAAATGCTCACCTACCTCCAAATCTAACACCTAGCCTGGTTCATTACCCAGAACCAAATCCAAAGCAGTATTTCGCTTGGGAACCCTGCAGCCCAATGGTATCAATGTGGACGTCACAAACTTCAAAATCTCCCCTTCCCCCACTGCATCCCAAAACAAGTCCAGTTCTTCCCCTCCCTCCACTGCATCACAAAACCAGCCCAGCTCGACCCTTCCCCCCCACTGCATCCCAAAACCAGCCCAGCCTGTCTCTGTTTCCCTAACCTGTTCTTCCTCTCACCTCAAGCCGCACCTCCATTTCCTACCTACTACCTCATCCCGCCTCCTTGACCTGTCCATCTTCCCTGGACTGACCTATCCCCTCCCTACCTCCTCACCTATACTCTCCTCGTTACCTATCTTCTTTTCTCTCCATCTTCGGTCTGCCTCCCCCTCTCTCCCTATTTATTCCAGTTCCCTCTCCCCATCCCCCTCTCTGATGAAGGGTCTGAAACGTCAGCTTTTGTGCTCCTGAGATGCTGCTTGGCCTGTGTTCATCCAGCTCCACACTTTGTTATCTTGGATTCTCCAGCATCTGAGGTTCCCATTATCTCTGGCCTCACTTCTTGTTGGCCTATCCACATACTGTGTCAGGAAACTCTCCTGCACACATTGGACAAAAACTGACCCATCTAACATACTCGACCTATAGCATTTTCAGTCAATATTTGGAAAGTTAAAGTCCCCTATAACAACTGCCCTGTTACCATTGCTCCTATCCAGAATCATCTTGGGAATCATTTCCTCTACGTTTCTGGAACTTCTTTGGGGCCTACAGAAAACTCCCAAAAGGGTGACCTCTCCTTTCCTGTTTCTAACCTCAGGCCGTACTACCTCAGTAGAAGAGTCCTCATCAAATGTCCTTTCTGCCACTGTGATACTGTCCTTGACTAATAATGCCACACCTCCCTCTCTTTTACCACCTTCCCTGATCTTACTGAAACATCTAAACCCTGGAACCTGCAACAACTGTTCCTGCCCTTGCTCGATCCATGTCTCTGAGATGGCCACAACATCGAAGTGCCAGGTACCAATCCATGCTGCAAGTTCACCCACCTTATTCCGGATGCTCTTGGCATTGAAGTAGACACACTTAAACCAAATTCCTGCCCGCCGCTATACTCACTACTCTCAACCTCCTGGACACTGGAGCTACAATTCAGGTTGCCAACCCCCTGCTGAATTAGTTTAAACCCTCCTGAAGAGCAATAGCAAATTTCTCCTCCAGTGTATTGGTACCTCTCAGGTTCAGGTGTTGACCATCCATTTTGCAGTGGTCCCACCTATCCCAAAATGAGCCCCAATTATCTAGGTATCTGAATCCCTCCCTCCTGCACCATCCCTCCTCTTGTTTGTGGAGAGAGCCTGAGCCCCTTCAACAGCCACCGCTGGCACCTTGGGTCTATTTGGTATGTTTCTGAAGTCACCAAACCTATGATTGGAATCTGACCCTGCTCAAGCACTGCAGCCAATACCGAAGATGTATTGATACTGGGCACGTGCAGAACAATGTCTCTACTCTAGCTACCTGCGGGTGACCAGTTACAACCTGGCGTATGCATTGTCCGAGTGACTGATGGCAGCCTTGGCCAATAGGTGAAGGGTGTGGAGCTGGAGTATCAGCTCTCCAAACCAATCAAAGTGGAGGGGCAGGGGCTGAAGTGCCACTAGAGCAAACCCTTCAGGAACACTCAGACTTGTAAACTGAGATAATAGGAACTGCAGATATTTGGAGAATCCGAGAAAACAAGGTGTGGAGCTGGATGAACAAAGCAGGCTAAGCAGCATCTTAGGAACAGGAAAGCTGACATTTCGGGAAACTGGGAGGTTTTACAAGCTTGGACCATTCTCACTAGATAGTGCAGGATTAACTCTGAGAAATTGATGGGAGGATTGAAGAAATAATGGGGAAGCAGATCACAATGATTTAGATATTCTAACCAATTTATACGATCAAATAAGAAGGTTAATTTCACAAATCTATAAGCGAGTGCTGATGGTGCTATTTTTACCTAAGATGCCTCACGGACTTCAACATGCCATATTTGCTGAATATCAGGAGGTAGTAAGAACTGCAGATGCTGGAAGTCAGAGTTGATATAGTGTGGATCTGAAGGAGCACAGCAGGTCAGGCAGCATCAGAGGTGGAGAAAAGTCGACTTTTCGGGTCAGGACCTTTCATCAGGACTGGGAAGGGGGCTGAGATATAGATTGGCGGGAGGTGTGGGCTGGGAGAAGGTAAGTCATAGGTGGATTCAGATTGCTTGTGGAATTTGGTCAATGGGAAGGGTGGGGCGGATAGGTGAGAAGATGGACAGGTTGTGTTAGGTCAAGGAGCCAGGGATGAGAGAGAGGGCTAGGGATGGGGAGATTTTGAAGCTCGTGAATTTTATGCTGAGGCCATTGAGCTGTATGGTCCCAAAGTGGAATGTAAGGTGTTGTTCCTCCAATTTTCATGTGGGATTCACCTGTGTCTTCTGACCTGGTCTACTGCATTCGTTGCTCCCGCTGTGGCTTCCTCAACATCAGGGAAACCAAGCTCAGACTCGGTGATTGATTTGTGGAGCATTTGCACTCTGTATGCTCCAATTAACACCACCGTCCAGTTGCCAGCCATTTCAACTCCCTTAGCGACATGCCCATCATGGGTCTCCTCCAATATTACAATGAGGCCGGATGAAAACTGGAGGAAAAACACCTTGTATTCTGCCAGAAGCCTGGAGCCCAATAGCCTCACCCGAGAATTCACCAGCTTCAAAATCTCCCCACCCACCAGCCGCATCCTTCTTCCAGGCCTCCCTCTCATTCCCGCTTCTTTGACCTGACACAATCTGTGCACCTTTCTTCTCACTTATCCACCCCCACTTTTCCCATTGACCAGTCTTCACCACTCCCGACCTGCAGACACCTATCACCAGAGATAGCAAGAACCGCAGAAACTTAAGTCAGAGATAATGCAGCGTGGAACTGGATAAACATAGCAGGCCAGGCCGCATCCTGGAAAGTTGACTTTTCTGATGTTGCCTGGCCTGCTGTGTTGCTGCAACTCCACACTATGTTATATCCACCTGTCACTACACAGCCCCAGACAACAAGGTGTAGAGCTGGATGAACACAGCAGGCCAAGCAGCATCTTAGGAGTAGGAAAAGCTGACGTTTTGGGCCTAGACTCTTCATCTAGGCCTGAAATGTCAGCTTTGGCTGCTTGGCCTGCTGTGTTCATCCAGCTCTACACCTTGTTGTCTCGGATTCTCCAGCATCTGCAGTTCCTATTATCTCACCACACAGCCCCATTTCTTTGAGCCCCCGCCCCCGCCCGATGACGGTTACCCGACCGGAAACATCGGCTTTCCGGCTCCTTTGAGGCTGCCTGACCTGCTGTGCGGACTCGCTCAGCGGCAGGCTGGCTGGCACGCATGCGCAGTGCCACTTCGATCAGGACTGAGAGGTACGCGGAGCTATTTCTCCTCAGTGGCGGCGATCGGCGGGAGAAAGGGGAGAAGCAGAGCAGGTACATGGTTGTTCGGTGAGAAGAGGGCAGCGGGGAGACATTGTAAACACCTCGCGTAGACCGCAAACCCCAAATAAGAACCTTCAGGCTCCGTGTTGCAGGTGTTTATGCCGGGACGAGGCCGCTGGTCTGGGTCCGCCATTCTTGCTGAATGGACAGGACTTGGGCGGGGCTTCGGTGTGACCGTGTGAGGCCCAGGTACAACTGGGCGCATGCGCGGCATTTCCGTGCGCGAATGTTGTGATGTCACTGGAGATGACTCAGCAACAGCCAGCGTGAGGTAGGAGACCGGCAGCAGAGGGTGGGTGATCTCAATTACAGGGACGTTGACTGCGGGAAGTGCTAGGTTTGAGAGGACTGGGGAAAATGGTGAAATGACGGGGGTTTCAGAAGCACGTGGGGTGAAGTCGCTGAGGTGGAAATTAGGTGGTTTGGTGTGATGATACTGTCGTGCGATTGACAATCTCCATTTGAGGTGCACGGAGGATTCCGAATAGTCGGTTTCAGCATCCTGCGGTTTGCCAGGGAAGAGAGACTGAGTTAGCTGCTGGGGAATGGAGTTCATAACGGACTGAAGACTTTCATTCTCCTACATACTCCCAATAATCAGTTGAAGTGTCGTTCTGGATGTCAGAAAGGTCAGGATAGTCTTGGAGATATCTGCACCGATTTTTCAAGGATCTGCAACCCTGATTCCTTTGAGCTGGTGGAGTTTGAGGATTTGGGAGGCCCTGTCAAATTTCTGGACATGTTATAGAAACAGTATGTGTAACATTCCCTCTCCTTTGTTCCCTGCTTCTCCCTCTTCCCACGTGTGTGTCTCCTTTTTACAGCTATGTCTCTTGTTTTTGTCCCTGCTCCATACAGATCCTACAGTCTTTTGCAGGCCAGATGAGGCAGCAGGTTTACTTTCCTGATTGACATTAGATTTAACCCCAGTTGAGCTTCTATGACAATCCAGCAGCTTTCGTGCTCGTTTTTCTCAAGCGCTGGCCCCACAAATTGCTAGATTCACTCTGTACAATTTCACAACCTGACTTCTTGTTTTTTTTTGGTTTTCTGTCTCATTCATCCTTGTTTCTGTTTTAAATTAATTTCACAGGCCTATGAGAAGAGAAGAATTTGCAGTCAGGAAGCTGAAACTAAGCATCATATCGTAGTCTGATGGAGTCACCAAATTTATCACAACCTGAATATCAGCATGTTTTAAACATGGAAGCAAAAAGCACCGTTCAGAGTGGGGAGAAGAGTTTCAAGTGTTCTGTATGTAGAAAAGGCTTCAGCCAATCAACCGGCCTCAAGAACCACAAATGCAGTCATACTGGGGAGAAACTGTGGAAATGCAGGGATTGTGAGAAAGGATTCAGTCACCGCTATGCGCTGAAAATTCATCAACGTGTTCACACTGGAGAGAGGCCTTTCATCTGCTTCAAGTGTGGGAAGGGATTCACTAAGTTATCCACCCTGCTCACACACCAGCGAGTTCACAGTGAGGAGGGACCTTTTAAATGTACAGACTGTGGGAAATACTTTAAAAGTTCCAGTGATCTGATGTCCCACGAATGTATTCATAATGAAGAGAAAAGGTTCAGATGCTCTCACTGTGAGGCTGGCTTCAAGTGGTCATCTCAACTGACTGTGCATGAGCGCATTCATACTGGGGAGAGGCCATTCACCTGCTCTGAATGTGGAACTGGATTCACTCAGTCGAATCACGTCAAGGCACACCAGCAGGTTCACACTGAGGCGAGACCTTTTAAATGCCCAAAGTGCAAAAAGTGCTATAAAAGTTCAAGCCATCTGCAGTCCCATCAACGTGTTCACACTGATGAGAGACCTTTTAAATGTTCACAGTGCAGTAAGTGCTTTAAAAGTTCCAGGGAACTGATAGTCCATCAACGTGTTCACACTGACGAGAGACCTTTCACATGCTCTCATTGTGGAACTGGGTTCAAGAGGTCATCTCAACTTACCATACACCAACGTCTTCACACTGGGGAGAGGTCATTTATCTGCTCTGAATGTGGGCAGGTATTCATTCGGTTCTCCACACTGTTGACACACCAGCGAGTTCATTCTGGGGAGAGGCCATTCACCTGCAATGTGTGTGGAAAGGAATTCATTGAGTCATCCCAACTCACGGCACACCAACGAGTTCACACTGAGGAGAGACCTTTCAAATGTCCAGACTGTGGGAAGTATTATAAAACTGCTAGGGAATTGAAGTTACACCAACGTATTCACACTGATAATAGACCATTCAGGTGCTCCCACTGTGGGACTGGGTTTAGATGGTCATCTCATCTCACTGCACATGAGCGTACTCACACTGGAGAGAGACCGTTCACCTGCTCCGAGTGTGGGAAGGGATTCACTCAGAAAATCCACTTGATGACACACCAGCGAGTTCACACTGAGGAGAGACCTTTTAACTGTGCAGACTGTGGGAAGTGTTACAAAAGATCCTGGGATCTGATGCGTCATCGACGTGTTCACTCTGAGAGGCCTTTTAAATGCCCAGAGTGTAGGAAGTGCTTTAAAAGTTCTGACGAGTTGATGCTCCATCAACAATGTTCACACCAATGAGAGGCTGTTCAGGTGCTCTCACTGCATGTCTGACTTCAGGCGATCATCTCAACTCTGTACATCAGTGAGCTCACAATGGGGAGAGACCACCTAAGGCCTGTTGATGTCTATGTTCTCTAAGTTTCCAATGTTTAGATTTGAGATTCTAATTCCAGAATTAAGTATATCACATTTAAACTCAATTAAAAATTCTACAATATTATGATCACTAAACAGCAAAGTAATAGTTTTATACAATTCTAACATAACCTACCTGCTTTTAAACTCTATGCTAATAAAGGCAAATATCTCATATGCCTTTTTAAAAACTTTTATCCATTCTGTGACCTCAAGAGACAGGCGGACGTGCACACTAAGGTCCTTCTGATTCTCGGTGCTTCTCAGGATCCTTTATCATTTATTCCCTTGTTTGTCCTGCCCAAGTGCATCACCTCACCAATGAATGAATAAGAAAGAGGATAGGGGTGATATTTGGGAAGGATGTTGGTAGGAGAATGGTTTAAGTTGCTGTTTATGTTATGGTAGTTCAAAATTGTCATATACGTACAAAGCCTTTTTTCTTTTGTGTAATAAACTTGTTTGTTTAGTTAAAAGAACATTGGCAGCGTCGTGTGAATATGTTCAGTGATGACCATCCCAACTAAACTGCAAAAATAAAACTTGTACTCTATCAAGTCAGATTTCATTGAGATTGAATTTGTTTTCCCATCAACTGTGATTTGTAAAATTCGAGAATGAGGGCAATCTCATTGGAACTTAGAAAATGCTTATGGGGTGGATGTAGATGGGATTTCTCCCTTGGCTGTTGAGTCTCGAGCCAAGAGACGTTCTCAGAATAAGGGGTAGGCCGTAGGTAAGGAGGACTTTTTCATTCAGGGAGTGGGGAATCTTTAGCATTCTCTATCCAGAAGGCTGTGGAGGGTCAATCATTGAGGATGATCAAAATAGAAATGAAGTATTCCTGGAAATGAATGACATAATGGGAAATGGGAATACTGCTGGAAAGAAATGATGAGCTGTGATTCAATTGAATGTTGGAGTAGGCAGGGGACTGAATAGTCCACTCGTGCTCTGTGTTGAAAGGCTTTCCCCATCTCCTCTGTCCTCGAGACAAACAACAAGTGAGGAGTTGATGGACTTTGCCACTAAGAGTGAGACCATTTGATTAATTGCCTCTGCCTAGCCTTCTCTATGCAAAGCTCAGCAGACCAAAATGTCTCTGAAATGCTTCTTTGAACTTTCATTTGTGTCATTCTCCAATTTTTCTCCTATCTCCATCATTCCTGTTCAGTGCTCAGCTTGTCCCTTAGACTCACATCTGAGTCCCTTAACCTGTCTAAACCACTGACCATCTAACTTTAATGTTCGCTGATATTGTTAACGGTTCCTTCTCTTCTCTGTCCCTCTCACCTTTCAATTTACAATCATCATCCATCCTGGGAAAAAATACAATTCTTGACCTCATTTGGCCTTGCCAATCTCTTGTCCAATGCGTAATGTCCAAATGCGCCATGTTATTTTACACATGTATACCGACAATGTTCAACACCATCTCTTGATTTGATTTATTATTGTCACATGTACTGCGATACAATGCAAAATATTGTTTTGCATACTAACCAGAAAAATCACACCTTGTATATCTACATTTAGGGTAGTAGAACAGAATGTAGAAAATAACCTTGATAGCTACAGAGAAGGTGCAGCATCTTCAGAGACAATACTAGCACAATCTGTCCCATTCCCCTGCTCCTTCTCTTCCACCCTGAAAATCTTGCCTTATTGAGGAAATGTACAAATCATTTTTGAAAGTTACTGTTGGGACCTGCTTCTACCAGACATTCAGATAATGTCCTCCGGATCATAACAGACTGAGTAAAATCATCTCCCCTCTTCTGTCTCAAGACTTTTTGCTGTACAATTTAATGTTGTGTTCTATGGTTAGCAACCATCCTGCAATGGAAACGGTTTCTATATATGTGGGTGAAACCAGCTGAAAACCTTCCACATCTCTGTAAAATCTCTCTTTAACCTTCCATGCTCAAAGGCAAATAATTTCAGTCCCTCCAACCTCTCTGTGCTACATGATCAGAAGCTCATCTTTGGGTTAAATACATGATCGAGATTGTGAACAGTGTGGTTCAGCTTCGGGCAGTTCCCAGCAAGAAGAATGGATTTACAAGTTAGGTCCTACCTCGCCAACGTCGCCTCTGTCGATGTGGCAGCTGCCAATTCCAATGCTAGGTCCCGTGCTCGCCCCAGAAAAGTAAGTAGGGGCTCTCGCTACCACCACGAGGTTGGAGCTGGGCCCACTTGCTGCTGCTACAATTTTCCATTGTAGAACTCATAATCAACAACAAAAATGGACCATTAACAATTACATAGAAATTAGGTGCAGCAGTAGGCTATTCAACCCTTTAAGCCTACATCAACATTCAATAAGATCATGATTAATCATGGAACTTCAGCACTGATCATGCACCTCCTGCTTTCTCTCCATACCCTTTGATCCCTTTGGCTATAAAGGCCACATCCAGCTCCCTCTTTAATTTATCTAATGGACAGGCCCCAAAAGCTTTCTGTGGTAGAGACTTCCACAGGTTCACAACCATCTGACTAAAGAAATCCTTCCTCATCTCAGTCCAAAATGGCCTACCCCTTATTCCTAGACTGTGATCCCTAGTTCTGGACTTAACCGACATGGGGAACATTCTTCCTGTATCTAGCCTGTCCAGTCTCATCAAGGATTTTTGTGGGTTTCTGCGAGATTCCCCTTCATTCTTCTAAATTCCAGTGAATACAATCCCACTCAATCTAGTCTTGCTTCATATGTCAGTCCTGCCATCCTGGCAATCAGTCTGATGAAATTCACTGGACTCCCTCAATAGTAAGAATATCCCTCCTCAGATTAGGAGACCAAAACTGCACACAATACTCAAGGTGTAGCCTCACCAAGGCCCTGTATAGCTCCAGCAAGACATCTCCATTCCTATACACAAATCATCTTGCTATGAAGGTTGGCATGCCATTATCTTTCCTCGCTGCTTGCTGCACCACCATGCTAGCCTTCCATCATGACACCCAGGTCTCATTGCACCTCACCTTTTCCTAAACTGCCACCATTCAGATAATCTGCCTTTCTGGTTTTGGCATCAATGTGGATAATCTCACATATATCCACGTTATGTTCCATTTGCCAAGTATTTACCCACTCAGCCAGCCTGTCCAAGTCACCCAGCAGCCTCTTAGCATCCTCCTAACAGCACACATGCCACCCAGTTAGTGTCGTCACCAAATTTGGAGATATTGCTTTCAATTCTTTCATCCAAATTGTTAATGTGTATTGTCGACAGCTGGGTGCCAGCACTGAACCCTGCAGTACCCCACTCGTTGCCTGCCACTCTGAAAAGGACCCATTTATTCCAACTCTTTGTTTCCTGTCCACTATCCAGTTCTTTATCCACAATACATTACCTCTGATACCAGGAGCTTTAATTTCCCTTACTAACCTGTTGGGTGGAACCTCATCAAAAGCCTTTTGAAAATCTAGATACCAACATCTACTGATTCACCCTTGTCCACCTTGCTAGTCACATGCTCAAAACATTCCAGAAGGTTTGTCAAGCTTTCCTTTCGTGTCTCCGTGCTCACTTAGACTGATTTGGTCACCGCTTTCCAAATGCTCAGTTTTACATCCTTAATAATTGACTCCAGCATTTTCCTTGCCATCAATGTCAGGCTAACTGGCCAATAATTCCCTGTTTTCTCTCTCCCTCCATTTTTAAAAGGTGGGATTACATTTGCTGCCCTGCAATCCATTGTAACTCTTCCAGTGTCTATAGAATGTTGGAAAATTATCACCAATGCATCCACTATTTCTAGGACCACTTCCTGAATTGAATTAGCTTTATTGTTGCATGTACTCAAAACATTACAGTGAAAAGGTCATAATTTACCATTTACAGCACCATCTTAGGTACAAAGGTTCCTAGGTACGATCCTTAGAAACAGAATAGAGAAATGAAGAAAAAGGTTACACTGTGGCTATACACAGTGTGACCATAGATCAGAAAAAACACAAAGCAAAGTGAAAAAGACAAACATTACAGCCTCTCTCCAAAAGCTCTCTGCAGCAGACCGATGCAGGTGGCCTCCACATGGTCTGACTGCCACGCTCTACGCTGATCCACTGCTGTCATGCTCCTGCACGAGCCTGCTGCCCTGAGTCTGTGTGCCCCTGCTCCGCACCGCATCGCTGGGGTCCTGAGCGCCCCCCTCAGGCCACCGGTAGCTGGGAACCCCCCCATGTCACTGGTGTCCCTGCTTTCGGCTGCTGTGATGCCATCAAATTCCCCAATACCATTTCCTGACTGATAAGATTTCCTTAAATTCCTCCTTCCTTGCTTGACCCTCTGTCTCCTAGCATTCCCCAAAGGTTATTTTGTGTCCTCCTTAGTCAAAACAGATTCAACATATTTGTTCAATTCGTTGGCTATCTCTGTTGTCCATTATGAATTCACCTGACTCTAACTATAAGGAACCTACATTTGTCTCCACCAGTCTTTTTCTCTTCACTTATCTATAAAAGCTTTTGCAGTCAGGTTTTATGTTTTCCACAAACTTACTCTCATATTCTATTTTCTCCTTCCAAATTAAACCATTTTGTCCTCCTCTGCTGAATTGTAAATTTCTCCCAGTCCTCAGATTTGCTGCTTTTTCTAGACAATTTAAATGCCTCCTCTTTGGCTTGGATACTATCCCAGATTTCCGTTGTTAGCCATGGTTGAGCCACCTTCCCTGTTGGACTATTGCCCAAGACTGGGACGTTGACATTCATCCATATGTTCTTTAAATGTCTGCTATTGCCTAGCCACCGTAAACATCTTCTGTATCCTGGGTTGTCTTATTCTAGACAATGCATGCCTCATACCATCAAAGTTAACTTTCTTTAAGTTCAGGACCCTAGTCCGTGCCAAACATAATTCCAAACTAAACTTGTCCCACCTGCCTGCTGCTAGTCAATATCCTTCCAAACCTTTTCTAGCCGAATACTTATCCAGATTTAGTAGGAACTGCCAATGCTGGAGAATCTGAGATAACAAGGTGTAGAGCTGGATGAACACAGCAGGCCAAGCAGCATCAGAGGAGCAGGAAATCTGACATTTCGGGTCTGGACCCTTCTTCAAAAAATGAAGAAGAGTCCAGACCCAAAAAGTCAGATTTCCTGCTCCTCTGATACTGCTTGGCCTGCTGTGTTCATCCAGCTCTACACCTTGTTATCTGAAATACTTATCCAAATGCCTTTTAAATATTGTAATTGTACCTGTGTCCACCACTTCCTCAGGAAGTTCATTTCAAATATGAACCACCCTCTCTGTAAAAATTGCGTCTTATGTCTTTTTATAAATCTCTCTGCTCTCACCTTAAAAGTGGGTCCCTGGTCTTGAAATTCCCCATCTTAAGGAAAAGACAATTACCATTAATTCTATCTATACCTCTCATTATTTTATAAAACTTTATCAGTTTGCCTCTCAACCTCTTGCGCTCCAGTGAAAAAAGTCCCAGCCCATCCAACCCTTCTTTATAACACAAACCTTCCATACCCGCCATTATCAACTTCTGAGCCTTCTCCAGCTTGATAATATCCATTCTATAATTGGACGACCAGAACTGGACATAGTATTTCCAGAAGAGACCTTGCCAATGTCCTGTACAACCTCAACGTGCCTTCCCAATTCCTGTACTCAAAGGACTGAGAAACAAAGGCAAGCTTTCCAAACACCTTTTTAACCACCCTACCTACATGTGATGCAAACTTCAAAGAATTATGTACCTGCAGCCCTCACTCCCCCTATTCTGCACTACCCAAGGCCCTGCCCTTGGTTGTTGTTGTACCAAAATGTAATACCTCGCATTTATCCATCTGCCATTTTTTGGTCCATTGACCGATTTGATCTGGATCCCTCTGTAGTCTTAGAAAACCTTCTTCACTGTCTACTATGCCAGCAAGTTTGGTGTCATCCACACTTACTAGTCATGCCCTCTATATAAATAACAAGCAAAAGAGGACCCAGAACCAATTCCTATGGAACAGATCTGCAGTCCAAAAGGTGACCCACCACCACTATTGTCTGTCTTCTGCTGATAAGCCAATTATATACAATTGGCAAGCTCACCTTGAATCCCGTGTGACCTAATTTTACTAATTAATGTGGAACCATATCTACCATATGGAACCTTATCAAAGGCTTTACTAAAATCTAAAGAATTCTACCATATTATGGTCACTTTTCCCCAAAGGATCTCAAACCCCAAGGTTGCTAATTAATCGTCTCTCATTACAGAATACCCAATCTTAGGATGGCCTGCTCTCAAGTTGGTTACTCGCCATGTTGGTCGAAGAAACCATCTCTCGTACATTCCAGGAAATTCTCCACCATTGTATTGCTACAAGTTTGGTTCATCTAATCAATATGCAAATTGAAGTCACCCATAATAACTGCTGTACTCTGACTGCACACCTCTCCAGTTTCCTGTTTGATGCCATCGTCAACCTCACAACTACTGTTTCGTAGTCTGCAGAGAACACCCATTTAACACTTCTTTTTCCCTTCGGTGTTCTGGAGATCCACCCATACAGATTCCATGTTGTCCAGGCTTTGAATTCATTCCACAGTTTGAAGTACTGATTTAGGTTGTTGAAAAGTCTAATTGCAGAACAGGAAGAATTCAGATCTTCAACTTAAACTAAAATAGAAAAGAAACATTCGTGTCACTCAGGCTTTGATATCCAATGTGATTGTTCTCAGCACTGAAAGCAGAGTGTACAGTTATCCTCTGGTCTTCTCTATAGCTTTTCGTAATCATTACAATTTAAACAAATTTATCATTTGCTCGAATTACTTTTGCCCACTGCCTACTGATACTTACTCCACTGAAACACCAGACTTCGAGAATAAGTAATTTCTGTTGATACTGAAACAAATATTGCAAGGAAACCTCTGCCTTCAGGCAATATCTGAAGAGAAGACAAAAATTGACAAAACTATGAATACTACCTCAAATTTTCCCCATTCTGTGGAAGGTGGATTCGTTTTAAAATGTCTGGCCTTGTTGCAGTTAATTAGTCGACTGAACAATTTTAAATACTGAGAATTAATTGGGGGAAGAAAAAAGTTTGCTGTTGATTTGTTTGCTGTGTGAAACTAGAAATATCTTTTCCTTTCAATAGACTCAATTCCTTTTATCTGAATTCTTAGCTTTATCTTGGTGTCGCTTTTTTGTTCTCAAATATTAATAATTACGCTTGTGTCAAATAAAATTTATCAATTTCAATTTTGCTGTAGATATGCAATGAAATTTTCAGTCCAGTTCGTTATTTAGGTCGACGTAATAGGTAATTTTCACTTCTCGTTACAAAAACAAAGATACAAGGATAGGATCTGAAGTGAAAATATCCCCAACTCCTCCCAGGCCAGCTGCTGGCTCCTTGGTAGGGAATGACGTTTTGCGTCTGCGCGTTCGTCTCCAATAATCGTGCGGGGCACTGAGCATGGTCAGTGTCAGCGACGGAACTGGACCGAGGAGGAGTGGGCAGCAGATGTAGAATGTGAAACTGGGCGGAAACGAAAAGGCGGGCGGGGGGGTGCCTCTGGGAAGTTTACAGAATTCCTGACGGAGGTCTCTGAGCCCCGAATAGGAGCCACACAGGCGCCGTGTTTAACCCGGGGACGGAGACAGTACCCCAGAGCAACGGGTTCTCGGACGCCATCTTAGTAATGGACTTAGAGATAACGGGAACTGCAGATGCTGGAGAATTCCAAGATAATAAAATGTGAGGATGGATGAACATAGCAGGCCAAGCAGCATCTCAGGAGCACAAAAGCTGACGTTTCATCAGATGAAGGGTCTAGGCCCGAAACGTCAGCTTTTGTGCTCCTGAGATGCTGCTTGGCCTGCTGTGTTCATCCAGCCTCACATTTCATGATCTAGTAATGGACTTAGGCGGGTGTCTTTGCCTCGGTGACGTTAGCGGGTTACCCAGGGAACCGCCGCCATTGTGACATCACAGACGGTGAGCATCCAGCTCCGCGCTTCCGTCTGGTCTTTCCAACAATCCCTTTCAATCTCTGACCCGTACCTTAGTCAAAGTGATAATGAGCTCCATGCAGAAGGAAACAGTATCTCATTCACTCCATCCAGGCACCTCACAACCTTACACACCTCACACAAATTTCCACTGTTTCAGCGCACACAACCACAGCCGTGCCAACCCTTCCTCATAGCTGCAATTTCCAGTGCAATTACTTTGTTTTTAATCAACCTACTTGGACATAACATGTTACGCCCTCCACGGCATGTGGGTCTTGAACACTAGGTACACGACACTTGGGCTGGAACAGCCCATGTTAGGAACATCGTGGTGACTGCTTGCAATTACAAACACTCTCTAATGAGAGAACTAGGATTGCACATAGTACTTGAGATGTGGACTAATAAATAACTTACACAGGTGGATTTGCTCCTGGTACAGCTCACATTGGCAGACAACTTGAGTGAGACATGTCGGAAAATAGTAGGAGGAGTAGGTCATTTGGCCCTTCGAATCTGCACGACTGTTCGATATGAACCGTGTTCCCTTTTTCTCCGTATACTCTTTGAACCCTTTTACCCTGTGAACCATGCCTAACTCTTAGGAAACATTTCAATGTTTTGGTCTCAATTGCTGGCCGTGGAAGAGAATTCCACAGGCTAGTCACTCCCTGAGTGGAGAAATTTCTCCTCGTTTCAGTTCAATGGTCTACTTTGTATTCTTAAACTGTGACCCTTGCTCTTTTTTCATTGGGAATATACCTAAACATCCATTAGGAACAAAGTTGGTGGGGTTTCAGTGTCCCAGTGAATATCTGGAAGATTGAAGGGGAAGCAACTACTCTCTGCAGCCCCTCTTTTAAAATCTAAGGATGGAGGTCCACAGTTCAGGGGTTTCTTGCAATTTAGTTCCTTTAATTTCTACAGTACTACTACTGCATTTCATACTAATTTCATTAACGTTCCCATCTTATCAGACCATTGATTCCTCATTATTTCTAACTAATGCTTTCTAACATAAGAAAGGTAATTTAGAAACCCTGGGGACCAGTTACCACCTTAATAAAAACTGAGCATGTGCATATGACCATCTTCACCCAAGAAGCAGAAAGCTCATATTGCACAATTATATCCTGGATTGACAGGAATGGATTGCATGGGGAATGAGTTACACACTGCAAACTCAAACCAAGAGAAATGTTTGTCTCTCAGGTTCTGTCTTTTACTGACACTCATGACTTCTGACTGAAGATTTGAAAACTCTGTGAATTTTCTCTGACTCCAGTGTTTCTGATATCTTTGAAGATGTAGGATTTGGCCAGAGATTTTAAAATTGGAGACAATGAAATTGTTTCAGAGGTTAGAATGATTGAACTTACATTTGCAATTTGAAGTTTTAGCTGTTCTTCCATGGGTCTGAGGCAGGCTCCTTTACTGTCGATCCAAATCTATATCCATCCATTACTTTGGCACACCTCTGTCCTTTCTGGTCACCTATCCCCCTCTTATTTAACTCCGGTGTCTCTAATAATGGATATATTTCAAGCATGTTTGGCAGTTTGTTGATTTTCTGTAAACTATCTATGGGAAGGTTTCCATTCCTGCTCATGCCTGAGCAGTGTGCTGCTGATTAACCAGATTTATATTTCCCAATGTCAGGAACTGTTTTTCCTCCACTGGACCTCATTTCTGCTTCTGGGCTTATGTAGAAAGTCAAACTCTGCACCATATTTATTCTATGTCATTTATTCAGCACATCCTGTAATATTATTGTTTTTCTCTCTCCAAACTTATTTCTACTATTTTCTCTTTTAGTATCAGAATTTACAACCAAGTCTGGAAACATAAGCAGAGCTATTAAGTGTAACATCACAAGCAGCATAATTTTTGATGACTTCAAAGTTACTGCATGGTTGAATGTGTGGCCAGCCAGAAGTGCATGATTAAGTCTAGAAATAAGAAGGGAGTGGAGTGGAACCCATACCAGATGAGTTGAAATGGGTGATTTCACTGAGGGATAAATAGATGGTTTTGGTGGTGATGTAAATATATTTAAATGTAATATTTAAAGTTTAACTGGGGCATGACGCAGAATAATTTCTTTCCTTTGCCTCTACCTGTCTTTGTTTTATCCCATAGAGTCCAGAGTCTTGTGTATATTCAGATTGGATGGCAAATTCCCTTCCTTGATACACATTCGTGAACCACTAATGTTTTTATAATATTCTGGCAGGTTTCATGATGCATTTCCCTTTCAGCCACGTTGACAAATTATCACACATTCACCTCAATGTCATAACCTGTCTTTGTATTTTTGTTGGGTTTTCTTTTTTTTTCTGTCTGAAAACAGTTTCAGAGGGGGAGGAATTACAGTCAGGGATCCAGCATCACTTCAGAATCTGACAGCGGCTTCCAATTTATTACACTTAGAAAGTAAATTGGGTTTTGGATGTGGAAAGAAAGCGCAGTTCACAGCAAAGAGAAACCCTACATGTGTTCTCTGGGTGGACAAGGCTTCTTCAGCCAATATTCTGGCCTGTTGAGGCACAAATGTAGTCACACTGAAGACAGACCATGGACATGTAGGTCTGTGATGAAGGGTTCAGACTCCAGCCTCAGCTGGAGCCCTGTTGGCACAGTCGCTCTGGGAAGGCACCATTCATGTGCTCCGAGTGCAGGGTGTTCACGCTGGGGACAGACCACTTGAATGTGGGAATTGCTATAAAGGTCCCAGGAAAGGCTGTTCCCATCAACACGTTCACAATGTAAAGAGACCGTTGAGATGCTGTCATTGTGGGAAAGTGTTCATTATCTGAAGTCATGGTACACCATAAAATACACCCTGGGGTGAGGCAGTCTACCTGCACTAAGTATGGGGAAGGTATTTACTTGGAACACCCTCCTGCAAAGTCACCAGTGAGTTACATGTAACTGTAGGAGTTGGACTTTGCTGTTTGTCAAATCCAGGACTGAACCGTGTTGATTGGTTAATAAACTCAGTTTTAGGTGTTAATGTTCTAAATTCAAATAAATCAGCTTTGTAATCCAAGATTGCAAATGGTTTTAATATCTCCAACATGTTCATTCTAAACGAGTTAATTTTGAAGGGCTCTCCCTCTCCCCCTGTTTTATCCGTATGCACCAAGAGCAAGAAATGAGAGGAGGTCATGGAGCTTCTTTCTTACTGAGGTTGAGACAATCTAATCACCTATCCTGCGATAGGAAAAAAAAAACAATTCTTCATAACATAATCCGTGTGAACTACAACATGATTTTCAACCTCCCTTCTTCTCAAAGCCCTTGGACTTGGTGTTCTCCAAGAATCTATTCTCGGCTCCTCCTATTTCAGGTTACAACTAGGTAACATAATTCAGAACCACTGTGTTAGTTTTCACGCGTACACTGACAACACCCACTTTCACCTCACCGCCAATCCTTCTACATTCCTCCACTTTTGCCAAACAGACTCCTATTTATTGACTTTAGCTTGGCCTTCAATGCTATAATTCCAACGAACCTCATCTCCAAACTCCGAGACCGAGGATTCTGCTCCCCACCTCTGCAACTGGATCCTCTACATCCCGACTGCAATCAGTAAGGATAGGCAACAACAACTGCTCTACAATAATCCTCAACATCAATGCCTGCAGGGCTGCGTAATCAGCCCTTGCTCATTTACAATTTAAAGTCATGTCCTGTGGTTACCAACCGTCCTGCATCGGAAATGGTTTCTGCTTATGTGGCCGAAACCAGCTGAAAACCTTCCACACCTCCATAAAATCACTCTTCAACCTTCTGTGCTCATAGGCAAATAATCTCAGCCTCTCTGACATCTCTGTGATATGCGACCAGAATCTCATTTTTGGATTAAATACGTGATCAAGATTGTGAACAGTGTGGTTCAGCCTCAGGCAGTTCCCAGCGAGAGGGATGGATTTGCAAGTTCGGGGATGGAATTTGTAGGAAAATGGCTTTGGTCCTGCCATGTTTTACTGGAGGAAATTTCTTTGATCTAGTGTGGGGTATGGGATAAGCAGTCTTAAGGTTATTAACATTGCAGGAATTACTACATTCTTACACACTCACAGCTGTGTGATCAAATTCAGCTCAGTTTACAAATTTGATGATGACACCGCCGTAGCGGGTGGGAACTCAAACAACAATGGGCACAGAGTACGGGAAAAGATACAGAGCTTAGTGACATGGTGTAAAGACAACAAACTCTCCCTCAATGTCATCAAACCGAAGGAGCTGGTCTTCGAAGTGGAGTGAAGGACATGCCCGCGTCTGTATCAATGGTGCTAAGGTGGAGGTGGTCAAAAGCATCAAGCTCCTAGGAGTAAAAATCACCTACAATCCGTCCTGGTCCATCCACACCAATGCTACAGTCAAGAAAGCGCAACAAACTTCTCTACTTCATTGGAAGGCTAAGGAAGTTCGGCATGTCCACAGTGATGCTTACCAACGTGTATAGATGCACCATAGGAAGTATCTGATCCAGTTATGTCACAGCTTGGTATGGTAACTGCTCTGCCCAAGACCACAAGAAATTACAGGAGGTGGCGAACACTGCCCAGTCCATCACGAAAACCAGCCTTCCTTCCATTGACCTCATCTATACTTCCTGCTGCCTTGGGAAAGCAACCGACATAATCAAAGATCCCTCCCACCCCAATTATATTCTATTCCATCCTCTTGCATTGGGCAGAAATACAAAACTTTGGAACAGATTCAAGAACAGCTTCTTCCCTGCTGTTATCACTTATGACTGGACCTCTCATGTACGAGAGCTGTTCTTTCTCTGCAACGTCTCTGTAGCTGTAATATTCTGCATTGGTTCTATTATTCTGATGTACTTGTGAAAGGTATGATTTGTCTGTTTAGCATGCAAAACAATACTTTTCATTGTATTTGGTACATAACAATAATTAGTCAAGTCAAATTATCAGACTGCTTATTCCGTATCCAATATTAGAGGACAGGAAATATCCTTCAGATATAACCTGGGAGATGAAAATTCTAATCTTGAATTGACCCTCCCTCTCTCTCTCTCCACACTGTTCACAATCTTGATCTCATATTTAACCACAAGTTTATCTTCTGACTGCACAAAATATTAAAAATAGTCCAGATATTTCAATTTTTGCAATGTTACCATCACCAGCAGATCACAGCTCCTCCGTGAATCCCTCATTAGTTCCCACGTTACCTTTCAAATATTGCAATGCAATTCCTGACCAGCATCTTCCTAGATGCACAGGATCATTTGAAAGACTTCTGCCTGTATGCTTTCTCATGCCAACTTCTCCTCACCCATCCCATCCTATTCTCCCCACTCACCACTACTGTGCTTGCTGACATACACTGTCACCTGCTGGACAAACTGATCAGGTCTGGCAGCATCTGACAGAAACAAAGATAAGGTTTCCAGTTCAATATGACTCTTTCTGGTACCAAGTTTCCAGCTTTAGTGTGACACGTTAATGCTGTTCATCCCCCAGTTATAGCTGTCCATCTCCAGGTTGGTGATCAATTGAAGCCTCACACTACTGCCTGAAACCTTTCTTTGTAGACAAAACAGTCAAACTGTTTCTCCTTCCACATTTAAAGACTGATGGTAGTTAGGTCTTGATGAGTCGAATCACTCTCCTCACATCGATGCCCTGCAGGGCTGCGTAATCAGCCCTTGCTCATTTACAATTTAAAGTCATGTCCTGTGGTTACCAACCGTCCTGCATTGGGGCATTTAAGCTGATATTAGATAGGCATATCGATGATAGAATAACGTAGGGGTGGAGGCTAGATAGACCTTAGGTTTAGGTAAAAGTTCAGCACAACATCATGGGCTGAATAGCCTGTAATGTCCTCACTCTCCTAAAAGCACAGTATGGTAATTTTATAAAATGAATTGAATTTTATAGGAATAGCTCTTGCTCGGTACATAAAAACTGCTGCTAAAGTGGCTTCCTGGTCTGACATACTCAAGACACCGAATGCACTCTCACTGCCAGGGTGCGGGCATAGAACACAGAAAAATACAATACAGGAACAGAACCTATGGCCCACAATGTTGCGCTGAACATGATCTTGGCTGCTAAAACACAGATAGTCTGTTAACTTGGCCAAACAACAAGGGATGCTGAGTACATTAGCCAAGTAAAACTCTGACACAAAATCAACACACCAGACACAGTGCAAACAAAGCAGCCAGGTCATCAGCGAAATGTAAAAGGCAGCAGTTATTCTATACAGACATAACCCCCGACAATTTATCTACTAAACAAAAGGACAGCCCATACAGAAAGGCACACTGTTCTGTTACACAGCAGTAACATGCCATTTAAATGATTGACTTTTGTTTCAAACAGTTAATTAAACTGATTATCCAGAACAGTAGAAAGTTCCAGGAAACCAGGTAAAAAGTATAAAAAACAAGGTTGACCTGCAAACCTCTCCCTTGGAACTGCACTTGCAATCTCTTGGAATCGTCTGAGGCCTCCGAGGGGAACAAAATGGCAAAAGGCAGAGTCCAGCTGATCATCCTGAGGCAGACAGGAACCAAGCAAATTTGCAGCCCCAGAGACAGGGCCACAGAGAGAGCAACTGCGTGAATTTACAAGACACTCAGGAAGTATTATAACCTTAAGGAGTCAAAGAGGCTTAGGGATAGTATGTTTAGTATTAAAGGTTATTGTAATTTTGTTTCTAATAAAGTGAGACTGTTTTGCATTGTTACCAGCTTGTGTTCAAATTGGTTTGACCACTTCGATATTGTGGGACACCGAGGCAAATTCATTCCTAACATTATAGTAGGAGTTGACTAATTTATTTTAAAGAAGAACCAGACAACAACAATGACACCTAATTAAACTAAACTGGGTGGTATAGTGGCTCAATGACTAACAGTGCTAACTCACAGCACCGGGGACCCATGTTCGCTTCCAGCCTCCCAGCACACTCTCTCTGTGTCTGCATGGATTTCCTCCAGATGCTCTGGTGTTCTCCCACAGTCCAAAGATGTGCATGTTAGGGTGGATTGGCTGTGCCAAATTGCCTGCAGTGTCTAAGGATGTATAGGTTAAGTAGATTAGCCATGGGAAACGTAGGGTAGTAGGGCAGGATCTGAGGGGGATACACTTTGGAGGTTTAATGTAGACTCAATGAGCTGAATGGCCTCCCACACTGTACAGATTCTATGATTTTATAATCCCTTCTACCTGTGCTTGGTCCAAATCCCTCCATTCCTTGCACATTTATGTGCTTATCTAAAAGTCCCTTGAACACCCCTATCATATCTGTCTCCACCACCAACCCTGGCAGCACATTCCAGACTCCTACTACTCTGTGTGAAAAACTTGACCCTCACACTTCCTTTGAATTTTATCCCACTCATCTTAAATGCATACCCCCTACTATTAGGCATTTCAGCTCCGGAAATAAGATTCTGACTGTCAACCTATCTTTACATCTCATAGTTTTACAGTCTTCTATCAAGTCTCCCCTCAGTATCTGCTGCTCCAGAGAAAACAACCAGAGTTTTTCTAGCCTATCCTTGTAGCTCATACCCTCTAATCCAGGCAGCACCCTGGTAAACCTCTTCTGCACCCTCTCCTGAGCCTCCAGCTCTTTCCTGTAATGTGGTGAAAGTAATTGAATACAATACTCTAAGTGCACCCTAACCAAAGTCTTTTAAAGCCACATATGATATCCTGACTCTTGTACTCAATTCCCCAGCCAATATAGGCAAGCATTCCATACACCTTCTTCACCACCCTACCTACTTGTGTAACCATTTCCAGGAAGCTATGGACTTGAAGTCGTCTGTAATTCAATGCTGTTCAGGGTCCTGCCATTAACTGTATATTTTCCTTTACATTTGATGTACCAAAGTGCAGCACCTCATACTTTCCTGGGTTAAACTTCATCTGTTATTTTTCTGCACGTATCTGCAACTGATTCATATCCCACTGCATCCTTTGACAACCTTCTACACTATCCATAACTCCAGTGATCTTTGTGTTGGCTGCAAACTTACAAACCCACCCATCTACGCTTTCATCCACGTCATTTATACACATATCACAAACAGCAGAGGTCCCAGTATGGATCCCTGTGGAACACTACTGGTCACAGACCTTAAACCAGTAAAACACCCCTCCACCACTACCTTCTGTCTTCTTTGGGAAGCCAATTCTGAATCCACGTAGCCAAGTCACCACGGATCCCATGCATCTTAATCTCCCTAGTGAACCCACCTTGTCGAAACCTTACTAAGATCCAAGTAGACACGTCCACTGCTCTATCCTCAACAAGCATCTTCATCAGCTCCTCAAAAAATTCAATCAAGTCAGTAAGACATCTCCTGTCCTGCACAAGCCATGCTAACTGTTCCTAATTAGGCCATGCTTTTCCAAATGCGCAAGAATTCTCTCCAATAGTTTCCCAACCACCGATATGAGACTGACCCGGATTATCCCTTCTTCCCTTCATGAACAGAGGAACAATGTTAGCTACTCGCCAGTCATCCAGGACCTCTCCACGTGATATAAAGATCTTGGTCAAAGCGGAAAAAATTATTTACAAAAGCACCCAGAATTAAATATACAAAGAGACACTGGATGGGCAATAGAAGGCTTTTGTGAGAAGACCGTTCCTAAAGGTGAACGGATGCTGGCTCCAGTACAACATACTTTGCTTAAGAAGAAGGAACAAACTGCCGGTTGCAACCTTCGCTTCAGAGACGGTGACAAGCTTCTTCGTATTTTGGCCGACTCAAAGAAATAAATAACAAAGAATAAAGAACACTGCTGTTAACAAACAGACAAAAGACTGTAATTTGCAGCCATGGAAATTAGCATTTCCCTGATTCTCCCACCCATTTGTCCAATCTGGAACCAGTCAGGGAGGCAATAGCCTGGTGGTATTATCGCTGAACTATCAATCCAGAGACAGAGGAAAACATTTGGGGGAACTGGGTTTGAATCCTGTCACAGCAGATGGTGGAATTTGAATTCAGTAAATATCTGGAATTAAGAATCTAATGTTTACGAACCCATTGTTGGGAAAAACCAATATGGTTCACTAATGTCCTTTAGAGATAGGAAATTGCCGTCCTTACCTGGTCTGGCCAAGTGTGATTCCAGGCCCACAGCAATGTGGTTAACTCCGAACTGCCCTCTGGGCAATTACGGCAGGGCAGTAAATGCTGGCCTGGCCAGCGATGCCCTCATCCTGTGAAAGAATAAAAAACCTCTTATGTGATAGGCCAGATGTCTCTTATACAGTCATACAGCACAGAAACAGACCCTTCGGTGAACATAATCCTAAACTAAACTTCTCTCCACCTGCCTGCACCTGGCTCCATCCTTCCAAATCTTTCCCATTCATGTATCTATCACAATGTCTTTTAAACATTGTAATTGTACCCGCATCCACCACTTCCTTGGGACGTTCATTCCGCACATGAATGACCCTCTGTGTAAAAGGGTTGCCTCTCTTGTCTTTTTTAAATCTCGCTCCTCTCACGTTAAAAATGTGTTCGTGGGTCCTCAGAACATTGTCTGTGTCTCTGGATTAACTGTCCATTGATAATACTACTAAGCCATCCCCTCCCCTTGTAATGTTTTGCTTCCAACCCTTAAATCTTATACTCCATCATGTTTTGCAGTGATGTTTAGTTTGGATTTCCCACTTAAAAGTTATTTTCTTTCCTTCTCTTACAAGAGATTACCAAAATACTTCATTGAGTGAATGGTAGAAATCCAGAACTCATAATTTTTGTTATATTTCTCCTTCCCAAACTGTTCCACTCTAACCTATAGTGTGTAACCTTATTTAATTCCTCTTTCTTCTACGTCTTCGCCAAATCTCCTTTCCTGAAGATGCTTAAGTTCAGTTTCATATTCACATATTGACTTCCCCAGTGCCAGTCAGGTGTTCAAATCTTGATACATGAAGTTAACAAATTGTCTAGCTAAACTGTTCCGCATCTTTCTCAAACTTAGTGCCTACTCCACATATATTAATTTTTACTGCAGGGCCACCACATTCCCCACCCTTAATTACCCTCCCTGTATCAGGAGTTTTAACACTGTTTTCAGGTGGTTCTGGCTCCCTGAAGAACCAACGCGAAGGGGGTAATCGTTCGATTGGTGACCCAGGACTGTGCACATGTAGAATGAAATCATGAACTACAGATGTCCCAGGAATTATCCATTCCTCAGCAAGAGGTTGTCCAATGAAAAATCAGAAGGCATCTGGTCCTCTTGCCAATCAGAGCTCCCCCTAATGTCTGAAATCACTCAACACCAAGATATAGTCGAGACAACAAGGTGTAGAGCTGGATGAACACAGCAGGCCAAGCAGCATCAGAGGAGCAGGAAAGTTGACGTTTCGGGCCTAAACCCCCGAAATGTCAGCTTTCCTGCTCCTAAGATGCTGCTTGGCCTGCTGTGTTCATCCAGCTCTACACCTGTTGTCTCAGATTCTCCAGCATCTGCAGCTCCTATTATCTCTGAACCACGATATGGTCGAACTGGTTTTTTTTAAAACACAAGCTTTCAGAGTCTTAAGACCTTGTACACCGCAATCCAACACTGGCACCTCCACATCACCCCTAATGTCTGAATTCAGACATTGGAAAATGAGCTTCTGAAGCTGCCCATTCCTGCCTGACAAAGCTGCTGCTGCTCCTCTCTCTTTGAATGAAGATTTACAACTTCCTCCTCTGTCCAACATCTGTAAGCACCACAGCGTCTTTTCTCCCTGTTTTGAGTTCTTTTCTCATTCTGTGACTAAATGATTGACTTCCAGACGCTGAATGAAAAGGTTCGGAATCCAGGGAGGGGGGCAGAGTCTCGAAAGTTTGGCACGATTATCGTTCTCTCTTAAAAACATTGTCATCTTTTCCTCACTCAGTTTGACATATTTATTTGTCTGTCTGAAAAAAAAGGCTAACTTCCTAATGTTCACAATTAAAAGGGTGGTTCCCCCTAGACACAATAAAGACTGCAGATCTGGAAGCCACAGTCCATAGGTGTAAGGCTGAAAAAATACAGCAAGTCAGGCTGCTTCACAGGAACAGGAAAGTCAATGTTTCGGGCCAAAACCTCTCATCAGGAGTATTTAAGGGACCAGTTAATTAGAATAGGATGAAGATATATGGCTACTGTTTTGATGTGGTACATGTTCAATTTATTATTCATTGTTCTATAATGTATATTTATTATTACATTTAGTTTTGTAATAATTTACAGGTTTTATATACAGTATAGGAGTGCATTTGACTCAGTGTAGTGTGAACCAATGAGTCCTACTGGTCCCTTAGATCCATGGAGCCCTGCAAGTTTATTTCTTTCACATGCATGAATAATTTATTTCAAAATCATTGATTGCATCCTGTTCCAGTGATAACAGTGGAATAAAAACAAAAAGAATTGCAAATGCTGTAAATCAGACACAAAAACAGAAGTTGCTAGAAAAGCTGGAAAGGTCTGGCAGCATCTGTGAGGAGAAATCAGAGTTAACATTTCAGATCTAGTGATCCTTCCTCAGAACTGATTGTAGCTAAGAAAATGTTGGTGTATATGCAGCAGATAGGGTGGTCGGAAGCAGAAAGGAGTAAACTATAGGTGGGGATAGAGCCCAAAGAGACAGAAGAACAGTTGGACAGACAAAGGAGTCGATAACAATCTGGCTAGAGGGTGAATACCTATTAATGGAGACTATTATTGGCTAACAATAGGTAGTGTGCAATGGCAAGCTGTATGAAAGCAAGGTCTGGTGTGTGAGGTAGGGGGCGAGGACATGGGAGAGTTCAGGCCCTAAAATTATTGAACTTCGTTTTGAGTCCAGAGGGCTACAGGGTCCCCACGCTGAAAATGAGGTGTTCTTCCAGTTTGCGCTGAGCTTCACTGAAACACTGCA
Source organism: Stegostoma tigrinum (assembly GCF_030684315.1). NCBI lineage: Eukaryota > Metazoa > Chordata > Chondrichthyes > Orectolobiformes > Stegostomatidae > Stegostoma > Stegostoma tigrinum. Next base: position 9,730,201 of record NC_081396.1, on the reverse strand, counting down.
GCAGGCCTGAGGCAGAGATGTTGGTCAGGGAACAAGATGGCATGTTAAACTGGCAGGCAACCTGGAAGCTCAAGGTCTTTTTTGCCAGGCAGAACGTTGATGTTCTGCGAAGCGGTCACCCAGTTTATGCTTTGTTTCCCCAGTGTAGAGGAAACCATATTGCAAGCAGTGAATGCAGCACACTAGATTTGAGATTGTGCTGCTTCACCTGGAAGGCAGGTTCAGGCCCTTGGATAGTGGGGACGGAGGAGATAAATGGGCAGGGTGTTACATCTTTGCCAGTTACGCCTTCCAGGGGAAGGTGCTGAAAGGCTGAGAGGGAGGTGTTGGGGGTGAAGGAACAGTGGGGCAGGGTGTCCCAGAGAAACTGTCCCTGCAGATGGCAGACAAGGGAGGGGAATGTGTATCTGGTGGTGGCATCTCGCTGGAGGTGGTAGAAATGGTGTCTGACGTTGTGCCAGAAGATTGGAAAGAGGCAAATGTCATTCCCTTAATCAAAAAAGGGAACAGGGATAACCCCGGAAATTACAGGCCAGTTAGTCTTATGTCATTGGTAGGCAAATTACTGGAAAGGGCTCTGACAGATAGGATTATATGATTACTTGGAAAGGCAGTTTGATTCATGATAGTCAGCATGGATTTGTGGGGCAGAGATCATGCCTCACAAACGTGATTGAAGAGGTGACCAAACATGTGGATGAAGGTGGAGCAGTGGATGTGGTATACATGGATTTAAGCGTTTGATAAAGTTCCCCATGGTAGGCTCATGCAGAAGGAAAGGAGGCATGGGACAGGTAGAAATGTGGCAAATTGGATTCAGAATTGGCTGACCCTTAGAAGACAAAGGGTGGTAGTGTACAGAAAGTATTCAACATGGTGCTCATTTATGAGTGGTGTACCACAAGGATCTGTTCTGGGTCCTCTTCTATGTGTGATTTTTGTAAATGACGTGGATGAAGGAGCGGAAGAGTGGACTAGCAAGTTCGCGGATGAGATGAAGGTGGGTCAAGTTGTGGATAGTGCTGAGGCCTGTTCTAGGTTACAGAGACATTGATAGGATGCAGAGCTGGGCTGAGAAGTGGCAGATGGAGTTCAACCCTGAAAAGTGTGAGGTGATTCATTTTGGAAGGACAAACTTGAAAGCAGAATACAGGGTTAACGGAAAGATTCTTGGCAGTGTGGAGGAGCACAGGAATCTTAGGGTTCATGTTCACAGTCCCCTGAAAGCTGCCACCCAGGTGGATAGAGTTGTTAAGAAGGCGAATGGTGTGTTAGCTTTTATTAAGAGAGGGATTGAATTCAAGAGCCGTGAAGTTATGCTCCAGATATACAAAAGCTGGTTTGGCCACATCTGGAGTATTGTGCCCTGTTCTGGTCACCTCATTATAGGAAAGATGTGGAAGCGTTGAAAAAGGTGCAGAGCAGTTTTACCAGGATGTTGCCTGGAATGGAGGGAAGGTCTTACCAGGAAAGGATGAGAGAGCTAGGGCTTTTCTCTTTCGAATGATGAGAGGTGACTTTAAAGAGGGGTACAAAATGATCAGAGGTATGGACGGACAGCCAGAGACTTTTTCCCAGGGTGGAGGTAGCTTTCACAAGGGGACATAGTTTTAAAGTGAAAGGAGGTTGATATCAGGGAGGTGTCAGAGGTAGATTCTTTACTCAGAGAGTGGTAGGGGTGTGGATGGCATTGCCGGAGAGTGTAGTGGAGTCGGCTTCATTAGGGGCATTTACCGTGATATTAGATAGGCATATGGATGATAGAATAAAGTAGGGGTGGAGGCTAGATAGACCTTAGGTTTAAGTAAAAGTTCGGCACAACATCATGGGCTGAATAACCTGCACTGTCCTATGTTCTATGATCTTCTGGATGTGGATGCTGGTGGGATGGTAGGTAAGGACAAAGGGAACCCTATTGTTGATGCGGGAGGGAAGAGAAGGGGTGAGGGTGCAAGTGCTGCTCGGACCCGGTTGAGAGCCCTATTGACAACGGAGCTGGGGAATCCTCAGTTGAGGAAGAAGGTGGACGTGGTGTAGGCTGCCTTGTCAAAATTGGCCTCATCTGAGCATATGCATTGGAGATGGAAGAACTGAGAGAATGGGATGGAGTTTTGACAGGAAGCAGGGTGTGAGGGTGCATAGTCCAGGTGGCTGTGGGAGTCAGTGGATTTATCGTGGACATTAGTGGCCCATCCATCCCCAGAAATGGAAACAGAGATCTAGAGGAAGGGAAGGCAGGAGTCAGAGATAGACCAGGCGAAAAAAGTGAGGGCAGCATGGAAATTGAAAGTGAAATCGAATAACTTTTCCAATTCCGGATGAGAGAGGGAAGCAGCACCGAAAATATCATTGACATATTAGAGAAAGAGTTGTGGGAGGGGTCCGGAATAGGACTGCAATGAGGAAAGTTGCACAAACCCCCTGAAGAGACAGGCGTAACTGGGGCCCATGTGGGTACACGTGGCCAAGATCTGACCTGAAGAAATTTGAACATGCCTTTCACAGGACAATCGAAGGGGAGGATTAGGATATTGAAGTCTCGAAACAAACTTCATGTCAAGATCTGACACTCATTTGATTCACTGCAGTTAAATATTGTCAGTACACAAGTCCGGAAAACCTCCCTCACCCCCATCCCAGGCCCCAAGATGACATTCCACATTAAGCAGAGGTTCACCTGCACATCTGCCAATGTGGTATACTGCATCCACTGTACCCGGTGCGGCTTCCTCTACATTGGGGAAACCAAGCGGAGGCTTGGGGACCGCTTTGCAGAACACCTCCGCTCAGTTCGCAACAAACAACTGCACCTCCCAGTCGCAAACCATTTCCACTCCCCCTCCCATTCTCTTGATGACATGTCCATCATGGGCCTCCTGCACTGCCACAATGATGCCACCCGAAGGTTGCAGGAACAGCAACTCATATTCCGCCTGGGAACCCTGCAGCCATACGGTATCAATGTGGACTTCACCAGTTTCAAAATCTCCCCTTCCCCTACTGCATCCCTAAACCAGCCCAGTGCATCCCCTCCCCCCACTGCACCACACAACCAGCCCAGCTCTTCCCCCCCACCCACTGCATCCCAAAACCAGTCCAACCTGTCTCTGCCTCCCTAACCGGTTCTTCCTCTCACCCATCCCTTCCTCCCACCCCAAGCCGCACCCCCAGCTACCTACTAACCTCATCCCACCTCCTTGACCTGTCCGTCTTCCCTGGACTGACCTATCCCCTCCCTACCTCCCCACCTACACCCTCTCCACCTATCTTCTTTACTCTCCATCTTCGGTCCGCCTCCCCCTCTCTCCCTATTTATTCCAGTTCCCTCCCCCCATCCCCCTCTCTGATGAAGGGTCTAGGCCCGAAACGTCAGCTTTTGTGCTCCTGAGATGCTGCTTGGCCTGCTGTGTTCATCCAGCCTCACATTTTATTATCTTGGAATCTCCAGCATCTGCAGTTCCCATTATCTCCGGAAAAAGAAATGTTTGTTCTGTTCGTTTCAGTGGTTTTTAAATATTAACGTGACTGAAAAACAGCAGGATACAGTCACAGTAAGACTGAGGGAGTTCAGGGTACCAACTGCCAGAAGACCTTTAACCAATTACATAACCTGAAAAGGCATCACACTATTCACAGTGAAGGGGGACGTTCACACGTCTGATGTGTCCGAGGTTTGAACTAATTGTTGAACCTGGAAAAGCAGAAGGGCAACTGTCGCACTGAGAAACCATGGAAATGTGGAGACTATGGGAAAGGATTCCGAGTTCCCTCTACACTTGAACTCCCATCACCATAATCACAATGGGGAGCGGCCATTCAACTGCTCCACAAGTGGAAAGGGATTCACTCCATTATCCTGTTCGGTTTCACACCAGGGAGAGACCATTTATCCGGTCCGTATGTGGGAAAGGGTTCAGTGAATCATCCCACCCTGCAGGACCACCAGGTAGTTCACACTGGGAAGAAGCTGTTTACTTGCTCAGCAACGTGGGAAGGGAGTCACTCAGTCATCCAACCTGTTGTTGTACTGATACATTCGCACTGAACATGGGCCATTCACCTGCTCTGTGCCTGGGAAAAGATTTGCTCAGTCTACCAATGCACTGACCCACCGATGTGTTCACACTGGAGAAAGGCCATTCTGCTGCTCAGAGTGCAGTGAGGGGTTCACTCATTTATCCAACCTCCAGAAACACAGACGAGTTCACACGGAAAGCGGCTGTTCCTCACCTAGGCTGAAGGGGGAAAGGAACCCACCATTTCCTGCAGCCTCTGGAAACACAGGTGGGTTCACATCAGGGAGAGAGAATTCACAGTCCCTCTGAGTCTGGGAAAGGATTCAATGAGTAAGTCTTGAGCTCCCGTGGCAGTCACATAGAGATTGCTTACTGCTCTGACTATGGTTGTTGATTGTTTCAACTGAGCTGAATGATATTCCAGTGGAAGGCACTGATTGGATGGTAACTCCAGCCCAGCACAGTGGGGCTGCAGTGCATTCCCTCTCTGACAACCACATTTTTCATTGAGATTTCTAAATTCTGAATGTTACATTTCCCCTGCACAAAATCTTAAGTTTCATCCTTGTCCCTGTAACACCAGCCAATGTGAACAGATGTTCTCCTGGTCTACTTTGTGTCAAACTGTCATTATTATCTTCATCTCTATCAAATCTATCCTCAAATTCTATTACTTCAAGGAGAACATTCCCAGTTTCTCTATTCTCACCTTCTGGATAATCTACTCATCCCTGGAACCTTTCTGGCAAACCTGCTCTGCACTGTTGGGGACCTTAACATTGTCCCGAATGTGTGGTGTCAAGATCTGGCCTCAGTACTCCAATCTAACTTGAGCTTTAAAAAGTGTTCAGCAGAACTTCACTGCCTATTTCTGAGTCTAAATTCCCATCTGATCTGTTAATTCTTCTGTTACTCTGCGACCTTCGCCAATCTCTGCACATGAATTCCAAGGTCTCTCTGTTCCTAATCAGTCTTTGGACCCCTGCATTCGATTTATGTCACCTCACCCTCATCCTTCTGTCAAATCATATCCACTTACACTTAGTCATAGAGATGTCCAGCACAGAAACAGACCTTTCCACCCAACTCGTCCATGCCAACCACACATACTAAATTCATCTAGCCCCATTTGGCAGCATTTGGCTCATATACCTCTAAATCCTTCCTATTCATATACCCATCCAGATGCCTCTTAAATGTTGTAACTGTACCAGCCTCCATCACCTCTTCTGGCAGCTCATTCCACACCCGCACCACCGTCTGTGCGAAAAAGTTGCCCGTTAGGTTCCTTTTAAATCTCTTCCCTTTCATGTTAAATCCATGCTCTCTAGTTTCAGAATCATCCACCCTGGGGAAATGACTTTGGATATTCACCCTATCCACGCCCCTCATGATTTTACAAACTTTATCAAGGTCACCCCCCAGCTTCTGATGTTCCCACAGAGAACGTCCCCACCCTATTCAGCCTCTCCCTGTAGCTCAAACCCTCCTACCCTGGCAACGTCCTTGTAAATCCTTCCTGGACCATTTGCTGCATTAAATTTCATCTGCCACTTCAGAGAATGTGAAGGGGGGATTTCAGGCTTAAACTGGTCTCTCCTGCTTTTGATTATATGTCATTCCACAATTCAAGATGATTCTCCCTCCCCTTGAAATGTACACAAGGCTCATAGTACGTGGAATGAGGCTATTCAGCCCATTGTGTTCATGCTGACTCTTTGGAAGAGGTATCCAATTAATCTCTTAGCCTTGCATTTTATCCCCTTTTGACAAAATGTCCAATTAATCCCTTTTGAAGATTCTTGTTGAATTTTCTTCCAGTTGACTTCCAGACAATGAATTCCAAATCACATTTAGGGGTTCAACATAAACAGTTTTGTCGAGAATGCATTTAGATTTTCACAAGGCACTTGAAAAAGTGCCAAATAAGTAGTTATGGTACAAAATTGGGTCTCCTGGGAGTAGCCATGATTAGAAAGCATGTGGTTTTTACTCAAGAAGGAGATCTAAAAAAAAACATTCAGGAATTTACACAAACGTCCAGAATAAGAACTTTCTCTCCCTTTGAAAGTAGTGCCCAGTTCTGTTCTAAAAAAAAATTCTCGCTTGACAGAAAATTAGCCATGAATGAAATTGTCTCCAGTCACTGCAACATTCACTCCATCCGACTGGAACCGAAAGACAAACAAAACCATATCAACTCACGTTAAACAAAAGTTAAACTTCAAAGCAACCACAGACATTCAAGGTTATGTTCTTTTATCCTCCTTTACATTGCACACCATTTCTCTTTAACTGTGTACCTGTGTGTGTGGGCACAATTGACTAAACAAAAGCTGTACGCTTAACATCCAGTTCTTTTTTTAAAAATTGCTTTTAACAGGTAACGAATTTGCTGTTTCTTTGCATTGTATTGATTGCTTCCTTCCTTTAACAGCAAAACAAAGGAAATTATATTTTTAAATGAGACAGAGGGGTAGAGCAGCAAGCAAAAGGAACTGAGAATTTTGATGCGGCCCATGGAGGAGGCTGAACTGACTCCCCTCTGTTCATCACTTCTTGCCGAATTGTAACACTGATCATTTGTGAACTCACTGGTGTCTCAAACTGGCTGATAAGGAGGTGAGCAGCCTCTCCCTGCTGTGAACTCGCCAAAGCCTCAGAAAGGACTGAGTGAGTCTCTTCTGACACAGGTAAGTGGTCCTTCCCTGGTGTAAATTTGCTCCTGTCAGCAGGATGGATGGAGAGCATTTGTACACAGCCTCCCCTCACTGTAAATGCTGCAACATGTTTTTAGGTTGTGTAGCTGATTGAAGATCTTTCTCCAGTCAGCACTAGAACACTCACTCACGTGTGCATGTGTGTGTCTCAATGATTTTCTTGGCTTTTCCAGACAGAATAGAGAAATATTTCTCCTAGATTCAAAGGCTGATGAGCTTGACATCAGTAGCGAGGAAATGCAGAAGTAAATTACGAAGGATGTGCAGGATCCATAAACCCAATATGGGTTTATGAAAAGGAAATTATGTTTGACAATACTACTGGAGTTTTTAAGGATAACCAATAGAATAGGAATAGGAAAACCAGTAGATGGGAGCAAGTGAACTTTTCAAACTCTTCTGATAACAGTCCGCGTAAAAGGTTAGTGTGCAAAATCAACGCACATGGGATTGGTAGTAATATACTTGCATTGATTGAGAACTGGTTCACAGATCTGAAACAGACAGTAAAAATAAATGAATCATTTCGGAGTCTTTAGCTGTATCAAGTACAGCACTGCAATGATCAGTGCATGGCTACTCAAAGCTTACATCAATAATTTGGATTGCTGAATCGTATATAATACTTGTAAAGTTTATTCACCCAAAACTAGGGGAATTGAGAGTGAGCAGAACATAAAGAGAATAAAATGTGAGGCTGGATGAACACAGCAGGCCAAGCAGCATCTCAGGAGCACAAAAGCTGACGTTTCGGGCCTTAGGCCCGAAACGTCAGCTTTTGTGCTCCTGAGATGCTGCTTGGCCTGCTGTGTTCATCCAGCCTCACATTTTATTCTCTTGGAATTCTCCAGCATCTGCAGTCCCCATTATCTCAGAACATAAAGAGACTTTGGTGGGGTGGGGGGGGGGTTAGAAAATTGAGGGAACGGGCAAACTCGTGCAGACGCACAGTATATTGTCAAGTTATCCACTTTGATAGATAAAAATAAAAATAAAAATCGGAATGGCAGAGTATATTATTTTCGTGCTGACGAATTTGGAAATGTTGATGTGCAAAGAGTCCTGCTGGTCCTTGTACACCAGTTATTCAGAGCAAATATGTAGGTGCAGCAAGCAGTTAGGAAGGCAAATGGAACTTTGTCCTTCATTGCAACAGGGTTTGAGTACAGGAGCAAGGAGGTCTTACTGCAACTGCGCAGGGCTTGGCGAGAGCACACCTGGAGTCTGTGTGCAGTTCTGGTCTCCTTCACCAAGAAACATTGCTGTTCACCTGTGACAAGAACAATCACTTGTATTGGCAAAATCCATAATGAAGGAAATAAGTTATGCCCTTCCTTAAACAGGACAAAACTCCAGCTACTGGTTTCCATGCTTCGAGTTGCATTTGGAGAAGATTCAGTGCATTGACAACCCCTTAAAATTTTGCCCACAGTTGGAAGGGAGTGACGTCCCCTCAGTCCTGCATCACAGATCGACACAGAGTTTAATTTTAGGCACCGCTTGGTTTTAGGCATGGCCACAAAATGGCTCACCCTCACTGTTGCTCCTTTCGACAGGCTCGACTGGGCCAGTGGCTGGAGAGCTCCCACCCCGCCCTTCCCCAGGGCAGGGCTGTAGGAAATTCTTCAGAACAATCTAGATTCACAACTGCCCTGCTTTATCTGGAAAGAAGGCTTGTGAGCTGCTGGCTTGGCAGTTCCTGGAACAGGGGATGTGCTGATGGAGGTGGAGCTATAGAGAGGTGGGTGCAGGCTCAGGTGGAACATAAATACTGACAGAGGTCAATCGAGCCGACATGTCTGGCCCTGTGCTGGAGCCTCGATGGAACAGAGACAAATATACATATTTCAGATCTATCCTGGATGGATGGAAAAACAAGATGATGTACTATCATGGATTTAAGAGAAAAACAATCGCATCATTAACTTTAAAGGATCATTTCAGTGGGAATGTGCAGTTTCAGATTCAAAGAGCATCGGCCTCACTGGAAGCAAAGTGGTGAGAGTGGCCAGTCCAGCAGAAAGAAACCCTCAACTCGCCCACCTCACCTACTGTCAGGATGAACAGGACTCAGCCCTAGATATGGTTAACAAGCAGAGTCCAAAAACTGTCATCATTCATGTACTTGTTGGTGTGTCAGCAGGTTGGTTGACTGAGTAAATCCCTTGCCACACACTGAGCATGAGAATGGCTTCTCCCCCGTGTGAATTCGCTGATGTCTCCGCAGGCTGGAAACTGTTCTGAACCTCTTGGCGCAGTGAGAGCAGCCAAACGGCCTCTCCTCGGTGTGAATCCGCTGGTGCACCAACAGGTCCTCAGCTGTTTTAAAGCTACCCCCACAGTCAGGGCATTCAAAAGGTCTCTCGTTGGTGTGACTGCTGCGGTGTCTCAGCATGCTGGATGACTGACTGAATCCCTTCCCACACGTGGAGCAGATAAAAGGGCACTCCCCAGTGTGAACCCGCTGGTGCCGCACCAAGTCAGAAAACTGAGTGAAGCCCTTCCCACATTCAGAGCATGTGAACGGCCTCTTCCCGCTATGATCTCGCTGGTGCCTCAGCAGGGTGGATGAATGAGCAAAACTCTTGCCACACGTGGAACAGGAGAATGGCCTCTCCTTGGTGTGAACGCGCTGGTGGGTCAGCAGGTCTGATGACTGAGTGAATCCCTTCCTGCACACGGGGCAGGTGAATGGCCTTTCCTCGATGTGAACCCGCTGGTGTCTCAGCAACACAGATGACTGAGTGAATCCTTTCCCACACTCAGAGCAGGTAAAGGGCCTCTCCCCGGTGTGAACTCGCTGATGTAGCGCCAGGTGGCAGGACTGAGTGAATCCCTTCCCACACATGGAGCAGGTGAATGGCTTCTGTCTCGTATGAACCCGCTGGTGTCTCTTCAGAGTGGAGGAATCACTGAATCCTTTCCCACACTCGGAGCACGTGAAAGGCCTCTCCCCAGTGTGACTGCGTCGATGAGTTTCCAGCACAGATGGGGAGCGGAATCCCTTCCCACAGTCCTCACATTTCCATGGTTTCTCCATGGTGTGGGTGTTCCTTGTATGTTCAGGTTAAATGATCAGTGGAAGCTTCATCTGCACACAACATACATGTACTGTCTCTTCCCCATTGTGAACGGTGGAATTTGTTTTCAGGCTGTGTAACTGCTCCAGTTTCTTTGCATAGCCAATGCACTATAGCAGTCTCACTCAGTTATATCTCCTGTTTTTCCACTTACTGATGTTTAAAACCTAATGATGTAGGCAAAACAGACAAATGCCATTTTGTCTCATAGATGCAGAGACCTTTGAAAGTCACATTTTGAACAATTAAGTGATTCAGTCTGATCTTGACACGGCTGTTGGTTTGAAATCTCTGTCTGCAAATCCTCCCCTTCCAACATACTGTAAAAGGAGTTTACAAAAGTTAGGATTGTCAGTAAAGGATGTAAACTCAGAACAGGTAATTCTAATTTCTTTCTTTCTTCTATCTCTAAAAGGTGAGAGGAACTTTCCCACTCTCTCTCCCTCCAAGCTCAGTCTGTTGTAACTAATGGTCTTGAAAGTACCAACTCAGGATAACTGACAGATCCACACTTAACATTTCTTTTCCAGGGCACAAAATTCTGAAAATCTTCTCCCTATACATATGCACATATTCGTGTATATTTAAAAAAAGCCTGTTATATACAGTACACCATTTCTGATTAGAGACAGTGCCAGATGTACAGTCATGACCTGAGATCAGAGCCAATGAGCAAGACGAAGGCAGAGACAATCAATGACATCAAATTGAAATTGTATGGCTGCTGAGGTTAAAAAACAACTTGTAAGGCTCTGGGGATACAGAACAGTCATGGAACTCACTGGATCGATCCGATGAGTTAGTGTGTACTCAGTTTGCTGAATAGACTCCTGTGCCATATTGAATTAATCACTAGAAACATATTGTACTGTATTATAAGACTAGAAAGAATTGTAAATAAAGTTTAGAGAACTATACATCAAATATGTACTAAGGAACAACACTAGATATATCTTGGTATTATATGAATTTACTGTCCTCTTCAAAGTTTTGAGTCTTTTCTTGGGAAACCATCACCTTTATTGTGAACATTACGATAGAGTCCATCCTTTTAACCAGAAAACTAAATGTACCAAGCTATGGGAGTGAAAATGACAACAGGTTTAAGAGAGAGAGGCCTGATAGGAACAACAGGAGGACGTTCAATCTGCCAAACCTGCTTTACCATTTAAACAGGTCATCGCTGATCAAATACTTCAAAGCCTTGTACCCACAGTATCCATTTAACCCTTTATGCTATTAATATTAAGAACTGCATTGATCTTTACTCTAAACATTCTTAAGGGCTGAGTTTCCACATATCTCAGATTTAAAATGAAAAACTCCTCATTTTGATCTTAAATGGCATGCTCGTAGTTTTAAAATTCAGTCCCATGTTTCTTGACACCCAAGCCAGGGGAAACATCTTACCTATCTGCTCCTTGAAGCATTCTGTAAATCACAACTGATCTGATTCTTTGATAGTCTCGAAAGTTCAGGCCCAGTTTGGAGAACTAACCATTCCAAAATCTGCCCGCTCCCTAGGTTCACTTCGTTTGACTTACTGTGCTATAAATGAACAGCTTCTCCCCTCCTTCACACCCTCTCAGGATGCGAGAAGAAATGCAAAATATGAAAGACACTGATTCACTACCTGAGTTTGTACCAGCGGAAGTAGTTTCGCTCTCGACGCTCATTGGGCATTGAGACGCACTGTAACGACAACCTTGGGGGCGGGAAAATGGCTGAAGAAGCCAATAGGAATCATAGCGCTCGGCGGTGACGCCCTCGGCTTCCATGCTGCAGGATAGGCGAACGGGTGCGGAGCTCCGCCCCCACTCATTGTTTCCCCCACCCACCCACCCTTTGCCCGTGCTCGTCCAGACAAAGGTTTTCAGGGCAACCGGGGTCAGAGCGAGGGGTCGCACGGTTTTCTTCCCCTCGCCGACCCCACGTCAGCGGCTGCTGCTCCGAAACGAGACAGGATCGAGCCAACAGCGGGTAACAGCTTCACTGCGCCTGCTCCGGACAGTGTGCCCGCCCTTCGCCGGTGCTGCAGTGCGCCTGCGCTGCCCTCCAGCTGAGTGAGCGGAGGATTTTGTAAATGCTCTTGCTTGCATTTCCCACCAAGTCATGCGGTTTGATTTCACAGGTTCTGTGAACTCCTTTTATGCAGGATGAATGCTTGAGGGGAAACACAAATGAAGAGGCAGACTCGGATCTTGATGAATATGATCAGCCTCTGTGGAAGGATTGAGGTTTATGTTCTGCATGTGCGAAAATGTTTTAGATACCGGTGCGACTGAAAAGATACTGTGAAACCCGAGAAGCAAACCCGCCAGTCCCCTAAAATAGGAGTGTACCAGAAATACGTGAACCAGTCGTGCAGTCTGAACAGACATTGCACCATTCACAACGGAGACTGTGTGTTTATGTGCGTTCTGTGAGTGGACAAAACTTCCAATGATTGTTCAACTCGGAGAAGTACAGCAACACGATGGAGAAACCATGGAAATGTGAAGATTGTGGTAAAGGATTCAACTACCCATCTCTGCTGGAAAATCATCGACGCAGTCACACAGGTGAGAAGCCGTACACTTGCTCGGTCTGTGAGAAGGCATTTACCCAGTTATCTTGCCTACAGTCACACCAACAAACTCACACGGAGGAGAGGCCGTTCACTTGCAGTTGTTGTGGAAAGCGGTTCCGGTCTTCGTCCAACCTCACTGCACACCTGCGAGTTCACACAGGTGAGAGACCATTCACCTGCTCCGAGTGTGGGAAAGGATTTACTCGATCCTCCCATTTGCTTGAACACCAACAAACACACACTGAGGAGAGGCCTTTCAGTTGCTCAAATTGTGGAAAAAGGTTCAGGTCTTCACCCAATCTTATTGCTCATCAACGAGTTCATTCTGGGGAGAGATGCTTCATTTGCTCTGTGTGTGGGAAGGGATACACTCATCCGTCCAATTTGCTCATACATCAGCGAACTCACACAGGGGAGAGGCCATTTACTTGCTCTGTGTGTAGGAGGAGTTTCACAAAGTCTTTTAACCTGGTAATACACCAGCGAACTCACACTGGGGAGAAACCATTTATCTGTTCTGTGTGTGGGAAGGGTTTCAGTCAGCCATCAAACCTGTTGACACATCAGCGAGTTCATAAATGACAACTGGGGTTAAATCCTGCTGCTAACCGTGTTAACAACTCCTATGAAAGGCTGGAGATTAGTATTCTGTAAATGTCGCTGATTTTTTTGTGGCTGTTGTTTGAAAAGGTATCTGTGCTGCTTACACTCAATCCAGTTTAATTTCCAAGAATCCTGACAGTGTGGGAGCAGGTCATTTGGCTCATCAAGTCCACACTGACCGCCACCCTCATCCAAACAGCACCTCACCAAGACCCGCCCCATAACACTGCATTTCGCATGGCCAATCCCCCTAACCTGGACATCTTTGGATTGTAGGAGGAAAGCACAGCACAAACACTGGGAGAATGTGAAAACTCCATACAGCCAGGCATCTGAGGGTAGAATCAAACCTAGGTCCCTGACGCTGTGAGGCAGCAGTGCTAACCACCGTGCTGCCCTAAATTTAAACCCATCTAGTTCATTAATGCTGTTTATGGAAGGAAATCTTATTCTGGTCTTGCCTACATGTGACTCCAGACAGCAATGCGGTTGCATTTTATTTACCTGCAGTCACTCAGTACCAGGCGAAACAAGGAATGTACAACACTTCCCTGACTTGCCAGTGATGACCAGACCCCATGAAAGACAAAATTTAAAAATGTTTCAACAAAAACTCATTTACAATAAAATCATAAATTTATATTTCAGTCCGAAATTGATTTTCATTGCAAATTTTTAAAAGTTCACTCGAGATTCGGGCAGCACTGGCTAGACCAATGTTCATTGCTCATCCCTAATTGCCTGTGAGGAGGCAGTGATGGAGCTACCTGCTGGAATCGCTGCAGTCATTTGAAGTGGAGGGAAACCCACAGTGAAGTAAAGAAAGGAGATCCAGGATTTTCACCCAGTGCAGTGAAGAAACAGTGATATATTTCCAAATTAGAATGATGTGTGGCAAAACCGACCTGATGCACAATATTAACACAACCACCAGAAGACTGCCTCACTTGAAAGTAGCCAAGAGAGTTATGCAATAGGCCAGATACTGTGCAAGTAAACGCTCAATCTGTCTACATTAAGAATTTCAATTTTTCCATGACAACAGAAATCTACATGCCATGATGGGATCAAGAGGGTGCTTGGCCCAAACATTCCCAAAATTGCCGCCTTAATATATCATCAGGCAATGAAGACCTCACTGATAGCAGTAAATGGATGACTAAAAATACTCCTGAGTTGGAAATCTCGCATTCTCTGCCTGATGCTGTTCTGCAGCTTCCTGTCATTGTTGTGTCAGATGAGAAACCCTCATTTTACACTTGAAAAAGCCATTGATTCCTGAGCAAGTGAAAAGACACTTGTCAGTACTAATATTCCAACCGACCTGCTCAAGCACAGAAACTCTGATCGGCTGTCACACCCTCACCACCTCCTTCGCTGGGAGCTCGGGTCCTTTTGCACAGGACACATTTGATGCTAAAATCTTGGGAGTTTATAAAAACTGAGGTGCAAGAGGAAACTGCAGTTACCACAGGGAGATCTCACTCAGCATGATAAGGAGGGTCAGGTTTAAAACAGTTTATTTACAGTGCTGTTTCTGTAGTGTCAGATAAATAGTGGACATATGCCAGCTGCAAGAAAAGTGTCCAAATGGTATTTAATTGAAAATTCTACTAGCTTCTGTACTGAGAAGAGTGAAATGTTATAATTACTGAGTGGCAGTAAATGTCTCATGATGAATAACAACTTACTTGTACAGTGTAAAGGCAGCACAGTGATTCCCTGAAGATAATTACAGAATTAAGGTTATGATCAGGAGCTCACAAGCAGTGGGAAACTCCATTCTCATTACCTCTTTTTAATCTGAAAAGTTTGAAGCTTTTGTTTACTTTTGAAAGCAAATCTTTTCAGTCCTATTTTTCAACAGTTTTATTATATTATGCTGTAATAAAGGCACCTGGAGAAAGAGCAAAATAAGAAGCAAACTTTGGGCAAAGCTGAGAAAATGCCAAAAGAATTGGAAAAACGAAGACTAAACTGGTGTTTGGATCTTTGAACTGGAAATAAAGGTTACATAAAGTTGATGTGATTGTGAACATTTGTGAAAGTGAGTCAAAAAATTAACACTTTCCACTGGCAACACAGTGACAATATAAACAAAAGACTTTGCCTTTTAAGAAATCTGGCTTTGTCCCATTTCTTTCGAGAGTGAATGTTCAAGAACAAGAGATATATAGGAGTTCTGCTGCTGATTTACAAACACCATAAGATCATAAATTGTAGGAGCAGAAACAGGTCATTCAGTCTATTGGATCTGCTCTGCTATTCAATGAGAACAGGGTTAATCTGATAATCCTCTACTCCACTTTCCTCCCTTTTCCTGATAACCCTTAATTCTCTTACTGATTAAAAATCTTAGACTTGAATATATTTAACAACTTGGCCTTGACAGCGCTTTGCAATAAAGAACTGCACACATTCACAATCCTCTGGAAGAAGAAATTCCTCCTTATTTCTGCCTTAAATGTGGGACCCCTTATTTTGAGACCCCTTTGGTCCTAGACTTTCCCATAAGGGGAGAGCAGATAATGAGAATATTCAATCGGACAGTAAAATTCCTCCAGTGCTCCTGAATGTGATTGAGCATAATTAATATGATGTCCCAGTTAGAATAATAGAGAAAATCACAAAACCACGTGGGAATTGGAGAGAAACTGCCTTTATCAGGTTAAGTGTTGTATATTGATTGGGTGGCTCAATGGTTAGCACTTAAAGAGCAAGAAAGTGGCAGGGTAAATCGCTCCATTCAGAGCTCCATTCTATTCGCTAGTTCCCTTTCTATTCTTTTCCTCTCACCTCTCTGTCGTAATTCTATCTCCCCGCCCCATCCCTGCCCTTTTAACTACGTACCTAAGGACTCGAAGAGCAGTTGGGTTGTGACCGGGTACCGTGTGGTGGGAGCTGAATGCGCGGGCTGTGTCCTGCAGTGACAGCGGATTGAGTGTGGGCCAGAGCGATGTCGACGGTGAGAGCGGCCTGGTGTGTCAGCAGCAGTTGGTGGCAAGAATGGGCTGGTAAAGTGCAACGGTGGCCTGGTGATTGCATTGTGCGATCTGCACTGTTGTGGAGATGGGACTTGTTCCTCTGGGTTCTGGACTTTTTCTTCTTGCTTACCTTTTGGCTCTGTTAAATCTTTTAATTCTGGCTTTTGTAACCAAGTGGGCGCCAGTGATTGGCGATTTTGTGCACTTTTCACTGTACTCATGTATTCCTATCCTTAGTACATGTGACAAATAAATAAATCTAATATAATCTGTTGCCTTATGACACCAGATTCAATTCCAGGCTTGGGTGATTATTTGTGTGGAGTTTGCACATTCCCCCCTTGTTTGGTTTTTTTCCTGGGTTGTCTGGTTTACTCTCATAGTTCAAAGATGTGTAGGTTAGTTAGATTGGCCATAGTAAATTGGCCCATAGTGTCCAGCCATGTGTAGGCTTGGTGGATTAGCCATAGGACATGTGGGGTTATGGGAATAGAATGGGATGCAAGACTAGATGGGCCAAATAGCCTCTCTGTGCACTGTCAGAATTCTATGGTTCCATGTATGTGTCCACAATTATATTCTCTTCCCAATGTTGGGAGACCTGTAAGAATCACTATTTAATACTTTCATTAAAATCTTAACTTTGTTGAACATTATAGGAATATTAAAAGAGGAAGTTTTGGGTATCCTAAATTGTATTAAGGTACACAAGTCCCCATGCCCAGATGGGATCTATCCCAGATTACTGCAAAAGGCAAGGGAAGAAATAGCTGGGGCATTAGCAGATATTTTCACATCATCCTTGACAACAGGTGAGGTTCCAGAGGACTAGGGATTACCCAATGTTGTTTCCTTGTTTAAGAAAAGAAGCAGGGATAATCTAGGAAATTATAGGCCAGTGAGTCTGACATCTGTGGTGGGGAAGCTCTTGGAGAAGGTACTGAGGGACAGGATATCTGCATATTTATAAGAAAATGGACTGGTTAATGACAGGCAGCATGGTTTCATACAGGAAGGTCATGTCTCACCAACCTGATTGAATTTTTTGAAGAGGTGATAAAGATAATTCATGAAGGAAGAGCTGTGGATGTAGTTTAAATGAACTTTAGTAACTTTGATAAAGTCCCACATGCCAAATTGGTACAGAAACTAAAATCACATGGGATTCGGGATGGGGTGTCGAGATGGATACAAAACTGGCTTGGTTGGAGAAGACAGAGGGTGTAGGTGGTAGCGTGTTTTGGAGACCGGTAAATATTGGTGTTTCATGAGGATCAGTTTTAGGTCTGCTGTTATCTGTGGTATATGTAAGTGATCTGGAGGAAAATGTGGGTGGTGTGAATAGTAAGTCTGCAGATGACATGAAGATTGGAGGTGCTGATAGTGCTGACGATTGTGAAAGGATACAACAGGATATAGATAGATTGGCGACTTGGGTACAGAAATGGCAGATGGAGTTTAATCCAGCCAAATGTGAGGTGAAGCATTTTGGATGATCAAATTTAGGTGTGAATTGTACTGTTAATGACAGAACCCTTACGAACATTAACATAGAGAGATTTGAACATGCATGTCCACAGTTCCTCAAAAGTGGCAGCTTGGGTGGCCAAAATGATTAAGAGGGCATAAGGCATGCTTGCCTTCATCGGCCAGGGTGTGGAGTAAAAGTGTTGGCAAAACATGTTGCAGCTTTATAAAACCCTTGTTAGGCCGTATCTGGAGTATTATGTGCAGTTTCGGTTGCCACGTTACCAGGAGGTCAGGGGAGCTTTGGAGAGTGTGCAGAGAAGGATCACCAGGATGCTGCCTTGTCTGGAGGGCATTGGTTACAAAGAAAGCTTAAAAAAACTAGGACTGTTTTCACTCTAAAGACAGCAGCTGAAAGGAGACTTGATAGAGGTGTACAAAATTACAAGGCTTTTTCCCAGGGTTGAGGTTTCAATTACAAGGCGACAGAGGTTCAAGGCGAAAGGGCAAAAGTTTAAAGAGAGGAAAGTTTTCATGCAGAGTGGTAGGAGCCTGGAATGCAGTATCAGAGATGTTGGAAGCAGGCACATTGGCGACATTTAGGAGGCAACTGATGGTCACATGAATAAGGAGGAAATAGAGGGTTATGGACCAAATTAGAGCAGAAGGTTTGCTTTTCAGTTTAGTTTGGGCATGATGATTGGCACAGGTTTGGAGTGCCTGTTCCTGTGCCGTACTTCTTTGTAGTTTTTGAATAGTGCTCTCTCTCTTATAGAGCATAATGAGTTGACAAGCAGAGGACAACCGAGCCCTGTTACCACATATTTAGCACAGAATCTGAAAAACAGAGAGTAACAGTGGTGGTGGGCGGTGGCGGGGGGAAATCTCATGCTTCAAGTGTAAAGCAGGTTTTCACAATGATTGAGGCTGGCTTCAGTCTAACATTCCAGCCAGATTAGGAAGACTGACAAAAGGAGAAACAGCATGGTTTCCATTTCATTTTCTGATAAAGGGTCCTGACCTGAAATGTCAGCTTTCCTGCTCCTCTGATGCTGCCTGACCTGCTGTGTTCATCCAGCTCTAAACCTTGTTATCTCATGGTTTCTACTTGTCCCGTCTGGGACCGGTGAACCGTTCTCACTGTAATGGATGTATGTATTTTCTGCCTCTTCTGTATCGTGTAGGACCTTTTGCTTCTTAATAAAATGTTTTTAAATCACCTATGACTTGAACATCCTTTTCAGCTAATCCTAGACCAAAGTCTCAAACTTGTCCATGAGAGTTACTGAACTGAAAAAATCCCGCATGTCAATCATGGCTCAATGGTTGCATTCACATCTCTGAGCAACAAGGTCAATGGTTGAAATCCTTACACAGAAATGGGAGCAGAAAATCCAGGTTGATATTCCAATGTAGTACTGAGGGGACAATACACTGTCAGAGGTCCCCTCTTCCAGACAAAATATCCAACTAGTACTCCTGCCACCCGCTGAGCTGGATGGGAAAGTTCTCATGAGGTTTTGTGAAGAGTAGGGAAGTTCTGCTAGTGAACTGTTCTATACTTATCCCTCAAGAAACATCACTGAACAAACAGACCGGGCCACTCAGTGTCTGCACGGGTTCAGTTCCAGACTTGTGTGGACTGTCTGTGAGGAGTTTGCACATTCTCCCCCTATCTGCTTAGGTTTCCACCAGTTGCTCTGGTTTCCTCCCTCAGTCCAAAGACGTGCAGGTTAGGTGGATTGGCCATAGTAAATGTGGGATTACAGGGATAAGATGGGGTGGGGGTAGTGGGTAGGATACTGTTCAGGGAGTTGGTGCAAACTCGATGGGCCAAATGATCTTTTTCCATACTGTAAGGATTTTCTTATCACAGTTCTAAATATGGGATCTTGCTACGCACATTTGCTGTAGCAGCTTCCTACATTACACCAGAGGCTACATTTCAAATGGCTGTGGAGCGCTATCAGTCATTCTAAAGTGGTGAAAGGTGCTATATCAATATAAGTCTTTCATCAACAGACGAAAAAGGAGTCAAAAAAGGAAACACTCAGTAACAGGTCATCAGTCTCCCCACAGGGGCTTGATGACTGTGTATTGATACAAAGCTGATTTATTTAATCTATATCCAGAATATTAAACATCAACCTATTTATAGTGACTACTTACATCAATGGAAACAAATTTTCTTAGAATGAACACAGTGAA
Source organism: Stegostoma tigrinum (assembly GCF_030684315.1). Classification (NCBI taxonomy): domain Eukaryota; kingdom Metazoa; phylum Chordata; class Chondrichthyes; order Orectolobiformes; family Stegostomatidae; genus Stegostoma; species Stegostoma tigrinum. The sequence goes on along the minus strand of NC_081396.1, from coordinate 9,710,554 downwards.
GTACTGGATGTGATGAACAGCAGCAGAATCCAGTCCCTGCACTTACGAACTCGCTGGTGTCTCTACAGATCACTGCTACTTTTAAAACTTTCTCCAGAATCACAGGACTTCAGATCAGCATGAACTCACTGATATGTCAACAGTTTGTACGACTGAGTGAATTGCATCAGACACACAAAGCAGGTGAATGGTTTCTCCCAGCATGAATCTGCTGGTGGGTCAACAGACTATGTTGACTTTTAAAGCAACAGAGTCAGAACACTTAAAGGGTCTTGTGTCAGAGTGAACAAGTTGGTCGACAAGTTGTTCGGTGGATGGTCAAGTGAACCCTTTCCCAGAGTAGGAGACATTCCCTCCCCAATGTGATTACACCAAGGGATTTCCATCTCAGAAGGGAATTGAATCCTTTCTCCCAGTCTTCCCATTTCCATGGTTTCTCCATGACGCAGCTGTTGTGTATTTCTCTCCAGATTGGATTATCATTTGAAATCTCGTCCACTCATATAACACATACACGATTTCTCTCCGTTGTTAATGGTGCAGTGCTTTTTCCCCACTTTGTGTAAACTGTTTAAAGCTCTTTCCATAGTCACATTTACTTTTTAAAACCATTTTCTGCGACAGACATTTCTCCTGCCACGGTCAAAGACCACTATCACTTAGGTTCTGATCAATTGAGTGTCTCCAGATCTCCGTGTTATGTTTGGTTTGAATTTTCTGTTGGCAAATTATTCCCTTTCAGCACCCTGTATAAACAGTTGATGTTCAGTATTGTCAATCCAGCTTAGAAATTCAGAACAGACAATTCCAGTTTCTCTGGGACTTCTTCCTCTTTTATTCTCTCAAACAGATAGGGTAATGAAACTAAGAAATCAAAACCAACAAATTTCCAAGGAAAGCAAAAGGAACCTTATTAACTAAACCAGGATATCAATGTTAGTGTCTGAGACATTTTGTATTCTAAGGTGTTTGTGGAAGAATACAAGAGATAGAAGCCGACTAGTATAAGAAGTGATCAGAGATAATGGGAACTGCAGATGCTGGAGAATCCAAGATAACAAAGTGTGAGGCTGGATGAACACTGCAGGCCAAGCAGCATCTTAGGAGCACAAAAGCTGATGTTTCAGGCCCGGGCCCTTCATCAGAAAAGCCTAACCCTAACCCTAACCCTTTTCTGACCAAGAGTCTAGGCCCGAAACGTCAGTTTTTGTGCTCCTAAGATGCTGTTTGGCCTGCTGTGTTCATCCAGCCCCACACTTTGTTATCTTTGGTATAAGAAGTGAGGAGGTTTTGGTAGATCTAAAAGTTAAAAAATCTCCAACTCTGGATGATTGTATATCATGTTGCTGTGGGAGATGAGGGAACAAATCACAGGGGCCCTGACCTGACCCAAATTTTTAAACCATCTCTGGCTATGGGAGAGATGCCAGAGGACTGAATGATAGCTAATGTGGTTCCACTTAATAGCAAAGGTGACAGACCAGGAACTACGGTCCAGTGAGTCTAACGTTAATGGTAGGTATTGTAGAAAATAATGAAGAAGAGAATTAATTTTCATTTGGACAAGCAAGTTTTAATCAGGGACAGTTAGCATTGCTTCGTCAGAGGGAAGTTAAACCTAACAAAGCTGGTGGAATTTTTTGAGGAGGTGATCAAGTGTTTGGATGAGGGTGGGGCAATTGATATAGTTTAAATGGATTTCGGAAAGGTCTTTGACGAGGTCTCACGTAGGAAATTAACAAGGAAGATAAAGGCTCATGGGACCCCTGGTAACTTTGCAAGGTGGATCCAAAAAATTGCCTTAGTGATAGGAGGCAGGAGGTGAAGGGAGAAAGCTATTTGTGTGACTGCAGCCCAGTGCGCAATGGTGTACCACAGGATCAGTGCTTATCGCTTGTGATATTTATAAATCATGTGGGTGAGAACGTGGGAGGGGTGATAAGTAAGTTGGGGGATGACATAAAGATTGGTAAGATAGTTGAGCGAGGAGAAAGGTGTTAGGTTAGCAAGAAAATACAAACAGACGGGTCAGATGGACAGATCAATGACAGATGGAATTTAACCCTGACAGATGGGAGGTGATGCATTTTGGAAGGAACCAGACAAGGGAGTACTCAAATGAATGGTAAGGCACTAGGAACCGCAGAGGAACAGAGTGCCTGTCCACAAATCCTCCCGAAGGTGGTAGGACAGGTTAATGGGGTAGATAAGAAGAGATGTGGGACACTTGCCTTTTTCAGTGATATCATAGATTATAAGAGCAGAGAGGTGACATAGGAATCATACAGAACTTTGGTTAGACCGCAGCTGCACTGTGCAGTCTGGTCACTGCACTGTAGGAAGGATATGATTGCACTGGAGAGGGTACAAAGGAGATTCACCAGGATATTGCCTGGGATGGAGCATTCCAGTGATGAAGACAGAACTGGATAAGCTCAGGTTGTTTTCTTTGGAGCAGAGAAGGTTGTGGGGAACTTGAAGGACATGTGTAAGCGTATGAAGGATATAGGCAGAGTGAATATAAAAGATCTGTTCCACTTATTGAATGGTCAATAACAAGGCAGCATAATTTATAGTGAAAACCAGGAGATTTAGAGGGGATGTGAGGGGAAAAAAAACATTTTTGTCTATAGGATGGTGGGAGTCTGGAAAGCTCTGTCTGGGAGAGTTGTTGAGGCAAGAAACCACGCAATTTTTAAAACTATTTGAACAAGTAATTGAAGTGTCATAGCATTCAAAGTTATGGGCCTAGTACAGGAAAGTGGGAGTAGTGTAGACTGGTATGTTTTTGGAAGTACAGGCTTGATGGGCTGAATGGCCTCTTCTCCATTCTATGATTCAGTGAGACCATCTGGTGAGTCAAGCTTGCTCCAGCATTCAATATGATCAGGGCTGAACTTAGGCTTCACTCCACTTCTTGTCCACTTCCATAGCGACCCCCAATCCCTGAGAGACCTAGTTTATAACCCAGCTTGAAACGTATTCAGCAATGAAGCATCTACAATGTGCTGGGTTGGAAAATTTCAGATTCACATTCCTTCACTTGATGTTATGTCTCATCATTTCACTCGTAAATGATTGGCAACCCCCTTCTCTAGAGACTGGGCCTCTCTGTTTCCTCTGGTAGGAGAAACAATCTCTTCAGTGTGTACCCCATCAAGTCCCCTCAGAATCACATGCACCCTCTCCAGGGCCACACGGGAACAGACAAGACCATGGAAGTGATATAGACAGTCTTCTATGGGAAGCAGACAGGACAATGCAGTATTGAATAGTGAAAGAGGGTCAAGGGTCCAAACGGCCTACTCCTGGTCCTTTATTTCTATTCATCTGGACTGATTCCTAAATGAGCCCCAGACATCTTTGATCCACAAAGTGTTGTTCTAACCAGGAGCACGTTCAAGTGAAGATTGTGTGACTTCTCCAGATCGAACCCACCTCCAAACAGAACAACGGACCCAAGAAAGAAATTTATTGACATTTAATAAAACTCAATATCTTTCTGTTTACGTACAATACTAGCCCTGATAACTGGGCTGGACTTTATTCATATCAGCAGAAATAGACTCAGTGAACATGGTTCAGCAACTGATGGCAAACTCCAGCCACAGTACTCACTTGTGAACTCGCTGATGTGTCATGAGGTTGGATGACTGACTGAATCCCTTCCCACACACGTTACAGGTGAACGGCTTCTCCCCAGTGTGAGTGCGCTCATGTCTCTGCAAGTGGCATGACTGAGTGAATCCCTTCCCACACTCAGCGCAGCTGAAGGGTTTCTCCCCAGTGTGAACTCGCTGGTGTGTCAGTAGGGTGGATAACCGTGCGAATCCCTTCCCGCAATTGGAGCAGGCAAAAGGTCTCTCCCCGGTGTGAACTCCCTGGTGAGTCAGCAGGCTGGATGACTGAGTAAATCCCTTCCCACACAGGGAGCAGATAAATGGCCTCTCCCCGGTGTGAACTCGCTGGTGTGTCAGCAGGTTGAATGAACAACTGAACCCCTTCCCGCACTCAGAGCAGGTAAATGGTCTCTCCCCAGTGTGAAGTCGCTGGTGGACTGTAAGCTGAGTTGACTGCTTGAACCCAGTCCCACATTCGGAGCACCTGAATGGTCTCTCGTCAGAGTGAACACGTTGGTGCCGCATCAGTTCGCCAGAGCTTTTGAAGCCCTTTTCACAAACTGGGCATTTGAAAGGTCTCTCATCAGTGTGAACTCGCTGGTGTGTCAACAGATGGGATTTCTGAGTGAAGCCCATCCCACACAAGGAGCAGGTGAATGGACTCTCCCCGGTATGAACTTGCTGGTGTAACAGCAGGGAGGTTGACTGAGTAAACCCCTTGCCACAAGTTGAGCAAGTGAACAGTTTCTGCCCAGTGTGTACTCGCTGATGCACAGTGAGGTGAGATGACCGTTTGAACCCAGCCCCACAGTTAGAGCACCTGAAAGGCCTCTCCTCAGTATGAACACGTTGATGTCGCATCAGGTCCCAAGAACTTTTATAGAATTTTCTGCACTCTGGACATTCAAAAGGTCTCTCCTCAGTGTGAACCCGCTGGTGTGTCTGCAGATTGGACGACTGAGTAAATCCCTTCCCACACACAGAGCAGGTGAATGGCTTCTCCCCAGTGTGAACTCGTTGGTGTAACAGAAGGTAGGATGAACGAGCAAATCCCTTCCCACACGTGGAGCAGGTAAATGGCTTCTCTCCAGTGTGACTGCGCTGATGAATGTCCAGATCCGATGGGTAATTGAATGTCTTTGCACAGTCCCCACATTTCCACGGCTTCTCCCCGCCGTAACTGCATTTATGTTGTAACAGATCAAATGATCGATGGAAGCTTTGCCCACACTTGGAACATTTGTACAGTCCTTCTCCCCTGTGAACACTATTTGCTCTGTCCATATTCAATATTTGATGAAGTTCAAGATTGTCATAAATTGGGTGCCTCCATCAGATCCAGATGTGATGTTTGGTGTTAGTTTCCCAACCGGAAATCTTGCCATCCTGTAAAATTGATTTTTTTTTTAAAAAGGCACTTTGTGAAATTGAAATGAACGATCATTTGCGGGGCCAGCACTGAAAAAGCGTGATTACAAAAGCTGTTGCATTGTGATAAACTCCTTCAGGGAAGGAAACTGCCAGACTGACTGAACTCATTTAAGACGCTGCAAAATATAAAATTATATTCTGTACTCTAGGGTCTTTACATAAATTAGAAAAAGCAAGGGTACGAACAGCAATCTCTGTGAGCTCCACTATCAACATTCCTGCAGTTTGAACAACATCTATTAATGAGAAATCTCTCTCTCCTGTCACTCAGCCAATTTCATATTCAAGTTGCTGCTGTCCCTTCTAATCAACCCATTCAGAGATGTTATTACATACTTCTGGAACATTTAGGACTTGACCTTGGGCCTCCTGTTCCAGGAGTACAGACATCATCACTGCAATACATGACAGCCTCTTTGCTGTCTCTTTTATTCCATTTGTCACAAGTCTGTTGCAAAGCATTTAATCAAATGCATTTTAGAAGTCCACATAAAATATGTCAACATTACCCTTAATAACCAACGTTATTACCTCATCAAAAAATATAAGCAAGGTCATTAGACATCAATTGCTTAGAAATTACGGTTCTCCTTAGTTAACTAAAATTTGCTCAAGCTACCTTCATTTTATTTTGATCTATCATTTTTCAAAGCTTCCCCACCGAGGTTTACTGTTTGTAGTTGCTGATCTTATCTTTACGACCTTACCTGAAGAAGGAAGTCAGGAGGGTGAAAAGGGGCCAGGTGTTAGCTTTGGCTAGAAGATAAGGGTGAATCCAAAGAGATTCTTTAGGTATATTAAAGGAAAAATCATCTTAGGATTCTCTGGGAGGCTAGGGAGGAGATTGCAGATCCTTTGGCTTTGTCTACAGGAATAGTGCTAGAAGCCTGGAGGACAGTAAGTGTTGTCCCTTGTTCAAGAGGGGGAGTAGCGACAACCCTGGTAATTATAGACCAGAGAGCCTTACTTCGGTTGAAGGTAAAGTGTTGGAGAGAATTTCAAGAGATAGGATTTGTAATAATCTAGAAAGGGTTATGGGGATAAGGCAAGAACAGGATACTGATTGTGGATGATCAGCCATGATCATAATGAATGGTGGTGCTGACTCGAAGGGCCGAATGGCCCACTCCAGCACCTATTGTCTATAATTTGATTAGGGATAGTCAACACGGTTTTGTGAAGGGTAGGTTGTGTCTCACAAACCTTATTGATTTCTTTGAGAAGGTGACCAAACAGGTGGATGAGGGTAAAGCAGTTGATGTGGTGTATATGGATTTCAGGAAAGCATTTGACAAAGTTCCCCGCATACGGAGGCATGTGATTGAAGGTGATTTCGGGGTTTGAATCAGAAATTGGCTAGCTGTAAGAAGACAGAGGGTGGTGGTTGATGGGAAATGTTCATCCTGGAGTTCAGTTCCTAGTGGTGTTCTGCAAGGATCTGTTCTGGATACACTGCTGTTTGTCATTTTTATAAATGACCTGGATGAGGGCGTAGAAGGATGGGTTAGTAAATTTGCGGATGACACTAAAGCTGGTGGAGTTGTGGAATGCGCAGAAGGATGTTGCAAGTTAGAGGGACATAGATAAGCTGCAGAGCCCGGCTGAGAGGTAGCAAATGGAGTTTAATGCGGAAAAGTGTGAGGTGATTCACTTTGGAAGGAGTAACAGGGATACAGAGTGTTGGGCTAATGGTAAGATTCTTGGTAGTGTGGATGAGCAGAGAGATCTCGGTGTCCATGTGCATAGATCCCTGAAAGTTGCCACCCAGGTTGATATGGTTGTTAAGAAGGTGTACAGTGTGTTAGGTTTTATTGGTAGAGGGATTGAGTTTCGGAGCCATGAGGCTATGTTGCAGCTTAACAAAACTAACTCTGGTGTGGCCACACTTGAAGTATTCAGTACAGTTCTGGTCGCCACATTATAAGAAGGATGTGGAAGCATTGGAAAGAGTGCAGAGGAGATTTACCAGGTTGCCTGGTATGGAGATAAGGTCTTATGAGGAAAGGCTGAGGGACTTGAGGCTGTTTTCATTAGAGAGAAGAAGATTAAGAGGGGATTTAATAGTGACATACAAGATGATCAGAGGATTAGATAGGGTGGACAGTGAGAGCCTTTTTCCTTCAGATGGAGATGGCTAGCATGAGGGGACATAGCATTAAACTGAGGGGTGATAGATATAGGACAGATGTCAGAGATAGGTTCTTTACTCAGAGACTAGTAAGGGCGTGGAATGCCCTGCCTGCAACAGTAGTAGACTCGCCAAGTTTAAGGGCATTTAAATGGTGATTGGATAAACATATGGATGATAATCGAATAGTGTAGGTTAGATGGGCTTCAGATTGGTTTCACAGGTCGGTGCAACATCGAGGGCCAAAAGCCTGTACTGCGCTGTAATGTTCTATGAGAGAGAGAGAGAGAATCGGACACCTGAAGGACCAAAGTGGACAAGTATGTGCGGAACCACAAAAGAAGGGTGAGGTCCTCAATGAATACTTTTCCTCTGTGTTTAGCGTGGAGAAAGACATGAAGACTTGCACACTTGGAGAAGTTAGTGGCAATATCTTGGTGACAGTCCATATCATAGTACAGGAAGTGTTGGAAATATTTGAATGTACAAAGGTGAATAAATCTCCTAGTCCTGACCAGATATATCCAAGAATCCTGCAAGAGTCGAGAGAAATTTTGGCAGCTGTGGCTGATATATTTGCATCATAATTAGCCATCGTTGAAGTGCTGGAAGAATGGAGGGTAGTGAATGTTATGCCTTTATTCAAGAAGGGCTGCAAAGAAAAACTTGGGAATTATAGACCAGTAAGCCTGACATATGCGGTTGGTAAGTTACTTGACAAAATTCTAAGGTATAAGATATGCATGCATTTGGAAAAACAAGATTTGTTTCGGAGTAGACAGCATGGCTTCATTCCTCACAAACTTGTGAGAGTTCTTTGATGAAGTGACCAGGAAGGTTGATGAGGGCAGTGCAGCAGATGCTGTGTTTACAGATTTCAGTAAGGCCTTTGATGAGGTTCCAACATGGGACGCTGCTCTGGAAGGTTAGATCACATGGAATCCACGGAGAGCTGGCAAACTGGATACACAGTTGGCTGACAGGCGTTGGATCAGAAATTGACTTGCTGAAAGAAGACAGAGGGTGGTGGTTGATGGGAAATGTTCATCCTGGAGACCAGTTACTAGTGGTTTACCGCAAGGGTCGGTGTTGGGTCCACTGCTGTTTGTCATTTTTATAAATGACCTGGATGAGGGCGTAGAAGGATGGGTTAGTAAATTTGCAGACGACGCTAAGGTCGGTGGAGTTGTGGATAGTGACAAAGGATGTTGTAAGTTACAGAGGGACATAGATAAGCTGCAGAGCTGGGCAGAGAGGTGGCAAATGAAGTTTAATGCAGACAAGTGTGAGGTGATGCTCTTTGGAAGGAGTAACTGGAATGCAAAGTACTGGGCTAATGGTAAGATTCTTGGTAGTGTAGATGAGCAGAGAGATCTCGGTGCTCATGTACACAGATCCTTGAAAGTTGCCACCCAGGTTGACAGGGCTGTTAAGAAGGCATACAGTGTTTTAGCTTTTATTAATAGAGGGATCGAGTTCCGGAATCAAGAGGTTATGCTGCAGCTGTACACAACTCTGGTGCGGCCGCACTTGGAGTATTGCGTACAGTTCTGGTCACCACATTATAAGAAGGATGTGGAAGCTTTGGAAAGGGTGCAGAGGAGATTTACTAGGATGTTGCCTGGTATGGAGGGAAGGTCTTACAAGGAAAGGCTGAGGGACTTGAGGCTGTTTTCGTTAGAGAGAAGAAGGTTGAGAGGTGACTTAATTGAAACATAAGATAATCAGAGGGTTAGATAGGGTGGATAGGGAGAGCCTTTTTCCTAGGATGGTGACGGCGAGCACGAGGGGGCATAGCTTTAAATTGAGGGGTGAAAGATATAGGACAGATGTCAGAGGTAGTTTCTTTACTCAGAGTAGTAAGGGTATGGAACGCTTTGCCTGCAACGGTAGTAGATTCACCAACTTTAAGTACATTTAAGTCGTCATTGGACAAGCATATAGATGTACATGGAATAGTGTAGGTTAGATGGGCTTCACATTGGTATGGCAGGTCGGCACAACATCGACGGCTGAAGGGCCTGTACTGTCCTGTAATGTTCTATGTTCAAACTGTAATGCTGGAAGGATGTTTGTCTGACTGGAGGCCTGTGACTAGTGGTGTGTCTCAGGGGTCAGTGCTGGGCCCATTGTTGCTTGTTATCTACATCAATGATTTGGATGAGAATGTACCAGGCATGATTAGCAAGTTTGTGGATGGCACTGAAATAGGTAGTATCATGGACAGTAAGGAAGGTCATCAGAAACTGCAGCAGGATCTTGATCAGCTGCAAAAGTGGGCCTTTTGCCAATTGGAGTTTAATGTAGATAAGTGTGAGGTGTTGCATTTTGAAAAGTCAAATCCAGGTAGGAGTTTTGTGGTGAATGGTAGGGCCTCAAGGAGTGTAGTGGAAGAGATGGACCTTGGAGTTCAGATGCATGGCTCTCTGAAAGTGAAGTCACAGGTAGACAGGGCAGTGAAGAAGTCTTTTGGCACATTGGCCTTCATCAGCCAGGGTATGAGTATAGAAGTTTGGAAGTTATGATGAAATTGTATATGATGTTGGTGTGTCTGCACTTCGAATATTGTGTTCAGTTTAGAGAGATTGCAGAAGAAATTTACAAGGATATTGCCAGGACTCAAGGGACTGAGTTATTGGGAGGGGATGGACAAGCTGCAACATTTTTCTTAGAACATAGGAGACTGAGGGGGATCTTATAGAAGTAAACAACATCATGAAAGGCATGGAAAAGGTGAATGCACTCAGTCTTTTTCCCAGGACTGGGGAAATCGAGACTAGAGGGCATCAGTTTAAGGTAAGAGGGGAAAGAATACATGGAAATCTGAGGGGAAACTCTTTTACACAGAGGGTGGTATGCATATGGAATGAGCTGCCAGCAGAAGTCATTGAGATGGGTATATTAACAATATTTAAAAGGCATTTGGAAAAATACATTGATCGGAAAGGTTTAGAAAGATATGGGTCAAGTGCAGGGAAATGGGCTTAGAATGGATCGAAATTTTGGTCGGCATGGACTAGATTAGGCTGAAGGGCCTGTCTCTTTGCTGTATGACTTTATGAGAAGCGTAACATTTGCAATTCTTCAGTCTTCTGTCACTATCTCTAAGTCACAGGGACATTGGAAAACTACAGTCATTGCCACCACAATTTCCAGTTACTGTCTTCAGTAATCCTCAGATGCATTTCATCTGGTCCTAACACCTCATCAACTTTGACTCACTATCCAATTGTATCTCTAAAAGTGTTAAACTCTTCAGGGGTCTTAATTTCATTTTGCTTTATTATTGCCCGAGTAGCATCTTCTTCATTTATACTGGTAGATACAAAATCTATATTTAAAACCTTAGTCATCTCCTCTGCTTCTCTTATAGTTCCTAATTGCATCAACTCTTTTATCACATTTTTATTGCATGCCTACTGAAGACATTTTCATTCACATTGAAATTAATTTTGGTCTCTTTTAGTACTTTTACTCTGCTTCTGATCTTTCATCTTTGATTCTCCCTAAGCATTCCAAATTTCGCCTGGGTATCGGTTGAACGATCAACCTCATTTGTCATAAGTGCATTTTCCTTTTCCACCTGAATTTATCTTTGTCACCCAGGGAACTGTGGACTTGCGTGTCCTCCTTGTACCCATATACGGGAATATAGCTTGACAATGTCAGAACTTTTTCTATTGAAAAGCAGCACAATGCTCAGCTGCAGTTTGATTCCAATTTAGTCTGGGTCAGATCTATACGTATCCCATTGAATTTTGGGTTCTACCAATATTCACTCGCATTCTTAGCTGAAATGTTTGCCCACAGACAGAGGATACAAACGTTTTTATAAACTTGATGATGTTCGGATCTTGATGAATTAAGTGACTCGCTCAGAGCTTGATGCGTTACTTGATTTCAGTTTCCAGTCGTCAGTTCGCAACTTTTGATGTCCTGCAAAAGAAAAGATGGAAACCTTAATTCATTAGAAGCAAACATTTCAACTGCGTACATGTAAAATAGTGTAATTGCTGGAGATCTGGAATAGGAACAGCAGAGAGGAAATTTGAATTAACAATGCAAGTCCAGTGACTCTTCCTCGACATTCGATATGTTCACAGAATCTGCCAAGCCTGAGTTTTTTTCTACCATATTCTGCTCTACTTAATATTCCTGTTGGCTTCACTCTTGTGTGTAAACCCCAGCCAGTCAAAACAAAAAAACTCAATACTGTGTCTTCTGACCCAGGATGATCACGCATGCGCTCAGCTGCCCATCGCTCCGTACAAAGATGGCGACCGTTACCCGTGCCGCCGCCGGCAGTCGCGGCCCCGCTGCTTCCAGCCCGTCCTCTGTCAATACGGCACCGGGAGCATCTTTCTCTGGGTTTCATACCTCCACTCTATGTTTATGAAGCCTCCCCGGCCACTCCGCTCACTCCATCATCCGCCCACATTCTCCTTTTCCTCCTTCACCAGTGAAGAAGTGAAATGACCATAAACCTGCAGCCGCAGCAACGGCACATGCGCTCTTCAAACACGCTCCGCCCATGCCGGAGTCGGGGACGCACTGCGCCGGCGCGAGGGATCCCAAGTCAACCCTTTATGAATGATGGGTCAGACAGCGTAGTTATTGGCAGAAGATGTTGAATAGTAAATTATGTCCTTGATCTGATTCCGAGTTTCTGCAGCGTGCATGTCGAGTATAGATAATTAAAAGGTAGACAAACAGAAGGGGGACTGACAGAACACGGCAATCCAAGCAGCATCTGGAGGAAAGGAGTATTCAACGTTTTGGGTGTTACACTTCCTCAGGACTGGATGTGGCGGGCAGGGGTTAGCTGAAGATAAAGCCGGTGTGGCGGGGCCGAGTAGCAGCATGGTGGTGATAGATGGACGCTGGTAATAGGTATGACCTGGTGGGTGGCTGGAAGGGAGGGTCAGAAAGTGGAATTGAGAGGAGGAGATCGCTAACCAAGTCGATAATCACAAACCTTCCCGCCCCAATAAAGCTACATGATGAAAATACCAGACATCGCAAATAGTAAAATGATAGACTTTCTTCGGCACTCTGTCGCTTGATAACTCTTATTTTCTCTATTACCTCAAGCATGGATCTCTACTGGCCACCAGAATGTGTCTAACAGTCATGGCATTAAACAGAATGATTGAAAAGATCAGAAGTTATAACACAGTCAAATTATCAAATGCTGCCCATAAAGGAAAACTATAACGTATACTCTTCTGTCTACAATAACATGGTATGCTGCCAATTCTGTAAGTTGGCTTATGCATAAAATACCAGGAAACATTAACTGAAAAAAGCTGACACGTTTGTAACCTTGTTTCTGTAACCACAGCTGCTGTTTTCTCAGTGCAGTATTTTGTTTTCAGTTTGTGGCAACAAACAGCTACAAGTCAAGCAACTGTGAAAATCATAGTTAACCATCTAGAACAGCCTCTGAGTGCATAAATTCATGCAATACTGAAACTGCACACTAAGTAAGGAACATGAAACAACATGGAAAATAAATGAAATAACAAGGTGTAGAGCTGAAAGAAGACAGCAGGCCAAGCAGCATCAGAGGAGTAGGAAAGCTGACGTTTTGGGCCTACACCGTTCCTGCTCCACTGATGCTGCTTGGCCTGCTGTGTTCGTCCAGCTCTACACCTTGTCATCTCAGATTCTCCAGCATCTGCAGTTCCTACTATCTTTGGAAAATAAATGGATGGAATTTGATTTAATATCGCTGAAGTGTTAATGACCATAAGATATGTCACTGCCATAAACACCAGGTACGTAGTGATACATCCGGAGGGGCTGCATCTTTCTGTGGAAAGTGTCACAATCACCACTAAATTAACTGAAAGGGAATGAAATTATGTTGCCCAGAATTTATTTGCAGCAACAAAGTAATCCAAGTACATCTAGTGTATCTTGACAAATAACTTTGATTTAATTGAATGGTAGAGCAGGCTGCTGGAGATCAAGGATATCCACTGTAACCAAGTTCAAATGTCAAAACTTTGCTAATTGAAATGATAGATACCCTCATTATATGCAGCTGACAGACCACAGGCATCCGCAGAATGAAACATAACACAAACTGAGAATGAAAGAAACATGATTAAAATGTCCAAATTATTAAAGGAGCAAATTCTCTCATTTTAAGTCAAAAGCACCATGCAAAATTAAGATAATGAATGAAAAAAGAATCAAACCATAGCTGCAATACACTGAACAAAAACCAAATCAGATTTCAAACCACTGTCATGACAGAATTATGTTTCTGAACACTTTAACTTGGTGTTTCTTAGTCTCTGACTGCTTTTCAGTTTATTAGAAACCTTTTGTGCTTACAGAATCATTAGTTTGCTCAAATGATGCAGGAATTTAAACAAAATAGAGACATTTAGCTTGATACTCGAGGAAAGGCAGTGTTGACATAAAATAAATACTTCCCAGATCAACAGGACCTAATCAGATTAAACAATTCATTTTATCCAGTCTGCATTCCTGTCCTTAATGTTTCTAAGTCTGTGTATTTTTCTACGTGGCCTGAAACAAGCTGTCTACCATTTCAACTTCTCATTTGCATGCAAGGTTCATGTATTTTCATCCTGGCACAAGACTCAAGCTTCAGTCAAACATCCATTTCCCTTTCAGTTAATTTGATGGTGATTGTAAAACTGTCCAGAGAAAGGTGCGGCCTCTCCGGATGTGTGTTGAGGTTGTGCAGGATATTGGTCAACCATCTTCTGGAGCACTGTGTCCAGTTCTGATTGCCCTGAAACACGAAAGGATATGAGGAACAGTGAGAAATAATGATAGTTCCTAAGAATAAGTTGCACTATGGTTAACAATGCTGCCTCAGTATCAGGAACTTGGATTTGATCTCAGCCTTGGATGACTGTGCAGTTTGCATATTCTCCCTGTGTCTGCTTGGGTTTCCTCCCACAGTCCAAATATGTGCAAGTTCGGTGGATTGACCATGCTAAATTGCCTACAGTGTCCAGGGATTTGCAGGGTAGGTGGGCTAGCCATGGTAAATGTGGGGTTACGAGGACAGGGTGGGATGCTCTTCAGAGGTTTGATTCAGATTGATGGGCCAGATGGCCTCTTTCTTTGGGATCTATGAATTGTACAATTAAGAAATGTTAAGACAACAAAGGGAGGAACAATGCAAGAAACTGCTGGATGAAGTCAGCACGTCTGGCAGCGTTCGTGGCAAGAAAGCAGAGTTAACATTTTGAGTCCAGTACCTCTTCATCAGAACTGAAGAAGCAAAGAACATATGAGTAGCAAATTCTACACCTGGATTTGGCAGCCTGTTGTTAATGCTGATGTGTGGTGAAAGATATGGGAGCTCAGTATTTAATTCATAACTCTTGATTAAAACCAAATTATAGCATTTTTATATTTGAGGTCTATTCAGCAATCTAGTCATCAACAGTGGTTGTTTACTATTCAATCAAAAGTGTTACGAATAATTCACGACCTGCCTCAATAGTGACATAATACTGCAATTCAATTGAATTACTAAATGTATCGTGTAACCCTTTAGAAATCAACTGTGAAAAGAAGGCAAGTCCCATTTGAATTCACTTCTTGAATAAATGTCCATCAAACCTCATCCCCTTTTAGTTTCTGATAATGAGATAGCCAGAGAAACGCATCCACAGTTTTGACTTTTTCCCCCATAATCTGATGCTTCTTGCATAAGGTGGTAGGATGGTTTCAGAAGAGTTATTGAAGGTTCTGCGTTCTGCATAATACTAGATGTTGCAAAGTTCAATCTGTTATATATTCAGTATACTGAGTAAGTTTAAAAGAACAGGAATGTACAATTAGGAACATAAGAACCAGGGCAGGCCATTCAGCCCCTCTAAGCTGTTGTGCCATTCAATATGATGATGGCTGATCTGTGTCCAAACTTCATATACCTTCCCTGGCCCATTTCCCATAATACCTTTGCTAAACAAATAAAAATCTGTCTCAGATTTATAACTAACAACTGCTCCAGGATGCACTTCCATTTGTGGAAGAGAGTTCCAAACATCTACCAGCTTTTTTGTGTAGATGTGCTTCCTAGCCCCTCTCCACAATAGTGTTGCCCTAATTCTCAGACTGTGTCCCCAAGTTCTAAAATCCCTAACCACTGGAACTAATGAATCTTTATCTACCCTCCATTGTCTCCCAAGTTTGATCACATTTCACACATGCCTTCACTCTATCCATATATCTCTGCTCCTGAACATTAGTTGACCAGACTACCAAAAAAAACCAATTTATGGATAGAAGTGGGTCCTTCAATCTCTAAAGTGTGCTCATTAGCTCAAGAAGAAAAGTGCATGGAACTAGCTGCCAGATAAAGTGGTGGAGGCAGGTACAATTATAACATGTAAAGGGCATCTGGATGGGCGCATGAATAGGAAGGGTTTAGAGGGATATAGACCAAATGTTGGCAAATGGATTAGATCAGTTTAGGATATCTGATTGGCATGGATGAGTTGGACTGCGCTGTATAACTCTACTAGTCTAGAAGAACACAACTGATCTCTTTGCGCATCTAACTCCCAACTGTCCCCTGTATCCATTGATTTCATTGTGTAATGAGAACCTGAGTTACCAGTCCTCCAGCCTTCCCAAATCGGAGGATATTTCATAGAATTCTTTGATCTTAAGAATATTATGGAACAGAAAAGAATCCTGGGCACATCGAAGCAGTGCCAGCAGAATTCAGCTTTTTAGTCCAAAAACATTTAAACTCTTAAATTGTGGCCTTGCTGTTTGGAACATTTAACTCATTGTGACTTACTCAGAGTCATTACAACGTCAAACGTAGAAGCTATATTCATCCATGGGCATGTTTGTTACTTTCTGGATGTTAGTTGCAACATTCGTATTAATGGAACTAAGTGCAAGATAGTTATATCAAAATATGTGCATTATATTTGATTTACAGCACCATAGCAACCACAAATTCTCCTAAGTAATATTGATAAGCATCTATACTCTGTCTGTTCAAATTCATATAAAATGAATGATTTGAACGATGAATGAATGATTATTTGTTGTCACATGTATCTTGAAGATACAGTGAAAACTGTTAAGTTGCCACAATCTGGTGCCATTTTGAGTTACAAAAAGAAATTATTTAAGTAAAAGTTCATCTTCTGTTCAAATTAGGTCTCAAGCACACTTCCGGGCTTCTGTAAGGTGTTCTGGGCCTCAAAGAGTCTCATTTTGGGAACAGGAACGATGGCATTGAAGCCTCAGGAGACCCTAGTTCCACTTCCACTGCCACAGCCAACAGTCCAGTCTCTGGGCCTACTGTTGCCAGGAATCCCACCTCTGGACATTGTCTGCCTAGAGCCCAGGCTCTGAAACTACACTGCTAGGAGTCCTGTGTCACACCGCCAACACTATCACCATTGCCTCCACTGCCCCTGCTGCCTAAGATGAAGGAGAAGAAAAAGGTGAACAGTACATAGTGAAAAGGATGCCGCTAGCAAGTAAGGTAAGAATTTAAATCTAAGCAATGATGCTGTTTCAGATGTTTGTGAAGTGCTTAGCTGGAAATCTCAGTGATTTTGACTCTGAGCTATTTTAATGCCTTGGCCACTGAATGGAGGTACAAGATTGTTCAGTCAAAGTAAAATTGAGCTGTTTCAGAAACACTTCAGCGCCACTCAGTGGCGATTCTGGACAGTGCTGAGATCGCTTGTATTGTGAGCTAGCCTGTTTGACAATGTCGTTAGGTTCTTCAATTTATGAATCTCAGTTTTAACATTTTTCTCAGCTTGACCATTGCAATAGTTGTTTAAAGTAACATAAAGTTCTTACACGCAGATACACATTTGTTGTTGAGTATATGCATGTTGTTGTTTACATGTGAGTAGATGTGTGTGCTCTTGTTGGTTTTGTTAGTGTCTTGGATCACAGAGTGTGTTCAAGTGGTTCTTTTCAGATTCAGTTAAATGTAGTTAAGAGAAGGCTCGACAATAGCAATTTGCTTAAATATAAACTTCTATTGAGTAATAATAAAGACAAAAAAGAAAGGAACATTTATTAAGTAAATAAAAGAAAGAAAAAGAGGAGGAGAAAAAAAAGATAAGCTTCACACCCTTCTGCCCATCAGGGACCCCTTGATTGATCAGTGGTCTGGAGACTGAGATTGTTCCTGGCACCACTCCTGATCCTAGTCTGAGCTGAAGCCCAGTGACTTGCACTGAAACTGTCTCTCTCAAACAGAGTAGAAAACAGCCAGGCACAGAAAAAACAACTGGAGAAAAACACGCTGACTCTGCTGGCTTAGGCATGTACAGGAATGTTCACAGGACTCCTTCAAGGTAATGCAGCTGTTGAATATCATCAACAAGTCGAGCCCTTCAGCCCATCTAATACAATCCACCCTGAGGATATTTGATGCACAATTGCAGATGCAGACAAAAATCAGTGAAAGCCACGTGAGAACGTATGTACACTACACTAGAAGATTAAAATTGCAATAAAAATAACTAGTATCAATACAAAAAATACAACAATAGGGCTTGTCATCAAATAATTGATCGCAGTGGCCTTAGGCGACCGACCTTTAAATATATGCCCCAACCTGGTGTATGGACAAGACTGTGAGGGAACCAGCAACATCCTGACTGTGGAGGCAACCAGAATATCATCTACATTTTCTTTTCAGTTAATCTAATTACCTAATTTGCTTTAAAATTCAGTGTATGCCAGATTTGGGCTCCTTCATTTGTGCTTTTGTAAAATCCTCCAATTCCCTATCCACAGATCACCTCACCCAATAACAGTAAAATTACTTTATACATGGACTCAAAATGTCCCCAGCTCTCTTCATCTGTATCTGTCTTGAGACTACATCTTCGATATGTTTCCCTTCTTGCCAACTGTATGAGTGATTGTATCATTGAGTGATAACTACCTCCAAATGCAGGTACCCCCTTTTGAGCTACAATATACATGGTATCAAACAACACAGCTCTAACAGTCATCAGGCTTTACCTTCAACTTATGCTTCCTGCCTTTTATTTTGCCCAGGGTTCCCTTACCACAGACTCATACCTCACCTGAGCCCTAGTTCAGCTTTATTTCACATTCACTAACTGTCCCAACACATTACCATTCCACCTATTGGTCTAAGCACTGGAGTACATGCATCATGCAAACGTTCAAGATGGGGCACCTGTACGTGATCTGATAGGTCCTTTCACTCAATCCACCATTACTCCTCCCAGAATCCATATTCTTATTACTAACCATTTTTGTTTGCATTGAAACCATTTAGACTGTGTGCATGGCCTTTTGCATTTGCCAGAATCCTTTCAAATTTTCATGTAACTATCCCATTTGGCGTTTTGAATATCTGGTCATGTGAGTCTTAAACATAATTTTTGTCATCGTATGCTTAAGTGTACCCAGCTCAGTGGTTTTGAGATTCCTGACACTCACTGCAATTAATATTTCCACAGTACTTCCCTAACACTGAAATGTGTTATCGATGAATGGCTTGATGAGTTGAGGGTGCCTCATCTACCTTTGTGTTGCAATGTTGAAATCCTGCAAATGGGTTCAGCCTTCAGTGTGCCCAATTTCTAAAAGAAAGCAAACATTTCCATCCACTCTATATCAAACAGAGCTGGTTAATTAGGATTAATCTAACGGGGGAGGGGTGTAAACTCCTACATGTAATTACATCTTCCATCTCTCCTCATTGAATGGAGGGACAGCTCACTGCTTCGTTAAATTTGCCTTTTCTAAACTTCTTGCACACAGGGAGTTGCATTTTCAACATTCCAATGTCCCTATCACTTGGATATGAGCAACGAGCCAATCTCATCATCTGGAATTAAAGATTCACTCATGTTAAAACAGTATTTAAAAGTTCACTCTGGCCAGAAAATGAAAATTCCAAACGTGGTAATTTCTGGAATTAAAATTTACCCAAATCCAATCACAACATGGAGCCAATTCCAAAAGGTAAATTTTTATTAAGCATTATCAACCAAATTTTTGAATCTAAATTTCACAGAATTTATTGCTTTACACACCCACTGATGTTATCTTAAAAAGGACGTTATATTACGCATATGTCCCACACTAATACAGGCACAGAACACACTTCCAAATCACCAGGCATTCCCAAAATGCAAACTAAAACTTCAAAGTATCTGCAGTTCCAGGGAACAAGAAAACACACACTGTACAAGATGACAATCAGCAACCGACAAGGTGCATTCAAACCAGACCACAAAGAGTTAACACTTCCACAAATTTCAGTGCATTTGCACAGCGCAGGAACCTGACCTCCAATTCTCTCCTTTACCAATTATAACTGCCCCCATCCTCTTGGGGAACCTAATAGTGCTGACAAATTAGCTGCAGACCCGAATCCAGAGTCTGCTGCATTGCACCCTGGAATATGGAAGGTCTCTCTGGGTCATCAGGTTGCTTTTCCCTTCTCTTGCACATTTTCCAAAATTCCATCCTGATCGCTAAAAATGCTTTGGCTCTCAGGGTGTTCCCAGGTGGTTCTTTTCAGATTCTGTTCAATGTAGTTAAGAGAAGGTTGGACAGCAGCAATTTGCTTAAGCACAAACAATTATTGAATGACAATAAAAGATGACAAAAGGTAGGAACATTTAATAAATAACTAAAAAGGAATGCAGAAAAGAGGAAAAAGAATAACAAGCCTCACACCCTTCTGCCTGTTGCATGTCCCTTATTCGACGGCTGGTCGAGAGACTGAGGTTATTCCTGGCACTGTTCATGATCCCTGTCCAAGGTGAAGCCCACTGACTTGCAGTGAAACTCTCTCTCTTATACAGTGTAACAAACAGCCAGCACAGAGAAAAACAACTGCAGGAAAACACATTGATTGTGCCAGCTTCGGTACATACAGGAATGTTCGCAGGACTCATTCAAGGTCATGCAGCTCTTCAGTATCATCAACCAGTTTAGCCCTTCTACTCATCCTATACGATGAGTTACATTTTCGACATTTTCCTCTGATGAGGATCTCATTTCCTTTCCACTGTCTCCAATTTCTCATTGTCATCACTTCAGATTGCATCACTCAGAAAGATGCGAGTGTGAAAGCTTTGTGTTTTTCTCAACAAAGGACAATCTAAAGTGACACCAAATGCCACTAAATTAGCAGTTTCACTGTACCATTGGAGAAGGAAGCAAGAAGCTGGGAGCCAATGTATGCTTGGTTAACAGAGCTGTTCATGTCTCTATTTGTAAAATAAGAGTCAACAATTGAGTACCTCTTCTGGTAGACAATAGCTGGAATAATCCAAACATATTTTGTTGCCATTGTGAAACTTTAGGAAGTCCTTCTTGAATATACAGAACACTTGAAAACCCTTGTGGAATTTAAAACAAAACATTGTTATTGTACTCTGATTCACAGTCTATTACTTTTTTTGCTGCCCATTTTTGTGGAGCACTGGTCAAGTGAGAATTTAACTGTGCAGGATATCACACCTCAACAAACCTTGACCTTGTTTCATTCTGCATCAAACAAAGCGATTGGATGCATAGGTTCCACATTCATATACAATGTCTGTCTCCTTGTCGAATCTCCATGGTTCTCTGTTTCTTTCACCCCATTTCTACATGTATTTCTCACCAACTCTGTTTTTTATGCTTTTCCCCTCTACTTCTCCTTATTTCCTTCTCATTGAGTACTCTCTGGGATGAAACATTTCCGTCTGATGGTGGTTAATAAAATCAAGATTGTTACAAATTTGTCCCTTGCTGCTGTATTTCCAAAATGTAATCATGATGGTGCGTGGAATATGCTAACATTTAGTCAAATAACGAACAGCCCAATCTGTTATTTTTGAGTTTGGGTTCTTTTCTCCGGTGAACAAACTGAGTTTTATTTTGATCTACTGAATTACTTCTATTTTTCTGCATAGACCTCTATATTAAATGGTTTCAGAGAAAACATTAAGGTAAGTTGAACTAAATGTCATAGCATGAAATATAAACTGTATTCTAGCTGCTCATGTGCTGCCCAAGATTCTGCTAGTTTACAGTATTTTCTATGATTATTTTAAAACTTAGATTCCCATTATTGGTGGAATTGTGTTATTCAACAAGTCAATTTTCTTTTTACCTTTCTGGACTGGTTGCAGTGTTACAGTGGAGGCCCTCATGGTTCAAATTTTAGGACCCCTGCTCACTTGGTACTAAGTAATGATGTGGATTTGGGATCACAGGAACAATTGCAAACTTTGTGTACAGTAAGGACGCTCTGATATACTGGCAATCATAGAGTAGATGTCAAGGTGATTAAAAGATTCTCAGAATAAATGTTCAGAGGGAGATGAAATTTAATTCAGAGAACTGTGAAGTGTTTCAATTTTTTGAAAGAACACGGTGAAACAATGTTGCAGGAACAATGTAACTACAAAGATAATGCAGTAACAGAGGCTCCTGATGTACATATTTGAATGAAATTGCGAATATGCCACAATACATTGAGAACAGGATGAATGAGTGATACAACACTGTAGACTTTGTAAATGGAGGCACAGAGAACATTCGCAAAGGCATCATATTAAATCAGTATTAAACAGTAGCTTGCTTCAACCAAAGCATTGCATGCAGTTCTGGGCACTAGCCATTGGCAAAAATGCAAAGGTACTAGAGTGGATCCACGGAAGATTAACAAATCTATTACCAGGCATAAGGCGACTCCAGTCTGGGAACATATAGGGGATGTTGGAACTACTAGCTCCCGCAAAACAGAAGGTTGTAATTTGACTGATGTCTTCAAAACACAAATGTATTGGGCATAGTAGATAATGAGAAAACTCCTGCTGGTGGAACTTTGGTGAAAAGTATGTGTAAAAATGAACAAGCGATGATTTTGTCTTTCTGCTTCTGTCTGACAACAGTTCATATTGATGCAGCTCCTTTGGCCTCAAGGTGCTGCCCAGACATATCATATAGCACAGTATGATACTGAAGCATGTATTAAGGGAGTTGAGAGAATGCCCAGGCAAAGAATGGGGGTTTTAGGAGCTGTCTTACAAGAGGATAAGTGTCGGTATTACCATCAGCTCAAAGCAATTGGTGCCATTCGCTGAAGGCATTGCTTGTGATCAATATAAACGTGTCAGATAAACTTGTCTCTGGTGAAATGGGAAAGGTTGTCCTTTATTCTTTATTCATTCATGGGATGAGGGCATCACTGGCCAGGCAGCATTTATTCCCCATTCCTAATTGCCCAGAGGGCAGTTAAGAATCAAGCACATTGCTGTGGGTCTGGAGTCACTTGTAGGCCAGACCAGGTAAGGATGGTAGTTTCTTTCCCTAAAAGACATTAATGAACTAGATAGGTTTTTCTGACAATTGGCAATGTATTCACAATCATCATTAGATTCTTAATTCCAGATAATTAATGAATTCAAGTCCCACTATCTGCTGTGGCGGGACTTGAATCGGGGTCCCCAGGGACATTATCTGGGCCTCTGGATTAAGAGCCCAGCAATAATCTCACTTGACCGTTGCCTCCACCTATGTGTGGAGAAGTCAAGTATAAAAGTTTAGAGTCATCCTCTCTGGTGCTGTCGTAACTCGTATTTGATTATTGAACCATTAAGGCATGATTCCTACTCTCAGCCAATGAAGATTTATTCATCTTCTACAAATGTTGAACTGAACATAGTTATCTCACTGATTGAAAGTTTAAAAGGGACAGCAGCTCGACCAGAATCAGGAGAGTCAGTTTCACATCAGAGCTGTGAATGTCACGTGCCATCACTAGGTAACTTTAACATGAGGACTACCATGGTTCAGCCCCACTTTCTCCAGAGAAACAAGGGATGGGCAATCAAATGCTGGCCTTAGTCAGTGATGGCCACATCCTGCACAACATTAACACAAAACAGCAATGGAATGATGGTGTAAGAGGCAAGGTTGCAACAGGTTGCAAGCACAGAGTAGAGCGAATATAGAGCTAGTGGGACAAGACATATATTAGCTGATAATGTGAAATATTTAACATCCTGCTACTTATGTTTTTACAAATAATCACTCCTGATCAACAAATCAGGACAAATCAGTTGTTTGCAGGGACAGCAGGTAATTACAAAGGCAAATGGAATGTTGTCCTTCATTGGTAGAAGGATAGAGTTTAAGAATAAGGAGGTTATGCTGCAGCTGTGTAGGATTCTGGTGAGGCCAAACCTGGAGTACTGCATTTCGTTTTGGCCTTCTCACTTGAGAAAGAATGTTTAGGTACTGAAAAGGGAGCAGAGGAGATTCATTAGATGGATTTCAGAGTTGAGAAGGTTGGTTCATGAGGGGATATTGAGAAGGCTGGGATTATAGACATCGTAATTTAGAAGAATGAAAGGGATCTTATAGAATCATAGAAAATTATGAAGCAAATAGATAAGATCGAAGCAGGGAGGTTGTTTCCACTGGCAGGGGAAACTAGAACAGTCATAGACACAAAACAAAGGGGACCAGATTTAGCACTGGAGTTGAGGAGGAACTTTTTCACCCAAAGGATTGTGCAGCTGTGCAATTTCCTGTCCAGTGAAGTAGTTGAGGCTCCCTCATCAATTGTTTTTAAGCAAAAGATAGATAGATTTTTGAACAATAGAGGAATTAAGGGTTATGGTGAACAGTCTGTAAGTGGAGCTGAGTCCACAAAAAAGATCAGCCATGATCTTATTGAATGGCGGAGCAGGTTTGAGGGGCCGGATGGCTTACTCCTGCTCCTAGTTCTTATGTTCTAAGTCTCAGCTGCTCTTTCAAAGCAGTGTATCTTGTGAAATGATCTCTTTCTGTGCCACAACTCTATCATTTGGAGCTTCTAATACCATGGTGGTTTCACTCACAGCCGTTTTGTCATTTTATAACCCACTCCAATGAAATACACTTTCTCAGCGTTTTACACTGTACTTTTAAAATTAAGATAATGATCTAATTCACGGAAACTGTTCCTGTCATCTTGAGCAAATTTGGAATCAGGCACTTTAAATGGTGCAAACTCTTCACTGCAGATCAGCACATCAAAACAGGGACTGTTCCACAGCCTACAACATGAAAGTGTTTATATGTCAGTTGTTTCTTTTTAACTGAGGAACATCCATCAGGCATTGCCTTGTGAGATTGACAAGAGCCACAGTAATTGAGTTGGTGTGGTTTGGAAAAGAGGATTGCACATGAGCATCTTGTTTCACTGCAGTGCTTATGTCATGTTCAAGCTCACAGCACTGATTCCTGACATTGGCTGCAGAGGTCATTTGTGTGGTCTCTGTAAACGTTGCTTATGCAGAAAGTTGTCTCCAGTTAAAGTGACCTTAAGTGAAGACATTGCACAAGTAGCAACATGGTGAATTGTGTGAGTTGAAGTTGTGGTGGTTTTTGGTGATGTGCAATTCTGTAAGAGCACCCCCACCACACTCTGTGTCTTAAGTTGGGTTTTCAGGCTGTTGTCACTTCTGGTTTTGCATGACTCTGCTGAAAAATTCTTGAGTATAAACTGCAGAGCAGTTTGGGCTTCAATCTCAATCTGTTCCACAGAAAATCTCCCAGTAAGTAATAGTTTGTGGTGTCTCTGTGCGAAACAACATGTACGTGACTGTTAGTTAGTTAATACCTTAGACCCTCTGGAGCAGCAGAGGCAGTAATGCATACAGCCACTCATGTGCAAGAAGACAGTGGGAGAAAACTCAGTCATCGTCATCTTGCATATTGGTGTCATGACACTGGAATCTTCAGCAAGCTGCACAGGCAGACATTTCAGTACAATGTGTGTGAGCATTAAGCAATGCTTGAAATGGTTTTGTGTGATCAAATATTCTTAATGGAGGTGTGAAACCAGGACATGAATGCAGGCCAAAATCTGGCCGGAGAAGGACAAATAGGAGTTGCGAATGCGCAAAGACTGTATGAGCATAGGAGGGAAAGCTGAATACTGACTGGGAGCAGTGTCCAAGAGTGAAATTTACAGCACTTCTGACATATTTACTTAAATTCCATTAGCATGTGCAGATTTCAAATAGAGTTACCCATGAAACAAGCAAGTAAAAAAAAAACAATAGTTCATACAAAAAGCAAAGAACAAAGAAAATTACGGCACAGGAACAGGCTCTTCGGCCCTCCAAGCCTGCACTGAACCAGATCCTCTATCTAAACCTGTCGATGATTTTCCAAGGATCTGTATCTCTCTGCTCCCTGCCCACTCATGTATCTGTCTTGATAGATCTTAAATGATGCTATCGTTCCAGGCACAGACCACCCTCTGCGTAAAGAACTTGCCATGCATATATCCCTTAAACTTTTCCCCTCTCACCTTGAAATTCTGACCCCTCATAACTGAGTTCCCCATTCGAGGAAAAAACTTCTTGCTATCCACCCTGTCTATACCTCTCATGGTTTTGTAGACCTCAATCAGGTCCCCCCTCAACCTCCGTCTTTCTAATGTAAATAGTCCTAATCTACTCAACCTCTCTTCATAGCTAGCACCCACCCCCCCAAACCAGGCAACATCCTGTGAACCTCTTCTGCACCCTCTCCAAAGCGCCCACATCCTTTTGGTAATGTCACGACCAGAACTGTACGCAATATTCCAAATGTGGCCAAACCAAAATCCGATACAACTGTAACATGACCTGCTAACTCTTGTACTCAATACTCCGTCTGATGAATGAAAACATGCCGTATGCCTTCTTAGCCACACTATAGACCTGAATTGCCACCTTCAGGGTATAATGGACTTGAACACCGAGATCGCTCTGTGCATCAATTTTCCCCAGAGCTTTTCCATTTGCCGTATAGTTCGATCTTGAATGGGATCTTCAAAAATGCATCCCCTCGCATTTGCCTGGATTGAACTCCATCTGCCATTTCTCTGCCCAACTCTCCAATCTATCTATATTCTGCTGTATTCTCCAACAGTCCACTTCACAATCTTATGTTCATGTTAGATGTTCCTGTTTTCCAATTTTACTATTTTAAACAGTAGGTTCTTTGGATAGTTAATCATGTTCTTTAACTCGACCCTGAATTTATTTTGTGTCCCAGCGTAAATACATGGGTTGATGCAGGAGCTCAATACCAGAAGCATGAATCCACTCTGTTGGAGAACAAATGTGGAATTATTGGCATCAGAACCTGAGGAATAAGTAACATTCGCAATTCGGACATAAAGGATTGTTACAAAATACAATAAATTCAACAGGATGAAACTACCCGAGATAGCAAAGAGTAAAATAATGGACTTTTTACGCTTCTCCACTTCTGGGTCCCTCTGGTTCTTTTCTTTTCCCTGATTCCGAAATCTCCTCCGCATTCTATTTGCCACTAGGATGTGTCTGACAGTTAGAGCATTAAGGAGGAAAATCAAAATGAATGGCAGACAGGGGTTTAAAATGGATCGAATCCAGTCATACGCAGTCCATGCTGGTGAAGTATAATATACGGATTTTATGTCACAGAACCAGGGTATGCCATTTAATATGTACCTTGGCTCAAATTGAAAATATCTGAAGATATTTTTTAGGCAGGTCAATGCGCACACAATTCCTATAAGCCACGCTGCCACCTTCCTGGTACAATATTTTGCTTTCAGGTTTTGCAAAGAAATGGCCACAAATCGGTCAAAGGTGAAAACCACTGTTAACCATGCAGAACTGTCAGTGGCTGCGATATTTAATGCATTACGGACACTACACACAGGTGTGATAGACAGGAAGCTGGAGGGGAAATAAATGCCAGCAATCCGGTTTAATATTACAGTCATGAGCATAACTAGTAGATCTGCCACTGCTATGGACACCAGGTAATAAGTAACACATCCAGAGAGACCACATCTTCTTTGAGACAGGATCACAATTACTGCCAGGTTAGCTGTAATAGATAGAGAGACAGAGGGATAAAGATCAAACCAGGCTGTGGATGTGAATTTTGGAGACCAGTAAAATAATCCATCTTACAGGATTCTGTGTGAAATGTAAATTTTGAAATGCGTGCAACTTTGGAAATCATTGTAGGTAGCAAAGTGTGGAGCTGGATGAACACAACAAGGCAAACAACATCTGAGGAGCAGGAAAGTTGACTTTTTGGGTCTGAACTCTTCATCATCTGGGTCCGAAACATCAGTATTCCTGCTCCTAAGATGCTGCTTGGCCTGCTGTGTTCATCCAGCTCTGCACCTTGTTTTCTCGGATTCTCCAGCGTCTGCAATTCCTATTATCTTTGGAAATCATTGTGTCTGTTTGTGGGTACTAATTTTCTGAATTCAACACAACTATTCAGGTTGTGATCATAGGCATGTGATTCAAAAATGATTTGATGAGACCTAACAAAGTACATGCTCGCTGCAAAATTGGGGCAGAAATAAGGTGTCTGCCCTTTAAAACTTCTCTGACATTTAAATAGATGACCAATAATTTTTTTTGTTTGTGGAGTACAACATGCCAGTGTACCAAATAACCTTTTGTTCACTTGCCAGAAAGAAATATATTTAACTCTGTCTTAGAAGTATTCAGTGAACCTGCTTCCACCATCTTTGTGGATACAGCGTCCCAACATCAACCATCTCAGTCCTAATTAGGCGCAACATTT
Source organism: Stegostoma tigrinum (assembly GCF_030684315.1). Classification (NCBI taxonomy): domain Eukaryota; kingdom Metazoa; phylum Chordata; class Chondrichthyes; order Orectolobiformes; family Stegostomatidae; genus Stegostoma; species Stegostoma tigrinum. Next base: position 9,682,774 of record NC_081396.1, on the reverse strand, counting down.
TTATAAACTTTGTCCTCGACACCTGAACTCGCTCAGAAGAAAACATTATTTCCACTTCTTTCAGTCCGGTACATTATATTCACTTCTCACACTGCAGTCTCCCTTACTTTGGTGAGACTAATAGCAGACTGCATGACTGTTCTGTCAAACATTTGTGTGTTTTCTTTAAGAATCAGTCCACCTCCCCCCTCTCCTTATTTGTTTCAGAACCCTTTCTCCATCCCCGTCTCTGATGAAGGGTCTCGGCCCGAAACGTCAGCTTTTGTGCTCCTGAGATGCTACTTGGCCTGCTGTGTTCATCCAGCTTCACACTTTGTTATCTTGGATTCTCTAGCATCTGCAGTTCCCATTATCTCTCCCCTCCCACCTACTTGCGCTTGACTCATATTTTTCTAAATATTTCTTATTCATAGACTTATCTAACTTCTTTTAAAGATTGTAACTGTACCCATATCCACACCACTTTCCGGAAGTTCATTCCATGCACAGCCCTCTTTCTGTTTAAAAAAAATTGCTCCTCATGGCTTTTTAAAATTTTTTTCCTCTCACCTTGAAAATATGTCCTTAGTCTTGAAATCCACCAACCAGGGAAGAAACCACCAGCCCTTCACAGTATTTATAGACCTCATGATTTCATAAGCTTCTTTAAGTTCCCCCCTCAACCTCCCGACACTCCAATGAAAAAAGTCCCAGCCTATCCCATCTCTTCGTATACTTGAAGCCCTCCATTCCCAGCAATATCCTAGTCAATCTCTTCTGAACCCTCTCCAGCTTAACAGTATTCTTCCTATAAAAAGCTGATCAGAACTGGACACAACATTCCAGAAGAGGCCTCACCAATGTCTTGTGCACATCAAAATAATGTTCTAAACCCTATATTCAAAGGTCTGAGCAATGAATGTAAATGTGCTAAAAGCATAGCCATACTATGTGACACTAACTTCACAGAATTATGTACCTGACTCTCTAAATCCTCTGTACTACAATACTACCCAAAACCCTACTTTAAACTGTACTAGTGCTGCCCTTGTTTGTTTTAATAAAATGTAACACCTCACATTCATCCTAATTAAACTCCATCTGCTGGTCTTCAGCCCATTGACCCAACTGATCAAGTTCTCTCTACAATCTTAGATTGTCCATTTACAATCTTCTTCACTGTCCATTCGGCCATCAGTTTTGATGCTGTCAATATTAGTGTCATACTTACTAAGCACCAGCGAGACTATTGGGGTTAAGAGCTAGCAACACGTTTGGATCTGATGGATTGTAACTTTGGATTTTAGGAGAGGTAGCTACAGAGGCAATGAATGCACTGATAGCAATCTTCAAACAATCCTTAGATTTGGGAAAACACCCCTAGGTTTGGAAACTATCATTGAAATATTCTCAGTCAGGGACAGACAAATGTCATACAATATCATTTTATCAATTCTACCTCCCTCTCTTCTTGAATTGAGGGGTCATATTTGCTCCTTTCCTTTCCCATGTAACCTATCATGAAAGTAAGATATTTCAGTAGGTAAACACCAACAAATCTATTACTTCCTTAAGAGAGTCATTTAGGACCTTCAACAAAATATTCTGGACTTAGAGTGTAGTGAAAGGTCCATGCCATATACATGTTTAATACCGCTTCCTTAATGATTATTATTTCATGAAATTCCTCTATTCCTTCCACTGCCTGTTTCATAGCGAAGATGGTTTCTGATTATTCTCTAGGAAAGACAAAAAGTAAGTTCATTTCATCTACCATTTCCTTGGTATCTGCTGTAAAGTTCTCAGTCTCACTCAATAAATTATCAACATTCACTTTTATTACTCTTTTTTATTACTTCCTGTAGAATCTGTTATCATCCATTTCACAATTCTGACTAACTTCATCTCGTGATTCCTGTTATGAAATTGGATGGAGTGTTTGCGGATTGGGAGGCAGGGTGTTAGAATTTGCTGTTTGTAAAATGTCGGGGGGAGAGTGGGCATAAGCATTGTGTGGTCCCTTCAAATGATTATGTTTTTTCGATGCTTGGAGGTATCTGTGAGCAGCTTAAAAGGTTCCAAGTACAGAGAGCAAACAAATTGAAACAGTTGCAGCAAAAGACCAGACCGTTAGCAGGCCAAGTAGCATTTTTACTAAAACAACAGGTTTTTGAAATTAGTCAATCAACATGAACCAGGCCCTTAGATCATTAAAAAAAACCTATCAAATTTTAATCTGATTGTTTTGACAACCTACGATCAATCCAATTGCAAGAAATTGATATGTCATCAGGGGTATAAAGGAAGGGTGCAGTTGCAAAATCAGCAGAGTTAACTGCTATCTGCGAGAGAAAACAGCCCTCAGCTCTTAGAGAAAGCACTGTCTATTCACAACAGTACTACAGCACTCCGAGCTAAGATTCCTGATGGAGGAATTCACAGAGAAAGCATTCCTGAGGGAAGAATCGACTGAGAAGGCATTGAATATTCCAGATGATGTTATCAGGCTGAAATTTCAAGAGACTAAATTCGAATGTTTTGTTATATAAGTAGGACTTTCATTTATTGGAACAACATACCACTAGAATCTTGCGTTATTCTGGAATAGTTAGTAGTTAGAAGGGATTTGTTCAGTTTGTTAATAGTTTCTTTAGTTTGCTCACTGTTAGAGTTTGATAAACACATTGTATACATTGATTGTAAAGTGAACGTCAGAGATTTATTTGATTTAACCACTAGAAGTTGCTGAAAGGCAGGTTACGCCCATTTTCACACTCCTTTTAACAGATTATAGATTGAGGTGCTCCTCTTTGGGTGCCTCAGCTTTAGTTCTCGGTGGGACATTAACCTCTGCGTAACAACAACTCCTCATGCTGAACCTTGTCGTGATTTCAAGTCATTCCTTATATCCAGGCCAGTTGTTTGATCTGCCACTCATCATTGCGCAGTCCTTTGTTTTATTTTGCTGAGTTTGATGAGTTTTTTTTAAGTTAAACAGAAACAAGAGAACTAGTTTCTCACAAACTAAGAGGATATATTTTTGGGTATGAGGCTATTACAATGCCGAGCTATTCATTTGATAAACAAACTGGATTATCAATGCAAATCTGCACTCCTCGTACTGGCAGGTAGAACATTTGGGGGAAAGAAAGGTACCATCTACATTGCAACGGTTCTTTTCTGGGTCTCACTGCTCCGTGAGGATAATTGATCAACTTCATTTTGTATTAACTATTTGACATGAAATGTCTTTATGTTACATGTGAGACTTTCTACCAGTTATTGTGCTCCGCTTGATGTGGAACAAGTATTGAAATTGGGGGAAAAATGTCCAAGGCCTTGCTGGGTGCTGGGCAATGAAAAGACTTGTGCAACAGCAGCCAATAATTTAGTATTGCAGAGGTGGGCAGGTCAGAATTAGTGAATGAGAAGAGAAAGACAATGCCAAGTCAGGGTGGGCAAAAAAGTCACCAAGTAAAGCATAATTATATTTTCTATGTGTCTTCCAATATACTGATGAAAAGTAGTGTCCCTTCATTAAATGCAAACATTTATTCAGTTGGGAGCATGGTTCAAACCATTCGCCCAATGACTTGTTTAATGGAATGATTCCTTCTCTGCCAAGGGTAAACCACAGATTGGTTTATTGCAAAAAAGAAGAGAAGTTTGTGGAAAATGTCCAAAAATGTTCTTGCACCCTTTACAAAGAGAGAGAGAAAAAATGGAATTTTGCACTCCTCAGAGCATTCCTGCAGTTGCAAAACAAAAGTATTTACCAGTCAAGCAGTAACCTATTTGCATTCATTTTGAAACATTGAAAGCGTTTTGGAACTGTACAGAACCTCATTATACTTTGGCAGAAAGACCTCAGACAACAGTCTTTCCCTGCTCTGCCTTGGTGGCTGTAGCTCCAAGCATTAAGGCGCCCCTCAGTGTGGCATCCTGGACCTTGAAATATGCCAATACACAACACTCAGTCATGGTCAGCTCCACACTGGAAGACCACCAGGTATCGTCAGACCAAAGAATTTCTTTCACCAAGGAGGCGATGCTCCTGGCACAGTTGATGTTTATGTCAGTGTGTGTCACAGACACCAGCCTGTACAGCACAGAGTCCTGTGTTATAGAACTGCTTGGGATGAACCTTGACAAAAAGTAGTGCATCTCAGGCAGCACTGTGGCTCAGTGGTTAGCACTGCAGCCTCACAGCGCCAGGGACCCGGGTTCGATTCCTGCTTCAGGCCACTGTCTGTGCAGAGTTTGCACATTCTCCCCGTGTCTGCATGGGTTTGCTATGGGTGCTCCGGTTTCCTCCCACAGTCCAAAGATGTGCAGGCTAGGTGGATTGGCCATGCTAAATTGCCCATAGTGTTCAGGGATGTGTGGGTTGTAGGGGGATGGGTCTGGGTGGGATGCTGCAAGGGGCAGTGTGGACTTGTTGGGCCTAAGGGCCTGTTTCCACACTGTAGGGAATCTAATCTCTGTCCAGACCTTCTTTGCAAAGGCACGTTCCAGAAGGACGTGTGTAAAAACCTTTTTCACTACCACCAGCCCCATTCACAGCTCCATTGATGGCAGTATGCAGTTGCACAGAGAGTCCAGGCATGCATGAAGGATTTGACAGGTAATGTCCTTCTCCCCCGAGCCAAGCAATATCTTGGTGTTCGTTGGAAAGTTTTTGCAAGGGGGCATTCCGTCAAAAGACTTTGACAGTCTGTTCAGGGAATCACATAAGAGGATCCATCCTCTCCTTTCCCCACAATATTTTGAGGACACTATGTGCTGACAACTTCCTGATGGTCTAATGGTCAAAAGTATTTTCCTTTGAAAATTTTTCCAGGAGGGAGGGACCAGTGACATAGAAAAGTCTTACTGTTTGCAGCATTCTGCAAGAATGAGGCCAGACCCATCCCTCACCGCACAGGGGACCAGTAGAAATCCAGTGTGTGCTGACAGTTTGTGTTTGTGCTGAGGGTCTACATAGAGGTTAATACAGCCATGTACAAAGGTGGCAATCAGGATGAGGGTGGCATTGGTTGTGTCTTTCACACCCCCCTTATCCAGAGATTTGTACATGGTGCCCCTGAAGAAGACCTCCGGAAGAAGTGGAAGATTGCTTGGGTGAATGCAAAGTCATAGGGTCAGGGAATGGGCCAGACTTATGCCATATGCAGCAACCCTGAGAGTACCTCACACCAGGTTTTAATCCACAATGGAGAGAGAGCGATGTGCCATAAGCCCAGTTACTGCCTCACCTTGGCGATATGCTCCTCCGAAGCTTTTGTGCACACCCTAGACCCTACTCGTAGCACCTTCAGACAATATGCTCTGCTGGCGAAGGGGATAAAAGTCCGGCCAGTCCAATTCCCGAAGAATATGGCCTCGCTCTTGACTCACCATGGCTCCTGAGGCCAGTTTGAACTGGTTGGTGCTATTCAGGAGCCTGCACCCTGACAACAGTGTCCCAGCAGGAAACAGCAAAACCATCCATGCACAGTGCGGCGATAATTAGCACACCTCCAGCTGCCCTAGAACAGTCACCCTTCTGGGGTGGGCATCCTTCCTGATGGGTTCAGCGAAAGGTTCAGTACAACACACACAAAAAAGCATCGCCTGTTTCCAGATGAGATGGGGAGGCTTTCTGATTCCCACCATTGATTGAGATTGCAATCACGATGTTGGCATAGAAGAGTTGGATCCAGTTTGGAATCTCTCCCCCAACCCCATATTGGTGAGCACACCCCGCATGCAGGTGTGCATATCCTGTCAAAGGCCTCCTCCAGATCCAGGTTCATGAGGCAGCCGTTCCCCCACCCCCATCTTCAATTTGGCGATGGTATCCCAGACCAGCACAAAGCCCTCAGAGGTCCTCTCTTGTCCAGGGCTTTGTACCACTGGACAATAGTGCAGCCATCACAATATGAATTCACAACAAGTGTGACAGAAGAGCACTCCGTTTACATTGTGACTGCAGTGTGAATATTCACCATCATTAACATTGTCATTCCTGCTGAAGAACTACCTTTCTCCAAAGTGACTCCTTACTCATTCATGACCAACAGCACTGTCAAAATCACCAGAATTTCCGTTGTACTGTGATTGCACTACGCCCGTACTACCTTGGAGAAAAAAAATGATACGAAGTACCAACAACAAACTGGTCAACCTTTGCCTCAACATACAAACGGTCAGTGCAAGAAATTACTTCATTTAAATGATGAAATGATAACTTTCATGGGAAAATAAACTACGTTGTTTGTTATGATGAAACTGTTTTGATTAAATAGACACTTACGGTGGTTAAATTTGATAAATTGAAGAATACTGGCAACTTTTGAAGGAAGATGAAGTAAACACTCACCGTTACAGCTCCAACAAGGAACACCGTTAAAAGGGGGAGGGACAAACTTAACATTTACAATAATGACGTGAAACTGCTGAAAGGAGAAAATTTCCCCTTTAAATATAACAACGAATATAGCAGCCATGAAAAAGTTCTGTTGATAAACGTAATAGGTTGGTGGAGATGAGCAATGACTCTTGGTTCACAACAATCTGTAGACTTTACCTGGAATCCCGATAGCAGCAGTGATGGGATAATAAATGGCAAATGACAGACCTGTTAGCCGAGCATGCATTTCTATCGCTAGCTCCAAGCACGTTTTGAAATTTGCTGAAAAACAGTGGTAATTATACCACGTTATCCTCCAGAGAGATAATTAGTTCGCTTGAGTTTTGACATTAATTAAATTCACTTTGACACAATAATTTGTCCCACCTAATGTAAAATGAATATTTCTCCAAGGATAGTAGGAACTGCAGATGCTGGAGAATGCAAACTAACAAGGTGTCGAGCTGGATGAACACAGCAGGCCAAGCAGCATTAGAGGAGCACGAAGGCTGATATTTTGGGCCTAGACCAGGTCTAGGGTCGGGTCTAGGCCTGAAACTTCAGCCTTGCTGCTCCTCTGATTCTGCTTGGCCTGCTGTGTTCAGCCAGCTCTACTCCTTGTTATCTCTATTTCTTCAAGGGATCTGATGAGGTCCGAAAGTGAGATATCCAGAGATCACAGAGCTGAATGCCTTTGTTTTTTATTTAAGAAACCGTCCAGAATCTCGTTTCAATCTATAGCAGTGACATCCACACCCTGAGACATGCAAATTTTCTGAGGAAATCTCAGCCAGGCTGTCCTCTTCTGGTCATTGTTGAATCACTCTCTTTAAGAATCTGTGTGCCTATGTATTGTGGATGGGAAGAATTCTAATGGATCATTGCTGCTTTGTTTCTCAATGCTGGGACAGCTGAACAGAGACTAAGCAAGCAAGGTTTCCGACTAGTGCAGCCTTTGAGAGGGCCTGAGTTGTGAGCAGTGTCACTACCTCTGAGCTTGAAGACCCACGTCCACGTCCCACCACTCTGCAATTGGTCATAATGTATATGTACAGTTTAATTGTTGTGGCAAAAATTATTTATCCAGTTAACCATAATTACAGTCGCATTCGGTCAGATCTTTTTCATTTAAATATTCAATGTAGACTGGTCTAATTCAGTAATAGCTGCATTTTTTTGCTGACAGACCCTTCCATTCTTGATGGGCCATTCCATTAGAGTTACATGCAAATCGTCCATCTCAGTTCACCTTTTACCTGATTCAGTTCATTTAGAATCATACAAGGATAGGATCCCTAGACTTAGATCGGAATCAACTGTGTACAATTGATAGGCTGGAGAGGTCCAGTTGCAGATCATGGCACTATCATATTTAATATAACGAGGTGCCAGATCTGGTTCAGTAATCTTAAAGTCAGTTTGGACTCCAACACATTGTATTCCAAGGTTTTAAAATCATTGACCAAAATTCTGAGTGCAATGGAATATTCTGCACTTAGTTGGATGACAGCGAGTCCTAAAATATTCATTAAACCCGACACCAGTGTTACCAGCTCTGAGAGGCAAAAATTCATACATAGATGAAGAAACAGCGGACACACTTAGAGGCCAATAAAACCATAATTCATTTATTAAGTGCTTCATTGATTAACACACACTTTTAACTATTAGACAGCTATAAGAATATTGCTTGATTGAATCAGCATTTCCTTTACCTACATCATGCATAATCAGGTTAGTACTTTACAACACTTTCGGGTCATTTCAATTTTCCTCTGGATGGTAACTCAATAATTTACCCTAGTTTTGAAAACTTCCTTTCATTCAATTTAATTTGAGGGATGTCGAATTCAGAATCATCTGAACGTGGTACTTCACATTGTTGAAAGAACAATTGGAGAAATCCTGCAAGAGAGAGAATGAGAGACAAGGACGGAGAGAGGGAGAGAGCAAGAGACAGGGAGGGAGACAGAGAGAGAGCTCAAGCATTTTGCTGCAAAAGCGACAGGTATATCGCTGTGTTGAACACCCAATACCGGCTGAAAATTTAACCGAAATCCTGATTCTGTGGGAGCTTGATACCACCCTCTTTCTGCTTCTAATCCAACTTTGCAAAAAAAAAACTAAGGCTTTGCAAGCTGCTTACTTTATTGGTTTGGGACAGACCAAGCTTCGCCATTGCCTCAACCTCTCGTCATAAAATGACGAGACAAAATACACCTCTTAATGCCATATTATTGTGACACCTGGAAGGCATACATGTAGGTGAGAGGAGAAGCATTAAAAAGGGACCTGAGGGGCAATCTTTTCACACAGGGGTGGTTCACATGTGGAATGAACCACCAGAATAAATGTTAGATGCAGGCACAGTTGCAACATTTAAAGGACATTTGGAACGGTACATGAATAGGAAAGGTTTAGAGGGATATGAGCCAAATTCAGGCAAACAGTTTATTTTGGGAAACTTGCTCAGCATGGACAAGTTGGACTGAAGGGTCTGTTCCCATGGTATGGAATTCTCTGACTAGTATTTGCTGCTACGTCAGCAGATGGGATGACTGAGTGACTCTTTCCCCACTTTTGAAGCAGGAGAATGCAAGGGGACGTGAATCATTCCCACAGTATTCATTTTTCTATGGCTTCTCCTCATTTGTCTGTTTGTGTTTGGACATGACAAATGACTGGGTCAATCGTCGTCGACACACAGTACATATGTATAGTTTCTCCGTATGGTGAACAGAGCCTGTTCTCTTCCAAAATCAAAATCCAATGATACTAGGGCAGTGAGCCTTACATCAATTGTAGGCCAGTTATTGGAGAGGATACTGCAGGACAGGATCAACCAATATTTGGATTACCACGGTCTGATTAGGGAGCGTCAGCACCGAATTGTATGTGGGAAGTCATGCCTGACGAATCGGTTTGCGTTTTTCAAAGAGGTAGCTAAGAGGATAGATGACAGTTGGGCAGTGGATGTTCTCTATATGGACTTTAGTAAGGCCTTTGACAAGGCCCCATAAGGCAGTCGAGTGATGAAGGGTAGGTTGCATGGGATCCAATGAGAGCTAGCTAATTGTATTCAAAATTGGCTCAATGGTAGGAAGAAGAAGAGGGTAATGGTTGAAGCTTGTTTCTCAGACTGGAGGCCTGTGATTAGTAGTGTGTCACAGGGGTGAGTGCTGGGACCCTTGTTATTTGTTACTTACACAAGTGATTTGGATGTGAATGTACAAGGCATATCAGTAAGTTTGTGGATGATACAAAATTAGGAGGTATTGTTGATAGCAAGGAAGATTATTAAAAATTGCAGAGGCATCTTGATCAGTAGGGAAGTAGGCTGAGGGCTGGCGAATGCAATTCAATATAGATAGGTGTTGCACTTTGGAAAGTCAAACCGAGATAAGACTTATACAGTAAATAGTGAGGTCCTGAGGAGTGTTGTTGAGTACAAGTACATAGTTCTTTGAAAGTGGTGCCACAGTTGGTGAAGAAGGAATTTAGCATGCTGGCCTTCATCAGTTGAGGCTTTGAATATAGAAGTTGGGATGTTATGTTATAGCTGTACAAGTTTTGGTCACCATTATATGAAAGACATATTTAACTGGGGAGTGTACAAAGAAGATTTACGAGGATGATTCCAGGACGAGTAGGCCTGAGTTATAGGGAGAGGTTGACCAAGACTTTATTCCTTGGAATGTAGGAGACTGAGGAGTGACTTCACTGAAGTGTATAAAATCACAGAGGGGCAGAGATAGGATGAATGCATACAGTTTTTTCCCCCCAGGAATCGGGAATTGAAAACTCGAGGGCGTTGGCTTAAGTTGAGAGGTGATAGATTTAAGAAGATCCTCAGGGGCAAATTCTTCACACAGAGAGTAGTGAGTATATGGAATCGGCTGCCAGAGAAAGTGGTTGAGGCAGGTACAATAGCTATATTAAAAAAAACATTTGGATAGGTAAATGGGTGGGAAGAGTTTAGCGGGATATGGACCAAATGCAGGCAATTGGAGCTGGCTGAGTAGACACGATGACCAGCATGGACCAGTTTGGGCTGAAAGACCTGTTTCTATGCTGTATTACTCTATGACTCTATTCAGATTACAGTAAATTTAGTGACTTCATCTGATCCTGTTGTGATATTAGATTTCAGTTTCCTGTTTGCAAATCATCTCCTTCTAAAACCCTTTGAATCTGTTTTAAGGCAGAAGATAAAATGAAGAATAAACCCACAAAAACACAGAGGCAGATTGCGAAATCAAACTAAAAGAATCTAGTGGGGCTTGCACTCCAGAAAAGAGGCAACGAAAGTTGCTGGATTGTCTCAAACACCCAAGTGGGTCACTAACATCCTTCAGGGAAGAGAACCTGCCACCCAGCCTGGATCTGGACAAGACTCTGACCTCCATGAGAGGAATGAGAAAGGCAGGAGATCAAGGCAAAGGATTTCGTCCATTTTTAACTTGACCAGAACTTTGACAGAATTTCCCAAACCATCTGCCTTCACCACCTAGAAGGTGCAGGGGAGGGAGTGATAGGGTAGAGGGTGGGTGGTGGTAGGTAGTGTGTTGGATGAGAAGGATATACACAGAGAGAGCTCAAACTAAGAATTAGAGTCAGAGTGTCATACAGTTGTGCAGCACGGAAACAGACCCTTCGGTCCAACGCATCCATGCGAGCCAGATATCATAAACTATCAAGTACCATTTGCCAGTATTTGGCCCATATTCCTCTAAACCCTTCCTATTTATGAGTCCATCTAGGTGCCTTTTACATGTTTTAACTGAACCAGCTTCCACCACTTCCTCTGACAGCTCATTCCATCTCGGCACCACCCTCTGAATGAAAATGTTGCCTTCAGGTCCCTTTTAAATCTTTCTCCTCTCACCTTAATTATTTGTATCTTCTGAATTTTTCTCCTAGACTGATAGTGAGGGATTTTGAAAACTGCTTTGTTTCAGTTTGAATTTGTTTATTGTTGTCATGTGTATCGAGATGCAGTGGAAAGTGTTGTTTTGCGTGCTACACGGACAGATCATGTCATTCAAAGTGTGTGCAGAACGGAAAGCAGAGTACAGTGTGACAGCCACAAAGAAGGTACACAGACAAAGCCCAGAATTAACATTTGAGAGGTCTGTTCAAAAGTCTGATAACAGCAGGGAAGAAGCTGTTCCTGGATCTATTTGTACATCTACTCAAATGTTTATATTTTCTGCCTGATGAAAGAGAGCAGAAGAGAGTATAACTGGGATGGGAGGGGTCTTTGATTATGTAGGGGTTACTTTCCCAAGGCAGTGGGAAGTATAGATCCGGGCAACAAGTGGAAGGCTGCTTTGTCCCGACCTGAAACATCAACTTTCCCACTCCTCTGATGCTGCCTGGCCTGCTGTCTTCCTCCAGCTGCAAACTTTGTTACCTCAGACCCAAACATCGGCAGTTCTAGCTATCTCTGATTCGTGTGATGGATTGGGCTGTGTTCACAGCTCTCTACAGTTTCTTGCAGTCTTGCAAAGTGTGGTTGCCATGCTATTTGATTTGATTTGATTTGATTTATTGTTACATGTACTTAAGTCCAGCGAAAAGCTTTGTTTGCGAGCAGCGCAGGCAGATCACAGTAAGCAAGGTTGTACAGATCATAGGGTGATCATAAAACTAGGACAGAGGCATACAGGTTACATTGTGCAGGGCATGCACTAGGCAAGACAGAATGTTTATAAGAAATGCTCGAGTCAGATCTGCTGTCAGGAGCTTGCAAGGAGTTGCATAGTGTCAGTGCCATTTACTGTGATGCATCCAAGTTGAATGCTTTCTATGGCAAGTGCCCTTGTGGACATGCCGAATTTCCTGAGCCTCCTGAGGAAGTAGACTGACATGCCAATGTAGGTGGACCAGGACAGATTGTTGGTGATCATCACTCCCAGGAGCTTGACACTCTTGACCATCTCAGCATCACTGATGCAGATAGCGTTATGCCCTCCACTCCACTCCCTGAAGTCAATGACCAGTTTTTTCTGACATGAACAGAGAGATTGTTGTCTTCACAACCCTGCCACTGAGCTCTCTATCTCTTTCCTGTCCTCCATCAGGGTGGGAGGAGCATTCTCATGCAATAAAGTGGGACTGGTTTTGATTCAGGTTACTTTTGTTGGTGCACAATTGATGGACCACCAGGGGCTGTTCTGCATTGCATAACTTTATGATTTTATAAATGGAAATTATTAGAAATGTTTACTTGTTCTGAGTTTCTATCCCAGACTTGCACTGAAAAATTTAACAAACACTTTTAATCGGAGAGAGAAAGTCATTGGGTCATCCTGTAGTAAAGATGCCCTTCAGTCCATCAATTCTGTGCCACCCCATGTATACTAATCCCACTTTCCATTTTCATAGCTTTGAATGTTATGACATTTCAAGTCATTGTCCCCATGCATTTCAAAGGTTGAAAAGTTTCTTGACTTGATGACAATCCTAGGCAGTGCATTGCAGTTTCCCAACACTCTCTGCATGAAATATTATTTCCTTAAATTCCTCTAAATGCTTCATCTTAAAATGATGCTCCATTTCATACTAAAACTCAGGGAAATTCTTGCTTACTATCTACCCTGCCAATGCTCCTCAGAATGTTATGCAACTCCAATTGTTCCCTGCTCAGCCTTATCCATTCTAAACAAAACAACCCAAACCTGTTTAGCCTGTAATCACAGGTAAAGTGCTCTAAGTTGGGCAACATCCTGGTGAATCTCCTTTGTGCTTACTCCAGTGAAATTGTATCTTTCCTATAGTGTGGTGACTGACTGCACACAGTACTCCACCTGTGGCCTGACCAAAATTTCATATAGCTCCAACCTATCCTCCCTGCTCTTATAATCTATGCCACAAATAATAATGACAATGTCCTGTATGCTTTTACCTTATTAAAATGTGTCGGTGCATCCTTCCGTTCTTCTGAACTTCCATAGTGTCCTTCCATTGATTGAGTAATCTCTTGTATTTTCTTGCTACTTTTGCAGGAAAGTAGAATGTAGGATTAGAATACATTTAGGTTTTTCTTTTCTTTATTCATTCTCGGGATGAAGGTGTCACTGACAGGCAGCATTTATTGCCCATCTTTAATTGCCCAGAGGGCAGTTAAGAGTCAACTGCATTACTGTGGGTCTGGAGTTACATGTAGGCCAGACCAGGTGAAGATGGCAATTTCCTTCCCTGAAGGACATTAGTGAGCCAGATGGATTTTCTGGACAAAGGACAATGGACAATGGATTCATGGTCATCATTAGACTCTTTTCTAATTCCAGATATTTATTGAATTCAAATTCCACCATCGGCCATGGCAGAATTCAAACCCAGGTCCCCAGAACATTATCTGGGTCTGTGGACTATCAGTCTAGTGATAATACCATTAGGCCATTGCCTCTCCAAACAAGAAGCTCAAAACAAACCTGTCATCAAGATCTGACAGAGTCACTCCGTTGACAAGGGCCTGTAATCATCTGCCTTCGTTCATGGGAATACAAAATGACTAGTCTCGTCTGTGTCGGGAGAAGGATTTCAGATTTGGTGTGACCGTGAGTGCACCGAGATATTCAAAATCCTGTTTAGACCACTCCCAAGTATGTGTTCAACTCTGGGTGATCCTACCCAAGGAAGGGCATATATGAGAGGGTGCACAAAACCGATTTACACGAATGATGCCTCAACTCCAGGGATTAAGTTCACAGAAAAGTTTAAAAAATGCATCAGGTATTCAGTGTGTTATCAAAAGACTCGGTTCAGACCAACAAGCTGGCTCTTTCTTTAATTGTCAGGTCTGTCACACTCCCTGCTCTATCCACAAAATCCTGCAAATGCTTTCCTCATGTCCTGTTGGAATTTTCTTCATCAATCATTGATCACCTGTACTTTCATCACCCTCATTGGTAATGTGTTTTGTATTTTACCAGTCATTGGATTATCAAAACATTTGCCCATCTACCTTCTTTCCCAAATCTTAAACTGCTTTTGCTAAACATTGCATGGAATATGTATTTATATTGTTTGTTCGAAGCAGCTTTTTAATTGCCTACCTTATCTAAAAATGCTAAAATCCTGCACAACTTGATCAAAACTTCCCTCAACCTGAGCTTCTCTAAACTAACTGTAGTAACTAAATTCACTTCAGGTTTTCTGGAACATTCTGGGAAATTTCCTCTGCAAACCATTGAGGACCCTATATCCTTCCTAAAAAAGCAAAGAATTATTAAAAGATTAAGCAGGAGAGAAAAATTACAGTGCAACAGAAATTTAGTGCAAAAATATTAAAATAGACAGGAATTGATTCTTCGGATTTTTTTTAAAGAGAAGAATTCACAAAGTAGGTGTTGGCCTTGGGAAACAAAAAACCTGGGAAAGTAATTATGGAGGTGAAGGAGATGGCAGAAGAATTGAACAGGTAATTTATGTTGGTTTCTTTGTAAACAATGCATGTAGCATCTTGTCAATAACCTCAAACCAGGAATTAGAAGGGAGGGAGGGAGGAAATCACGTAAATTACAATGAATAAGAAGTCATATTGAGTAAATTGTTGGAACGGCAAGTTGACAAGTTCCCAGGTCCTGAGATATTTCATTCTAGGATTGTGAAAGAAATTGCTAGTGAGGTAGTTAATGCATTTGCTTTAATTTGCCGAAACAGATTAAATTTGGGCAAGGTTCCTTTCTATTGGAAAATAGCTTATTTAACTTCTTTATCCACATAGAGGGAGGCCAAAATCAGGAAACTACAGGCCAGTTAGCCAAACATCTTACAGACATTTTAATGAGTGATCAATGAGCTGACAAATTGTTCATTTTGACATTAATATGTTTTATTTTAAACTGCATATTAAATAAATGGTGAGAGGCCTGTAACTCTAAGACGCAGAGGGATCTGGGTGCCTGAGTACATGGGTCACAGAAGGTTGGCATGCAAGTACAGCAAGCAGTCAGAAAAGCTAAGAGAATTTTATGCATTATTACAAAGGTAGATGCATGCAGGAGCACGGAGGTCAATCTTCAGTTATACAGAACATCTGTGAGACTCCCTTTTATTCATAGATTATACACTTTAGGTTTACAAATTTTAATAACGTACATCTACAAGAGATCATAGAGTCATAGAGTTCTACAGAGCAGTAACATACTCTTTGATCCAACTTGTCCATGCCGAACAGATATTCTGAACTAATCTAGTCCTATTTGCCAGCATTTGGCCCATGGCCCTCTAAATCCTTCTTATTCATATACCCATCTAGATGCCCTGTCAATGCTGTAATTGTACCAGCCTTTATCTCTGGCAGATCATTCCATACATAAACCACCTTTTTACATGAAAAAGTTACCCCTTAGGTCTTCTTTGTCAATTATGTGAAATCTTTGCTGTCTGGTTTTCGACAGAAAATTTCTCAATATCTATTCTGCCCCAAAATATCAGAATTAAAAGAATCAGCTCAAAATATACATACTTTGTCTACCAGTGAAAAGAACCTGTTCTAGTTAGTAATTTAATTCAGTTTTTTTTCATTATTTTGAGGTATGTTAATCCTTTGCACCATCATGATTACTTGTTAGAAATAGCGCAGCAAGGAGCAAATTGGAAACAATCCTGATTTTATTATAGTTACCAGAGGTTTTATCCCAGAGCACATTCAATCAGAAGTAAACAATCAGCATCAGAGGAAAACAAAGTTGAAAAGACATCCAGGCTGACAGGCTACAGAGGGAAACAGAGATCTCACACCTAGACATAGGTAGAGGCTGAAAGATGCGAATACATTTCACAATTACATCTCTCTTTTTATTTCCAATAACTTACAGACCAACCTATGCACAAATATCGTTTATTAACTACCTCATGACATTTAAAGGTGTTTTGAAGTTCAAGAACTGTCATGGGAGTGTAGTCACTAAAGTAAGTTTCAAATTGGAGAAAAATGCAGATTCAGGGAAAGTGGAGAGGAAAACATATACGTAATATTTTTTTAAAAAGTTCAAATCATTGTAGTGCTAGTGGACCATCTCTCAAAGAATCACACAGCACGGAAACAGACCCTTCAGTGCAACTTGTCCATGCCGAAAGAGTTTCCCAATTTAGACTAGTCCCACTTGTCTGCATTTGGCCCACATCCAGCTCAACCTTTCGCTGTTCCTGTACCTGTCCAAATGTTTTTCAAATGTTGCAATTTTATTTTCATCTGCAACTTCCTCTGGCAGCTCAATCCATGTACGAATCACCTTCTGGTAAAAAAAGAGTTCCTTTGAATTTTTCACCTCTCACCTGAGAAATATCTCTCATTAGGGAGAGACCACTAGTGGTGTTTTAACCAGAGGGTCACCACACTTCAAAGAGAGGGCCGATCTCGAGAAGATGGCACCTGTGGAATCTGTGCAGCCAAATCGCTTTGCTTGACCCAGATACAGATAAAGGTGCGTTGAGTTGTGATATGTTTTACAGTGAAATCATCTCTTGTCCCACGTTCCACACACACACAAAAATGACAGGCAACAATACTTAAAATCATGGCAAATCAAAAAAGAAACACGAGCTCCTTCAAATCTTCTATAGATTCGCTGAGGGCTTCCTGACGTTTCACAATGCCTTTGAATGAATCCACTGACTACCAAGGAGAGGGTTAGGACACTTTGTTCTTTATTTTATATACAGAGATACAAACAACTCTATTAACCGAAGCACGGAACACATCCCCATTCCTGACTGGCCGTGACAATGTTGTTTACTGCTCCAGCGAAGGTTTGCAATTGCTAATTCAGTGATACTTCGTATAACTTTTGATGGCTGAATTTTGACAGAAATCCAAGCTTTCACGTTCCCCTCTTTTCAATGAGGAAATCTGAAGCACAGAATGAGAAAGTGGAGAAAATGAAAGAGGACCGCATCAGAAGAATACTTTGACTGTGTCAAGCGCACTGACGAAGTAACGAGAGGTGCACGCACGTTTCGGCATAAATAGGCAACATACATTCACAGATAGCAAAGTGCAGAGCTGGATGAACACAGCAGGCCGAGCAGCATCAGAGAAGCAGGAAAGCTGACGTTTCGGGCCTAGACCCTTTTTCAGAAAATCAGATTTTCCGATGAAGGGTCTTGGCACGAAACGTCAGCCTTCCTGCTCCTACGATGCTGCTTGGCCTGCTTTGTTCATCCAGCTCTACACCTTGTTATCTCTTATTTTCCAATCAACCTGTTTATAAATCTTTCTGTACGCATCTGGAGTAGGTGGGGATCTATGCCTAAGCCGATGACCTCTGGAGTAGGTGGTACATGAAATCAACGCTACAAGAACCCAGACAGCTCAGGTAATAGTGTCAAATTGGCGACTGCGGCTCCCTCGTAATGAGGGGGTTGTAGAACTGACAATTAATTTGTCGCATTTATATAATACAGTGAAGACCAGTTTGACAGAATAGCCAGGTTTCAACTGATGAACTGGCCAGGTGGATCGCCCATGCTGAGTTGCTCATGGTGTTCAGATGTGTAGATTAGGTGGGTTATAGAAGAATAGTTCTGCGTGAGATGCTCTGAGGGTCGGTGTGGACTTGTTGGGACAAAGGGCCTGTTTCCTAATATTCGTCTTGAATTGCTGGATTACTAGTGTATTGAAAATAGCGTTATGTTATCTCTCTACTTCCTGCTTTCAAAAACCGAATTTCCTTTGACGAACAGTCTCCATGGATACTCTACCCCGTTCTTTAACTCGGCTCTGAACTTACTCAAAGTTCCAGCATAAATAAATGTGTTGACGCAGGAACTCAAAAACTGAAGCGTAAATGCATTTTCATTGAGAACAAAAGAGAGATTGTTAAAGTCGGAATCCGAGGCATAAGTAAGATTCCCGATGCGGACGTACAGGATAGTGATAAAGTATAGTGCATTGAACAGAATGAAACTGCCTGAAATTGCAGATAGCAAAATGATTGACTTTCTCCGCTTCTCCATTTCTGTATCACTCTGATACTTTCCATTGTTCTGGGTCCGGAGTCTCCTGCGGGCTCTATTAGCCTCTAGAATGTACCTGACGGTCAGAGCATTGAGCAGTAAAATCAGAATGAATGGGAGACAAGTGGTTAAAATTGAACGAACCCAGTCATAAGCAACCCATGCAACTGACGTGAAAAATATATCTTTTAGGTTACAGAACCAGGGTATTTTTTTTACCACGTACCTCGGTTCATATGTAAAATACACAAATATATTTTTTACACAGCTTAATGTGATCACGATTCCTACAGAACGCATTGCCGTCCTCTTGGTGCAATATGGTACTTTGAGGGTCTGGCAAGAAATGGCTACAAATCGATCAACAGTGAAAGCGACTGTTATCCAGGCAGAGCTATCAATAAATCCATAATTTAACGCAGAACGCACACTGCACACTGGTGTGAGGGAGAGAAAACTAGACGGGAAGTAAATCCCAGCAATGCGGTTTAATATGACAGCTGTCACTATGACCAGCAGATCTGACACCGCCATTGACACCAAGTAATAAGAGATACATTCTGAAATACCGCACCTTTTCCGAGACAGGATCACAATAACGGCTAGGTTAGCTGTAATAGACAGAAAGAGAGAGAGAGAGAGCAGATGAATATTACAGATTTTACTCCCAAAAGAAGTCACTTTTATTTAATGGAATCTTTGTGAATTTGAAGGTTTCATGTCGTAAAACTCAAGTGTAAATTATGCATAGGCTATCTAAAGTTACTGATCCAGATGAGAAAGTGGCTTCCAGGTGAGAAAGTACACCAACTAAATGCCATTATAATGCAAAATTAATGACTTCTAACAGTGAAGAAGACAAAGCTGACTTGGGACCATTGCAGAACGTTGCAAAAATAAAGGTATCGAATAACTAAACACAGGATAACCGACAATAAGCAAGTAAATCAACATGCAAATTGAATATGTCAGGCTGCACCTCCAAAGTGATTGCATTCACCAAACTATTGTAAAATGATTCATTGTTGGAAATGTCAGCTGTGAAGATGCTCAGAAAAATATTCAGATCAAGATGAATGCAAAATGACAATGTCTTTTTATCTTCGAATTGGATAAGGACATGTTAGGTAGAGCTCAGATGTAAATTTGAGCCACAGCACCGAACAATAAATTGGGATTGGTAGGTGTCGAGTGGACAGACTACAACAGCAGATGGCGAGGTGCTGACAGCGAAAAGCGCTTTTACAATGAAGTCAAATGAGAGGTGCTGCACTGTCTGGATTAGCAATTAACTTCAATGTTGAGTGGATATTGGAAGCAACAATCTGTGGACAGAAGCTATGGGCAATGCTACGATTTGTAGGATTTAACTCAATGTGGAGAATGTGACAAAGATGAAATTTAGAACATGGAACAGTACTGCACAGTACAGGCCCTTCGGCCGAAGTTGTTGTGCCGAAATTTTACCCTAAAATTAATGTCTATCTCGCCTCCACCTCTACCTTCTGCTATAATGCATATGGCTATCTAATAGCCAGTTAAATGCCCCTAATGAGATCGACTCCACTACCCTCTGCAGCAATGCGTTCCACGCCCCTACTACTCTCTGAGCAAAGAACCGACCTCTGACATCTCCCCTTTTTCTACCTCCACTCACTTTGAAACTATGCCCCCTCGTACGAGCTACCTCTACCCAAGGAAAAAGTCTGTGGCTGCCTACTCTATCTATACCTCTGATCATTTTGTACACGTCTACCAAGTCGCCTCTCATCCTTCATTGTTCTAAAGAGAAAAGCCCCAGCTGTCTCAACCTTTCCTCGCACGACCTTCCCTCCATTCCAGTCAACATCCTGGTAAATCTCCTCTGCACCTTTTCCAATGCTTCCACATCTTTCCTGTAATGAGGTGACCAGAACTGGACGCAATACTCCAGATGTGGCCAAACCAGACTTTTGTAGATCTGGAGCACAACTTTTGGGCAATTGAACTCAATCCCTCTGTCAATGAAAGCTAACATACCATACGCCTTCTTGACAATTCTGTCCACCTGTGTGGCAGCACTCAGGGAACTGTGAACATGAACCCCAAGATCTATCTGCTCATCCACACTGCCAGGAATCTTTCCATTAACCCTGTATTCTGTTTTCAAGTTTTTCCTTCCAAAATGAATTGCCTCACACTTTTCAGGGTTAAACTCCATCTGCCACTTCTCAGCCCAGCTCTGCATCCTATCAATGTCCCTTTGGTACCTAGAACAGCCCTCCGCACTGTCCAGAACATGACCCACCTTCGTATTGATGGTGGCTAAGCATTTCTGGGTGGCGAGAGGAAGAAAAAGAACAGAAATCAGTCATTAAAGAACCATTAGCAACAGCGAATGGAATTGTGGAGAACCACACTGAAGACTTGAGTCATAGATACTGGGAACAGAAACCCTGACACATAACCAGTGATGTATCAAAACATAACGATGACAATGCTTATGTTGGAATCATATGCAACCCGTGCAAATGACGTGAAAAATATATCTTTTAAGTTACAGAACCCGGGTATATGTTTTACCACGAACCTCGGTTCATATTGTAAAATACACATTTTTTAAAAATGCTGCTTAATTTCATCACGATTCCTATGGAAAGCATTGCCATCCTCTTGTTGCATTATGTTGTTTTGAGCGTCTGGCAATTGAGGTCTTTCTTGCAGTGGTTATTTCGTTATCTTGGGTGGGAAAAGTTGGATTCAAGTTCCGTCTCAAGATAAGGTGGGCACAGAAATCAAAGAATGCCTGCAGTGTGGAAACAGGCTCCTTGGGTCAGCAAGTCCACACGACCCCTAGAACATTCCGCAAGACAAATCCCCCTATAACCCATCTATTATGCACCACCCTGATCAATATGGAAAATTTTATGGACACCTAACCTGTACATCTTTGGGCTGTGGGAGGAAACCAGAGCAAACACACGCAGACAGATGGAGAACGTACAAACTGCACGCAGACAGACAACTGAGGTTGGAATTGAACCTGGGTCCCTGGCACTGTGAGGCAGCAATGCTAACCACTGAACCACTGTACTGAAATGCAATCAAGTGCGGACAAACAGGCTGATTGAAAAATATAGATTTGGTCATTATCTCGGTGTCATATACTGTCCCTTCTAACATCTTCTTAACTTAAATTCAGTCAGACATTATTCTATGGTCAACATATCTCAATTTAATTCATAACACAGTGTGGAGCTGGTGGAACCCAGCAGGCCAGGCAGCATCAGAGGAGCAAGAAAGCTGATGGTTTGGGCTGGGATTCCTGCTCTTCTGATGCTGCCTGGCCTGCTGTGTTCCTCCAGCTCCACACTGTGTTACCTCTCACTTCAGCATCAGCAGTTTATCAATTTAATTCATGGTCCTTCTTCTCCTGCAGTTGGCAGAGCAGCAACAAATCTACAATTGCACTCTGTGAAGAATAGGACAACTTATTCACAGTTGAAGCGACCCATGGAAGAGGGCGTAATTCGCAACGTGATGAGAGTACTCAAATTTCAGTGTCCACTCAGAACCATTTTGCACAACAGTAAAGTTTTCATTCATTTACCCATAAGAACATAGTCAATGCCAGAACAGAACTGATTTGACGCCATGGTAACATTGTGCCGATTCACCACAGGAAGCGGGCCTTTGGTGCATCTCTACTACATTTATCTGCTGAGGTCTAAACTGTAGAATCATAGAATTGGAACAATGAAATTGTTCACGTCTCGGGAGACAGAATACTGCTAATTGTCAAATTACAGGTGCAATATGATGAAACCTTGAGATTTAGATTCTGAAGTAGACATGATAACTTGGGAGAAATTACAGATTAATCCCTCCAAATTTTGTCAAAATGCGAGAAGTGGGAGAGATTATGAGGTTGAAGTTCCGAAGTCATGAGAATTTGATGGTAAAAAAAATCGCACCTAAACAAAATCCAGTATGTTGGCAAGGGGGGTAATGAGAAGATGTTGAATTGGAGACAGGGTACCTGAAACGTGGAGAAGCGGTTCTAATGAAATGTCTCATTGGCTGTTGTTTACCCATCATTCGAGCTGTCACTAACAAGGCACAGTAACTTACCAGGAACTCCGATAGCTGCAATGATGGGGTAGTAAATGGCAAACAGCAAACCTTCTAGTGCTTCATGCATTTCTATCAGACAGTCTGATCTCCGTTCAGAATTTCAGTGTAACATTGGTGATATTTATACCACCCTCCATGCTCCGGGGGAGTTCATTCATTCGTTAAATTTTCCTGAAGTGCTTGTAACAAACAGCAGTGCGCATCTGTTGCCAGCTGATGTTTATGTTTTGATGGATGAAATATTTCCCTTTGCCATACGTCTAATAGTGAAGTACACTGAAACCACAGCCGTCCCACTAGCATTTCATTATAGAAACGGTGACTGCCTGGAGATAGAGATAAGACCAAAGCATTTATTTTCACTGCTGGCCGCGATTAGAAAATTATCCCTTCATGGAAAATGCAGCCAAATTCTGCCTCAGTACATGTAACCACAGAGCAGGCGCGATGTGGCCTCCTCATCCAGTGGTCACTCACCACAGAACCAGAGAAAATAGGAGCAGGAATAGATCATTCAGCTCTTGGAGTATACCCTGGTTCTGCACTCCCTGGTCATGCAGAATACCATTTCTGTGTTAACCCTGCCCACTCCTGTGAGAATGCTCTAAGCTTCTAAGTGATTCCCCCTCATTCTTCTCAGCTCCATTAAGTATAGTTCTAACTGATCCACTTCCTCTTTGCAGGTCAGTCCTGCCAAAATCAGCCTGGTAAACATTCGTTGCACTCCCTGCATAGCCAAAATACACTTGTGGTCTCACCAAGACTCTGTACAAAGCCAGAAAGACATCCCTGTGCTCTTATGCTATCCATCTATTATGAAGGCCAACATAACATTTGCCTTGTTTTTGTACCATAGTATCAAATACCATAATCATTTCTGCTAAAAATTTGTGAAATGTTTTCTTCAGTATCCTTTTCAAATTTCTAAATTGCAATCCTTAAGTTTCTAGAAGCAGACAAAGAACAATGATTATTCAGTCAATAACTACATTTTTTTGGATAGATGCAAATATATTGAATTTTTTTTATTCTTCAACCATTTATGTTGGAACGCAGTTCTGGACTGATGCTTGTGGAAAATCTTTTAAATTTCTTCGTTTTCTTGTCAATTTCAGTCTGCAATTTCATAAATATTTTGTGACAAGTCCATGTGAGCATTCAAACATGAGCCGTTTTTGCAAATTATACTTTTTCCTGCTTATTGCTCGAAAATTCATCACACAGTGTTATGAGTAGTCTCTTCTGATTTGTATCTCGTTCAGGCAGACAGCAGCCTAATATCGCCAAAGATCTCATGTTAAGGCATTGGCACTGCATATGGAATCTACTCCAGCTATGGAAGCACAATTTTTGTGTATTTTTGCTGGCGAGATCGACGGATTTCCAGATGTCATTGAGTGATGTGGGCTAGATCGAGGAAGGATGGCAGATTCCGTTCCTGAAGGACAGTAGTGAGCCACATGATTTTTTTCCCCCAACAATTGACAATGGAGTTACAGTCATCATCAGACTCTTAATTTTAGCCTTTCTTTTAAAAATAATCAAGTTCCACTGTCCGAACCCACGTCTCTGAATTAATAGTCCAGCGATAATACCACTAGCGACTGCTAGTGTATTGGAGTCACTAAACAGCTGTTCACGTTGAATGCAGATACAGGCTGGCTTGAATACTACAACGCTGATGCACCTGTGAATCTGTCCATCAACAGAATTTTAACGTGATTTGTTTCTCAACAATTCATGTCAACTTGATTTCAACAAGGCGCTAGTGCGCAACATCAAAAGTCAGTTGTGCAAAGAAACAACCTTGATGAAACACCTTCTTCAACTTCAGGTTGCGCAAAGTGCTTGAAGGTTACAGTTGGAGGCAAAAGCTATGGACCCTGACAATATTCCACTAATTGTAATGAAGGTCTTGTGCTCCAGAATCTGCCGCGCCTCAAGCCAAGCTGTTAGGTAAGGATGCAACAGTGGCATCTCACCGACAATTTGGAAAATTGCTCAGGTATGTCCAGTACACAACAAGCAGGACAAATCCAATCTGACCAATTACCGGCCAATCTGTCTACAGTTGATCGTCTGCAATGGAATATCTCATCAACAGTGCTATCCAAGCAGTACCTGCTCAGCAACAACCTGCTCAATGACGCCCTGTCAGGGCTGCTCGGCTCCTGATCTCATTGCAGCCTTGGTTCAAACATGGACAAAAGAGCTGAATTCGAGAGGAGAGTGAAAGCACTTGACACAAAAGTGGGATAACGAGGTGTAGAGCTGGATGATCACAGCAGGCCAAGCAGCATCAGAGGAGCAGGAAAGCTGATGTTTGGGCCATCAGAAATTGCACTGCGAAGATGGATCAGTTTATTTTAGAAATCGTCTTCACTTTGGCCTGTGCAGGAAAAAAAATGCCTTGTTGTATTTTTCTCAATAGGACGCGACGTCCGTAATTAACAACATACCCTGGTTCTGCAGCATAAATCTAATTGTTTATACATCACCTACATGAGCCATACTGAGTTGCATTCATTTTACCACCTCTACTTCCATTTATTCTGATTTTACTGCTCATTGCCAAACATATGCTAACGATCGATAGATCTTACAGGAATGTCTGGTCTTGGAGCAACGGAAAGAATATAGATGACCCAGAGATGGTGAAGCAGAAAATGTCGATTGATTTACTCTTCACCATCTCAGATAATATCATCCTATTATATTTGCAATTTATTTTGGATCTAATGTGCCCAACTCACAAACGTTACCTATACTCGAGGTTACAAAGTCAGCTATTCTACATTTGTCGTCCAAGAAATTGGATTTATGGTTCAGTTTTTAAGCTCCTTCTTCACTTTTAAAAAAAAATTATACTGGCCCCCATGTTGAATTCAGAACTGGATTAATATTGCAATGAAATATCCCACAAACTGTATTAAAATATTTGAGAAGTGAAAAGTAGTATTAATTAACATAAAAAGTAATGTACACTGCAGCATATTCTGTTCCATCTCATGTTACACATAAACTGCTTTCACGCTATACTCCCTTTAAAACCTTATTTCACATGACAATTTAAGAAAGTATAAACTACCATGAAACACTAATCAGAAACTCTTCCCATTTAAGACAGATCACAGAATCCCCACAGTGAGTGAACAGGCCCTTCAGCTCAACAAGTCCACATCAACCCTCAGAGCAGCCCACCCAGACCCATCCCCCTCTAACCCACCTAATCTACACATCCCTGAACACTATGGGTAATTTAGCATGGCATATCCACCTAGGCTGCACACCTTTGGACTGTGGGAGGAAACTGGACCACGTGGAGAAAACCCACATAGACATGGGGAGATTGTGCATACTCCACACAGCCTGAGGCTGTAATTGAACCCAGGTCCCTGGTGCTATGAGGCTGCAGTGCTAACCACTGAGCCACCATGCTGCCCCATTTGTAGGACACACCCAGAGTAGCTGGTCCAGTATCAAATACAATGTAGCTGGAAAAACACAGCAGGTCTGGCAGCATCTGTGGAGGAGAAAACAGAGTTAATGTTTCCAGTATGGTGACGCTTCCTCAGAAGTGAGGATGGCTCGGAAAACGTCAGTTTACATGCAGAAAATAGGGTGTTGATTTGAATTGGGAGTAAACAAAAAGATAGAGCTCAAAGAGAGAGAAAGGCAGTTGGACAGACAAAGGAGTTGCGAACGATCAGGTTGGGAGGATGAATAATTGTTAATGGGCACTGTTAGTGACTACAACAGGGTGTGTGTAATGGCAGGCTATGTGGTAACAAGGCCTGGTGTTGGGTGAGGGGCTGGGACATGCGAGAGTTTAGGCCCTAAAATTATTGAAATCAATATTGAGTCCAGAGGGCTGCAGGGTCCCCGAGCAGAAGATAAGGTGTTGTTCCTCCAGCTTGTGTTGGGCTTCACTGGAACACTGTAGCAAGCCAGAGACAGAGATGTTGGCCTGAGAGCAGGGTGGTGCATCGAAGTGGCAGGCAAGAGGTAGTTCAGCGTCTTTTTTGCGAGCAGAATGTAAATGTTCTGCGAAGCGGTTGCCAAGTCTCCGCTTTGTTTCCTCAAGATAGAGGAGACCAGCTTGTGAGCAGCGAATGCAGTCGACGGGATTCTTGGAAGTGCAGGTGAAATGTTGCTTTAACTGGAAGATATGTTAGGGCCCTTGGGTACTGGGGATGGAGGAGGTAAATGGGCAGGTGTTATACCTTCGCTGGTTATAGGGAAATGTACTGGAGGGCCGTGGCGAGGTGTTGGAGGTGAAGGAAGTGTGGATCAGGCTGTCCTGGAGGGGAATGGTCCCTGCGGAAGGCAGACAAGGGAGGGGAGGGGAATATGCGTGTGGTGGTGGCATCTCACTGGAGGTGGCAGAAATTGCGTGTGATGATCTTCTGGATGTGAATGCTGGTGGGATGGTAGGTGAGAATGAAGGGAGCCCTATCGCTGTTGAGGGAGGGAAGAGCAGGGGTGTGGCAGGAAGTGCGGGACATGGGTCAGACCCGATTGAGAGCTCTGTCGAAAACGGAGCTGAGGAATCCTCGGTTGAGGAAGAATGTGGACATTTCGGTGGCTCCGTTGTTGAAGTTGGCCTCATCTGAATATATGCCAATGGGGACAGAGGAACTGAGAAACTGAGATGGAGTTTTTACAGGAAGTGGGCTGTGAGGATGTATGGCCCAGGTAGCTGTGGGAGTCGGTGGGTTTGTAATGGATATTAGTGGCCAGTCTATTCCCAGAAATGGAATCAGAAATGTTGAGGAAAGGAAGGGAGGAGCCAGAGATAGACCAGTTTGTACAGTATTGTACAGTATTGCTTTCCTTACCACAAAAATGACATCATATCCACAGTGAGAGTGATAGCAGGAGGATCATATGAACTGAAATTTGTGAATCAAGGCTTTCTTTCTTTCAAGTTGTGATCTATGAGAAGTATGATAAGAGAAATCTTTCTTTCACCTGAATAAAAGTTTGACAATGTAGATGCAGGGACAGTATTTTCACTTGTTGAGGTCTTGAGGAAAACGATTTTTTAAGCATTTTGAGTGCTGGAACTTTCTGAACGGGCGACTTGCTCTTGAGGACATTTTAGCATCAAGAAGTGAGAATGACACTGCAGAAAGTAGCAGCTCTCTGAATCAGTTTGGAGACAACTGTATTTTGACTGCTCACGTGGAGGACAAAACAGCTTCTCCAAATGATATCAACACAATTTATGACTACATTATCGAGTTTTCATCTTGAAATTCACAGTGGATGATAAACTAGAGTGCTAAGCAGTGATCCAACTGGACACAACATCGAGGACAAATTTACGTGACTTCATTTCTAGGGATGGGGAGTTGAAATGGCTCGTAACTGGGAGGTGCAGTTGTTTGATGCAAACCAAGCATAGGTATTCCGCAAAGTGGTGCCCAAGCCTCCGCTGATGTTGGTGTAGATCTGTTCAGTGGTAACATGCTGCTGGCGATGGAGGAAATGGCAGACAATGATCCTTTGGTCCTTCAGAGACAAGACCTGATCAGGGATGGTCAGGATGGCTTTGGGCTTTTTGAAGAGGTGACCAACCAAGCGAGATGAAGGCAGCACTATAGACATGATCTACATGGGCTTCAGCAAGGTCTTCAATAAGATCTCCGAAGACAGACTGGTTCGTAAGGTGAGACCACATGAGATCCAGAACGAGCTCGACAATTGGATACAAAATTGGCTTGACAGCAGGAGGAAGCGGGTGGTGGAAGGGTTGTCTTTCAGACTGGAGACCTGTGAGCAGTAATATGCTGCTAGGATTGGTGCTGTCTCCATTGTTGATTATTATTTATGCAAACATTGTGGATGAGAATAAAGGAGGCATGGTTTGTAAGTTTGGAGGTGGCTCTAAAATTGATGGTACAGTGGACAGTGATTAAGGTTACCTAAGATCACAAAGGCATCTTGATCAGCTGGACCAGGAGACCAAAGAATGGCAGATGATGTTTGATTCAGATAGATATGGGAAGTGGCATTTTTGGTAAGGCAAACCAGGGTAGTACTTACATTTAATGATCAGACCCTGCAAAGTGTCGTCAACCAGAGAGACCTAACAGTGCAAGTAAATAGTTCCTTGAAAGTGGCATCACAGGTAGACAGAGTGGTTAAGAGGGCATTTGGCACATTTGCCTGCATTGGTCAGAGCATTGAGTAGAGGAGTTTGGACATCATGTTGCAGCTCTACAAGATAAGGCCACGTTTGAGTTACTGCACACAATTCTGATCACTCGTCTATCGGTAGGGTGTTATTAAAGAGGAAAGGGTACAAAAAGGCTTTATGATGTTGTTACCAAGACTGGAAGGTTTAAGGAGAGGCTGGATGGGCTGGAAATTCTTTCTCTGCAGCTGATGGGTGACAGTAAAGAGATTTATAAAATGATGACGAGCACAGAGAAGGTGAATAGCCAATGTCTTTTCCCTCGGGCCAGGGAGTCCAAAACAAGAGGGCTGATGTTGAAGCTGAGAGAGGTGAGATTTAATGGGGATCTGAGGGGCATTTTTTCTCACAGAGTGTGGTGCTTAACTAGAATGAGCAGTTGGAGGAAGTGGTAGAGGCGATAACAATTACAGCATTTAAAAGACGGCTCCATGGATAAGGAAGTTTTTGAGGGAAAATGGGACCAGTTTATTACGGGAAACCTGGCCGGTTTGGATGAGTTGGGCTGAAGAGCCTGTTTCCCTGCTGTATGCGTCTATGTCCCTTTGATTACAGAGACAGGTCGGGTGGAAAGTGAGGACAAAGGGAACGCTGGCCTCATTCTGGGAAGAAGGGGAAGGGGCGAGAAAGCAGTGTGTAAAATGCGTCCCATGGAGCTAACTATGCCATCAACGATGGGTGTTGAGGTTGTGCAGGTGGAATCTTTACTGAGAAAAAGGGATAACACAAAGTCAGGAAAAACTATTTTCTCTGCACAGTGCTGCTGAGTTTCTACAGGATTTTCTCTTCTTATGTCTGATTTCCAGCATCGGCGGTATTTTGACTTTGTTTGAGTGAAAACCTTTTGAATCGGGTTGTGCAGCATTTCTGCCAAATAAGCCACAGGCAATAGCCATCTACAGCAAAAGACGATTTTAACCATTTCCCCGTGTCACTTAGTGGAATTGCCGTTGTTGAATACACCATTATCAACATTGTGTCGGGACGGTGGCTCAGTGGTTAGCACTGCAGCCTCACAGCACCAGGGACCCGGGTTCGATTCCAGCCTCGGGCAACCATCTGTGCGGAGTTTGCACATTCTCCCCACGTCGGCTTGGGTTTCCTCCGGGTGCTCCGGTTTCCTCCCACAATCCAAAGATGTGCAGGCAGGTGGATTGGCCATGCTGTTCAGGGGTGTGTGGGTTAGATGGGGATGGGTTTGGGTGGGATGCTCCAAAGGGTGATGTAGGCTTTTGGGCCGAAGGACCTGTTTCCACACTGTAGGGAATCTAGTCTAATGTCATCTCAAATGTTAAATAGTGTGTCAGAAGCTGGGAATGACACGGAGCATATTTGTTCTCCTCAATTGCCGAAGTCTTCCACCATTTAAAAGGCTTCAATCAGGAGTGCCCTGGTTGGGGGAAACTCGCATGATATTCAAGAGGCTTGAATTCTCAGGACCAGATAGCCCACTTGACCTGAAAGCCATCCAACATGGACACATAGCGGCAGCAGTCAGCACTATTTATAATGTACACTGCACTAACCCACCAAGTTCTTGAGACAGTAACTTCTAAACTAATAACCTCAAACCCCAGGAGGGCAAAGCAGAAGATTTATGTCAGCACCACCACATACAAGTTCTCCACCAAGACATGCACCATCCTTATTTGGGACTATTGAAGCTTCTCTTTTCAGTAGCCACGTCAAAATCTTGATACCCCCTTCCTTATGAGCATGGGCAATTAATACAAATCCAACCAGCGAAACCTACTTGGCATGACTCAATTCAATAGGGATTTATAAGAGACAGGAAGATAGCAAGAGAACGCATTGAAAAGCACATCATCCATAATATATCAGTGGAGCAGACTGAATGGGCTGAGTTGTCCAGTTCTGCTCCTACGCCTTATGACCTTATTGTCTAATAAGGATTGAAACCCTGTTCAGAGACCACACAGGCATAACGGGTCGATTGCCTTCATTCTATGCGACAAAAGTTCTTTGATTCACTTTGAGTCAGCAAAAATAGCTCTCCACAATTTAATTGGAACGAGGCTTCCGAATTCAACACTTCATTCAAATCGTAACATTTTCTGGGGAAAAAAAATAGAAAGTTACATGACAATGACCTGAGGAATTTGATGGAAAAGTTTGAACTGGATATGATCAGAGATTGGAGGTTTATTGTACATGGCAACAGGTTAGTGCCACGCTGTATCCCATTCCTCGGATGACATGTCCATCCTGGGCCTCCTGTAGTGCCAAAATTATACCACCCGAAGGTTAAAGGAACAGTATCTCCCATTTATCTTGGGAAACCTGCAGCCCAATGGTAGCAATGTGGACTTCACATGCTTCAAAATCTCCCCTCCCCCAACAACATCACAAAACCAACCCAGCTCGTACCCGCCTCCCTAACCTGCCCTCCCACCTATCCACTTCCCCTCCTCAAGCCTCACCTCCATCTCCTACCTATTAGCCTCATTCTACCCCCTCAACCTGTCCATCCTCCCTGGACCAACCTATCCCCTCTCTCACTCCGCACCTACACTCACCTTTATTGGCTCCAACTCTGCCTCTTTGACCTGTCTGTTTACTCTCCACCTACCTTCTCCTTTATCCATCTTCTATCCACCTCCTGCTCTCTCCCGACTTATTTCAGAATCCCCTTCCCGTGCCCCATTTCTGAAGAAGGGTCTTGACCCAAAACGTCAGTTTCCCAGCTCCTCTGATGCTGCTTGGCCTGTTTGGCTCGACACCTTTTTGTCTCAGATCTACACCTCCACTTGCTGTCAGCATTCTACAGGATGCATTCTCTTTATGACATCGTGTCCCACTCTCCATCATACTGACACTCCTTCACCACCCTCATAGCACAAGCCCAAGCACTGCCACTTCCTCACTGTCCATGGCCCAACACTTTCCAGGTGAGGCTTTGGTTTATGTGCACTTCTTGCATTTTGGGCCACTCCACTTGTTGCTGGCAATGAAGCCTCCTTTACACTGGCAAGACCAAACGTGGATTGGCTGATTGCTTTGCACAACATATTGCACTGTTCCTAAATAAGAACACTACCCTCCAGCTGCTTGCCATTTCTATGCATCTTGTTTTCTCAGTTTTGGTGCATCACAGTGCAAGCTGGATGAACAACACCTTATTTTCTGCTTAGGAACTTCTCAATATTTGGGTCGAACGATTTCATATGGTGGGGAGGCTCTACAAAATGTGGCAAGGGATTCACTCAGTCACCACACCTGTCAAGCCTTTTAAATGCTCAGATTGTGGAAAGTGGTATCAAAGTTCCTTGGAGCTGCTGTCGTATTACTATGTTCTCACTGATTCCGGTGCTCTTACTGCGTGACCAAGTTCAGCAAATCTATTTACTTTGCTCGACACCAGTGCATTTAGGAGCAGAAGTGATTCATTTGCCCTGAGTGAGGGAAGGGATTTCACAACTCATCGTGCCTGATAATAAACGAGCGAGGTTACACTGGGGTGAGACTATTCACCTGCTCTGACTGTGGGAACGAATTCATTAAGTCATTCCATATTTTGGAAAATTGCAATGTTCACTCGAATAACAGACAATGTAAATATCCAGACAGTGGGAAGTGCTTTAAACGTTATGGCGTTCTGATTATGGGGTTATGGGATTCGATGGTGTCACACTTTTGATAGACCTTTGAGATGCAGTCACTGTGGCTCTGGGTTCAGGCAATCATCCCAATTCACTGAACGTCAATGAGTTCACACTGGCGAGAGATGTTAACATGCTCAGTGGATGGGAAGGGATTCACATGTCTATCCAACCAACTGAGACACCAGAACATTCACAAGCTGGACAGTGATTGAGCTTTTCTGCATGGTGCAGTACTGAAGCACAGTGGCTCAATGGCTACCACACTGTGTCACGGCGTCAGGTACATGGGTTTGATCCTAGTTGAGGGCAACTATCTGTGTGGGTTTCCCCCGACAGCCCAAAAATGTGCAGTTAGGTGGATTGGCCATTGCAAATTCAGGGATAGGGTGTAGGGTTGGGTCTGGGTGGAATGCTCTTTGGAGGGTTGGGTTGAACTCACTTGTTTGAATGGCCTGTTTCCACACCATGGGGATTCTTTGATCAAGGCACACTTAGATGAGTTTCATGGGTGTTAATAACCTCAAATTCAGTTGTGGATGGTAATACATTGGATAAAAATGAGATGAATTAGTGAAGTGTTCAACAATTTGTCAGATTTTTATGTATGTGACATGAATATGTTCCAATTGACGGGTTTTCCCTGACCCCTGTCTCCATCTAATCCTGAACACAGAGCCACAGTGACTGCATCTCAATGGTTTCTCAGAAGTGTGACACCATCAACTGACTGGTAATCAGAACCCCATAACTTTTAAAGCACTGCCCACTGTCTGGATATTTACATGGTGTGTTATTTTTGTGAACACTGCAATTTTCCATCTCCTAACCCTAACCCTCCCTTCCACCAGGCCACAGTGCCTCCGATGTTCCTCATTTCCTGCATCTTTCTCTGATTTTCTTTCTTTCATCATATCCAAAGCTCATCTAAACCCTTGACTCTATTCTCACGAAACTATGGGCCACCCAACTCCTCTTTCTTAATGATTTGGTTACTGATTCTCTCTCTTCTGGTCCGACTCACGTTTAACTCCATCATCACCATCAATCCTTAGGAAAAAAGTAACCTTTGATCCCATGGACCTTGAAAACCCCTGTCCATTTCCATGAGGAGATAGTAAGAACTGCTGATGTTGGAGTCAGAGATAACACGGTGTGGAGCTGGTGGAACACAGCGGGCCAGGCACTGACTGCGGAACAGGAAAACTGACGTTTCAGGTTAAGACCTTTCTTCAGAAATTTCAGTCATTGCACTCCAACGTCCTCAAACTTGGTATCTTCCAAGGATCCATCCTCAGTCCCTCATATTTCTCATCTACATGCTGTCACTAGGTGACATCGTCCAAAAACACTGCGTTAGTTTCTGCATATACGCTGACAGTGTCAGCTCTGCCTCACACCAACCTTCAACGTTTCTGCACTGTTTTTAAATTATTGACCTGCTTAACCCAGATTCAGTACTAGATGAGCAGAATTTTTCTCCAATTAAGAATTGGGATGTTCAATGCTATGACAGTCACTGTGACAAAATCCATTCCTGAAGTACTTAATCCATTTCTCTCCCTTGGAACTGAGGACTTTGCATCATCTTGGTGTCATATCTCCACACCATCGCAAATATCAGGAATTTCAATTGCCAGAACATCACCCGACGCCATACACAGCTGAAACCTTCAACCATGACCATCTTGCCTTTAGATTTGAACATTCCAACACACTTCTGACCAACCTCTCACATTCACACTACTCTCATCCAGAAACATGAGATCATTAAAACCTCTGCTGTCTATTACGTCTTCCTCACCAATTCCTGTTCATCCACTGTGTTCATTCTAAGATCTGCCCTCTTCATTCACTAACTCTCAGCTGAAGTTGCATCAGTGGGGAGAAAGAGGAATTGGGGCAGGTGATTTTTGAGACGAACATACTGTAAAGGGGAAGAAATGAACCATAGAAGTGGTGTGGGGAGAAGTGAATGCAGGAGGTGTGGAGTGGTGAATGAACTGGGGCGGGGGGTGGGGGGGGGGGGGAAATGAGAGAGAATGAGCCAAGTGGAGAGGGAGAACAAATCTGAAAGAGTTGGGAAATGCGAGTTTGGGGTTGGGGGCTCTGGAGAAGAAATGAGCCAAGAAGTTTTTTTGGATAGGCAGGGAGAAGACTGGATCCTGTCCATTCTACCATCATACTTGTTCTCCCTCCACATCCCAAACCATTGTCCATGCTCATCTCTTTGGTTCTCCTTGCGAGGAAACATGTTATGAAACTTGAAAGTGTTCAGAAAAAAATTACAAAGTTGTTGTGAGGTTGAGAGGGTTTGCGCTGTAGGGAGACGCTGAACAGGCGCTGTGGTTAACACTGCTACCTCACAGTGCCAGGGACCTGGGTTTGATCCCAGCCTCAAGGCAACCGCTTGTGTGGACTTTGCACATTTTCCCTGTATCTGCATGGGGTTTCCTCCGAGTGCTGCAGCTTCCTCACACAGTCGAAAGATGTGCAGCTTATGTGGATTGGTCATACTAAGTTGCCTGTTGTGTTCAGGGAGTTGTAGTTTCGGTGCTTTTTGTGGGGAGGGGTCTGTGTGGGTACTCTGACAGCCAGTGTGGACTTGTTGGGACAATGGGCCCATTTCCACACTGATTTCTTTCAAAAAAAGAAACAAAAGCAGGGTTATTTTCCCTGGAGCATTGGAGGCTGAGTGATGCCCTGATAATGATTTGTACATTCATGAGGGGCATGGACAGGGTGAATAGTCAAAGTCCTTTCTCCAGGGTAGAGGAGTCCAAAACTAGAGGGCATAGGTTTGATAATAAAGTGTGAAGCTGGATGAACACAGCAGGTGAAGCAGCATCTCAGGACACAAAATCTGATGTTTTGGGCCTAGACCCTTCATCAGAGAGGGGGATGGAGAGAGGGAATTGGAATAAATCGGGAGAGAGTGTGAGGCGGACCGAAGATGGAGAGAAAAGATTTTGAAGCTTGTGAAGTCCCCAATGATACCATTGGGTTGCAGGGACCCGCCTCCCTAACCTGTTGTTCGTCTCACCGATCCCCTCCTCCCACCTCAAGCCACACGTCTATTTCCCACCTACCAACCTCATCCCGCCTCCTTGACCTGTCCGTCCTCACTTGACTGACCTATCTCCTCCCCACCTCTACTCTCCTCTCCACCTATACTCTCCTCTATCCATCTTTGGTCCGCCTCCCCCTCTCTCCATATTTATTTCAGAACCCTCTCCCCATCCCCCTCTCTGATGAAGGGTCTAGGCCCGAAACGTCAGCTTTTGTGCTCCTGAGATGCTGCTTGGCCTGCAGTGTTCATCCATCTCCACACTTTGTTCTCTTGGATTCTCCAGCATCTGCAGTTCGCATTATCCCGGGCATAGGTTTAAGTTGAGAGGGGAAAGATTTTAAAGGGACCTAAGGGGGAATGTTTTCTCACAGAGTGTGGTGTGTGCACGGAATGAACTTCCAGAGGTGGTGGTTCAGGCTTGTATAGTTACAACATTTCAAAGTCATCTGGATGGGGACATGAATAGGACGGATTTAGAGGGATATGGGTCAAATGCTGGCAAATGGGACCAGATTAGTTTAGGACAGCTAGTCGGTATGGATGAGTTGGATTCAAGGAATCGTTACCATGCTGTATATCTCTGTGACTTCATGGCAAAGAAACTCCATGAGTACCTCATATTTGCTGTTGGATTTGGTGATAGGAAGATAGTGGACAGGGAGGACACTTCAAAAGGGAATAATTTGTGTTTGTGATATTGTAAAAAACACACTCTGTGATTAACATAAAGCCTATTTATTTTAACTTGGTTGAGAATATTAACCTCTACAACTCACTTGGAGTTGTTAACATTAGCAGAGACAGAGAAATGCCTATCACTCAGTCCTGGATGTGATTAGCATAAATTAAAATCACTACTGTTATTTGTGAATTTGCTAATGTCAGAGGAGATGGGATGACCGAGTGAATCTTTTCCCACACTCCGATCAGGTGAAGGGTCTCTCCCCGGGGTGGATTTGCCTGTGTTTCAGGAGGATGCATGGCTGAGTGAGTCCCTTCCCACACTCAGGGCACGTGAAAGATCTCTCCCCGGTGTGAAGTTGCTGATGTACCAACATGCGGGATGACTGAGTGAATCCCTTCCCGCACTCAGAACAGGTGAACAACCTCTCTGCAGTGTGAGTACTGCGATGCTTCAGGAAGCTGACTAACTGGGTGAAACCCTTCCCACACTCAGGGCAGATGAATGGCCTCTCTGCAGTGTGAGATCTTTGGTGCCTCAGTATTTTGGATGAATGAGCGAATCCCTTCCTGCACCGTGGGGGCAAGTGAATGGCCTGTCCCCAGTGTGAACACGCTGGTGTCTCAGCAGGTTGGACGAGCGGGTGAACTTTACCCAACACTGGATACAATTGAATGGCCTCTCTCCAGTGTGTACTCGCTGGTGTACGGTGACATCCGACGACATCTTGAACCCAGTTCCACAGCAAGCGCAGCTGAACAGCCTCCCTTCAGTGTGAACACTTTGGTGGGAGATCAGTTCCCAGGAGATTTTATAACATTTGCCACAACTTGAGCATTGAAAAGGTTTCTGGTCAGTTTGAACACATTGGTGTGTCTGCAGGCCAGAAGCTCTTCCCACAATCGGAGCAAGTGAACAGTCCCTCCCCAGTGTGAACTCGTCGATGTTTGAACAGGTTGGATGAATTAATGAATTCCTTGCCACAGTTGGACCAGGTGAATGACCTCTCCCCAGTGTGAGTGCGCCAGTGAGTTTCTAGCTCTGATGGGAACCGGAATCTCTCCCCACAGTCCCCACATTTCCACGGTTTCACCCAACGGCCAGTGCATGTGTGTGTTGGCAGACCAGCTGGTTGGCTGGAACCTCGTCCACACACAGAACACATGTATAGTTCCTCTCCACTGCAAACAGCGCTTTTTCCTTCCATGGTCAGAATCCGATGGCATTTCAGACAACTCCAACCTGGGTGATTCTGCTGCAACCTGGTGTGGTGTTTCGTTGGAGTTTTCTGCATGTAGATTCTCTTCAGATCCTGTGAAAATGACTTAAAACAGAGAACATGAGTCAGAGAGAGCCCACAGAAATACAATGACAGGTGAGGTCAGTACGAGGCAAAAGTGACAATGAACGCGAGCAGATTGTCATAAAAACTGAATAGATTTACTCCTGTCCCTCAGGAAACAGTCAGTGCCACCGAATCTAAGCCTTTACAAGATTCCAAGCTTCATGCAAGTCTGGAGGGAAGAAAGATGCGAGAGTGTTTTTACAAAGCCATAGGATGGACGGTCACTGGTCAGCACTGCTGCCTCACAGCGCCAGGGACCCGAGTTCGATTCCACCCTTGAGTGACTGTGAGCGTGGACTTTGCACATTCCCAATGTCTGTGTGGGTTTCCTCTGGGGGCTCCAGTTTCTTCCCACAGAGTCATAGAATTCCTACAGCGTGGAAACAGTGCCTTTGGCCCAACGCCGAACCTTGGAGCGTCCCACCCACAGTACAAAGCTGTGCAGGTTAGCTGGATTGGCTACGCTAAATTGCTCACAGTTTTCAGGGGTGTGCGGGTTAGGTGCAATAGCCAGGGGAAATGCACGGTTACAGGAATACAGTGGGAGAGGGGTCTGGCTGTTCCGAGGGGCAGTGTGGACATGTTGGGCCGAATGGCCAGATTTCACACTGTAGGGATTCTTTGAATCTACGAAGTAGAAACTTTGCAAAATCTCCATCTGAAATGTTGCTTTATAGCATTTCTGTGAAATAACTGGAACATTATGCTAAAGGTACGATACAAATACAAGTTGTTGCAATTAATGTAGACATCTATCATTGTCCCGTCATCATCACGGGGGGAAGAAATTGAAGCTCCTTTCCTTACACAACTGTGGGATCACCTTGACCACACGGGCTGCTGTGATTCAAGAAGGTCAAGCATTATCTTCTCCTTCTGCAGCTGGGACCTGGCAACAAAAACAGAAATTGCTGGAGAATTGCACTCGTCCCATATCCTTGAAAGTTATGATATTTGAAATACTCGTCCATTTTTTTTTGTTTTAGGAACGGTTATAAGGATTCCAGTCTCCACTACTTTCCCAGGCAGTGCAATCCAGATTCCCACCACCCACTGAGTGTGAAAGATAGTTTCCCCCAAATCCCCTTTGAACTTCTGTCCCTTCCCCTAAAAGCGTGCCCTCTTGTGATTGACCCTTCACCCAAAGGGAACAACTGACCTTTATTCACCCTGTCCCTACTCCTCACAATCTAATTCACCTCACTCATGTCCTACTGGCAGCCTTCCCTGCTCGAAAGCAGACAAGTCAAGCCTATCTAATCTTTTTTTTCACTCAATTTCTCCAGCCCAGGCAACATGCTGGTGAACCTCTTCTGTCCCTCTAACACAATCAGATCATTCCTGCAGCGAAGTGACCACACTGACACACAGAGCTCCAGCTGTGGCCTAACCAGCTCTCTATACACCACCAACATTACCTCCTTTCTTTTATACTCCATGCCACAAATGATGACTGCATGTCTCCTTAACTATCCATTCACATGCTCTGCTGACTTCAGGTATCTGTGAATAATTACGCCAAAATTCCTTTGTTCCTCTAAGCTACCTAACATCCTGCCATTCAGGAAATACTCTTTCATCTTTTTCTTATCAGGGTTAAATACCATCTATCAGTGGTGAACCCATCTGAAGAACCCATCTATATCTTCCTGCAGCCTACAACCATTATCTTCGCTGTTCACTATTCTACCAATCTTAGAACATAGAACAGTACAGTACAGGCCCTTCAGCCAATGATATTGTGCCAACCTATTATCCGACACTAAGATCAAACTAACCTGCACACCTTACATTTTACTATAATTCATGTGCCTATCGAAGAGTTGCTTCAATGTCCCCAATGTATCTGATTCCACTGCCACTGCTGGCAGTTCATTGCACGCACCTGCCACTTTTGGTGTCATCTGCAAATTTGCTTCACATTCCCTCCTACATTTTCATCTACATTTATATATATTGAAGGCATCAGAAGTAATATTCGCAAATTTGCTGATGACACAAAGTTGGGTGGCAGTGTGAAATGTGAGGAGGATGTTATTAGAATACAGGGTGACTTGGACAGGCTAGGTGAGTGGACAGATGCATTGCAGATGCAGTAATGTGGATAAATGTGTCGTTATACACTTTGGTGGCAAGAACAGGAAGGCAGATTACTATCTCAATGGAGTCCAGTTAGGTAAAGGGGAAGCACAACGAGATCTAGGTGTTCTTGTCAATGAAAGCAAGCATGCAGGTACAGCAGGTAGTGAAGAAATCTAATAGCATGCTGGCCTTCAGAACAAGAAAAATTGAGTATAGGAGCAAAGAGGTCCTTCGGCAGCTGTACAGGGCCCTGGTGAGACCGCACCAGGAGTATTGTGTGCAGTTTTGGTCTCCCAATTTGAGGAAGGACATTCTTGCTATTGAGGGAGTGCAGCGTAGGTTCACAAGGTCAATTCCCAGAATGGCGGGACTATCATATGTTGAAAGATTGGAGCGACTGGGCTTGTATACTCTTGAGTTTAGAAGGATGAGAGGGGATCTGATTGAGACGTTTAAGATTATTGTGGGATTGGACACTGTGGAGGCAGGAAGCATGTTTCCGCTGATGGGTGAGTCCAGGACCAGAGGACACAGTTTAAAAATAAGGAGTAGGCTATTTAGAACAGAGTTGAGAAAAACTTTTTCACCCAGAGAGTGGTGGACATATGGAATGCTCTGACCCAGAAGGCAGTGGAGGCCAACTCTCTGGATGCTTTCAAGAAAGAGATAGACAGAGGCTCTGTCTTTTTTTAAGCCTGACAGAGCCTCCAATATCTTATCATTTCTTCTGTCATACTGTGTATGTTTCTCACCTCCATTTTCCTGAATTCTGTACCTATGCTCTCCTTTTCCAGAGTGAAGACTTTAGAAAAATATTCACTCAACGCCCTTCCAATAACCTGTGGCTTCACTCACAGGTTTCCCCATTGGTCTCTCATGTGCCCTATTCTTACCCTGGTCAACCTCTTCCCTTTAATGGATTTTTATTATACCTTAGGATCCTCCCTCAACCTGCTCGCAAGTCCTCACTCATGCCCCATTTTTGCTGTTATAATTGCTTTCAGTTCCCTCATACACTTCCTGTGTTCCACTCAGGCCACAGCTGAATTGCTGCCTTCAGAGCTGCTAGAAGCCCTACTCCTCTTCTTTATCCAGTCCTCAGCTATCTTAGACATCCAGGGTTCTCTGAACGTATTGCTCCTACACTTCCTTCTCAAAGGTACATGTTGGATCTGTCCTCTTCCCCACTCCTTTTTGAATGCCCCCTCCCTCCACCAAACTATTCTGTTGTAGACTTACCAATGAGGGGCAACGTCTTTCACACAGAGGGGTTTGTGTGTGGAATGGACTGCCAGTGGGTGCAGGTGCAGTTGCAACATTTAAAAGACAATTGGATGTTTACTTGAACAGGGAAGTTTTGTTCCAGCTCATTAGCACTTACTGCAAAAAGATTTGTCCTTAAATCATTCACAAAATCCGAAATATGTCACTTGTAAATATATAATGATCTGGTAATCAAGAAAACTTTTAAAATTCTCTAGTAAGTGCATCAGTCAAATATCCCTTGAATCATGCTTTGCAGTAAGGAGAACAATTCCAGTTTCTCCAAAGCCTGTCCAGCATCTTCAAGGCACAAGTCAGGAGTGTAATTGAAATCTCCATTAACCTGGGTGAGAGCAGACCCAACAACACTCCACAAGCTCAACACCATACAACACAGAATAGCATGTTTGATTCGCACCCGCACCCCCACAAGATGCCCCTGCATTGCCCGGCCTCCCGTCCCACTGGCTCTCAACATTTGCGGAGCTGAGAAGGTGAAATCCAACAACCAGGAGATCTCAGAGAGTGGGGGTAGAATGGAGAGAGAGAGAGAGAAAAAAATGAAGACCGCGCATGCACCCCCTGGTCACGGTTGCAACTCACTGATGATTGACAGTTGATCTGGACCAAGAGACAGAAAGGGAGACATGGATGAGGACGGGGCTGTCGGAACAAACGAAAGCGACCAGTCCTCCAAGCAATGGGAGTCAAAAGCGGTGGGAGCATTGCTAATCCGGAAACCGGGATGCAGATTGGTCAGGGAGAATGTGAATCGGAGAGATAATGGGAACTGTGGATGCTGGAGAATCCGTGATAACAAGGTCTAGAGCTGGGTAAACACAACAGGCCAAGGAGCAGCAGAGGAGCAGGAAAGCTGACGTTTCGGGCCTGGACCATTCCTTTGAAATGGGGGAGGGTGTTCTGAAATAAATAGCGAGAGAAGGGGGGGGTGCGGATCGAGTATGCATAACGGAGATGATAAGTGGAGAAGAGACAAACAAGTTAAAGATGCGGAGATGAAGCCTGTAGAGGTGAGTGCTGGTGGGGAGTTAGGGAGGGGATAGGTCAGTCCAGGGAGGAGAGACAATTCAAGGGGTTGGGATGAGGTTAGTAGGTAGGAGATGTGGTGGGGCCTGAGGTGGGAGGAGATGATAGGTGTTAGGAAGAACCGGTTAGGGAGGCGGGGATGAGCTGGGCTGGTTTTGGGATGCGGTGGGGGAAGGGGACATTTTGAAGCTTGTGAAGTCCACATCGATAGCATTGGGCTGCAGGGTTCCCAAGCGGAATATGAGTTGCTATTCCTGCAACCTTCAGGTGGCATTGTTGTGGCATGACAGGAGGCCCAGGATGGACAAGTCATCTCAGGAACAGGGGGGTGAGTTGAAATAGTTTGCAACTGGGAGGTGCAGTTGTTTATTGCGAAAGGAGTGTAGGTGTTCTGCGAAGTGGATCCCAAGCCTCCACTTGGTTTCCCCGATGTAGCGGAGGCCACTACCCGTACAGTGGATGCAGTATACCACATTAGCAGATGTGCTGGTGAACATCTGCTTGATATGGAAAATCTTCTTGGGACCTGGGACGTGGTGAGGGAGGAGGTGTGGGGGCAAGAGCAGCACTTCCTGCGGTTGCAGGGAAAAGTCCCAGATATGGTGGGGATGGAGAAGAGTGTGGAGCAGACAAGGGAGTCATGGAGAGAGTGGTCGCTCCGGAAAGGAGACCAAGGTGAGGATGGAAAAATGTCTTTGGTGGTGGGGTCGGATTGTCGATCATGGAAGTGTTGGATGATGATGCACTGGATCTGGAGGTTGGTGGGCGGTACGTGAGGACGAGGGGAATTCTTTCATGGTTGTTATTGCGGGGACGGGGTGTGAGGGATGAGCTGTGGGAAATGCGGGAGACACGTTTCAAGATGTTCTCGACCACTGCTGGGGGGATATTGTGGTCTTTGAAAAACGAGGACATCTGAGATGCATGGGAGTGGAATGCTTTATCCTGGTAGCAGATGCGGCAGAGGTGATAGAATTGGTATCGGGGTAGCACTTTTCCAGGAAGATTTTTGGGAGGAGGTGACGGACTTGATCGTGATACATATGCTTCTCATTCTAACCATTCCTCTGTTTAGTAATACACTGCAAAGTTACAAATGAAAAGTGCCTACTGATATTGACATTAACAAGTGGAGTTATTTAATACCATTACAGTCTCTGCTGATGAAATAATTCACAAGTCTTCCTGCCAAAGAAAGACACTGCCTGAATGACCTGATTGTCTTAACTATTGTTTTGCATTGCCGTGTCGAAGAACCAGTTACTGTGCATGTGTCCTATCCAAACTTTTCCTTCTGAAGGAGGGCCTAGGCCCATAAAGTCAGTGTTCTGGCTCCTCTGATGCTGCTTGGCCTGCTGTTTTCATCCAGCTCTGCACCTTGTTATCTTTCCTTTCATTGAATGGTGCCCGTTATTTCTCTAATACAAGGGGCAACCATTTAAGATGAAGGGGGAATGTTGAAAGGAGATTTGAGAGACAAGGCTTTTTTCAATGCAGTGAGTGGTACGAGACTGGAAAGCACTGCCAGGGGCAGTGGTGGAGGCAGATACAACAGGACGTTTAAGGTAGTTTTCCACAAGCAAATGAAAATGCAATTAATGGAGGGGTATGGATCAAGGTCAGGCAGATGGGTTTAGTTTAATTTGGCATCATGTTTGGCACAACATCCTTGACCGCTGGGTCCGCCCCTGTGCTGTGCTGTTCGATGTTCTGTTTAAAAATCTCAATAAATGCATGGCCAACTGACTGAACCAAAAGGATTGAAATGTAGATGCTGGAGAATCCAAGATAATAAAAATGTGAGGCTGGATGAACACAGCAGGCCAAGCAGCATCTCAGGAGCACAAATGCTGACGTTTCGGGCCTAGACCCTTCATCAGAGAGGGGGATGGGATGTGGGTTCTGGAATAAATAGGGAGAGAGGGGGAGACAGACCGAAGATGGAACAATGGGAGAGATTGCTCCATCTTCGGTCCGCCTCCCCCTCTCTCCCTATTTATTCCAGAACCCTCACCCCACCCCCCTCTCTGATGAAGGGTCTAGGCCAGAAACGTCAGCTTTTGTGCTCCTGAGATGCTGCTTGGCCTGCTGTGTTCATCCAGCCTCACATTTTTATTATCTTGGATTCTCCAGCATCTGCAGTTCCCATTATCTCTGATACAATTTTAACCTCACTGCGAAGCCTCTTCCAGGGATGCCTAACCTGAAGAAGTTACCCTCCTCCCTCCGGACAAACCTCAGGGAATCTCTCTCCCATTGCTCCATCTTCGGTCCGCCTCCCCCTCTCTCCCTATTTATTCCAGAACCCTCACCCCATCCCCCTCTCTGATGACGGGTCTAGGCCCGAAACGTCAGCTTTTGTGCCCCTGAGATGCTGCTTGGCCTGCTGTGTTCATCCAGCCTCACATTTTTATTATCTTGGATTGAAATGTAAGTCGATTTCAACTCACATGAAACGAGCCATTTTACTTGTCTGAATGGACTACAGTGCTTCCAACGTCAAGGTATAATTTCCCCAGGAATATCCCCCGAGGAAATGCAAGGCTCAGCATGACATTTGAGTACATTTGATGCAGCTGAAATGCTGGTCCCTGCTTCGAGCAGTTTTCCTGTATCATTTAAAAATCCAGTGTAAACCTCAGGCCCCAAATGCAGGTTCAGGGGAACGACATCAGTTAACTGCTGATAATTGTTGTACGCACAGATTATTCACTAACAAACTGACAACAATCGAAATATAGCCCGGTTTTAATTTGCATCAGGATCGATATAACAGTTTGTCTGGAGAGAATATCACCCGATTTGCGTTATCCATATCCGACGTTCTACTATACTTACTCAGATATTTTACTCAAAATACAGAATATTCACAGCAGGCGAGGATTTTGTACGGACTCTGTCGCTCGTTTCCGCACTGTGAGTAATTCACAAAAGTAGGTTCCAGCGTCTGTTGGATGTAAGATCGATATTATCAGAGAGCTGCTGTTCTCTT
The DNA here is from genome assembly GCF_030684315.1 of Stegostoma tigrinum. Lineage (NCBI taxonomy): Eukaryota > Metazoa > Chordata > Chondrichthyes > Orectolobiformes > Stegostomatidae > Stegostoma > Stegostoma tigrinum. Next base: position 9,638,024 of record NC_081396.1, on the reverse strand, counting down.
CACTTCGACTGACTGCTCCAAATCTGCCATTATTCACTGTTTCGCTTCCCGCCACCATGACCAACATTTTTGGGCTGTGATTCGGAGTTGGCACGAACCAGTATCCCGCAGAGAATGAGATGGTTGCATGACAGTGTTTTGATATAATCTTCCGTTCACTCGGATCCTGAGATGGGAATGATTGCTCAACTACCTCTTCACCAGTAATATACAATATAATCTGCGGATAAAGCAAAAACGAAACTCGTGCCATTTCATATTTATATCCCAGAAGTACAGGAGCATGTTTGTAACTTCCAACTTCTCAGACCTGCTCCAAGTCTAATTCATTCACAGTTGATTTGCAGCTTACACCCACTCTGCAATATCCCATGATGTGTCAGTTAGGATACAAGGTTGCCAAAACAGAGATTAAAAATCTTACAAAAGGGACCGACCATTGGCAATTTAAAAACAGTTTTCACAAGATGAGGGTGACGCTGATTAGGCCAGAATGTGTTGCCCATCCTTCATTGACCAGAGGGCACTCTAGGGCCAACCACATTGCTGTGAGTCTGGAGTCGCATAAATTCCAGACCAGGTAACGATGCCAGTTGTGTTCCCTAACAGATATTAGTGAACCGGATAGGATTTTCCGATAATAGACGACGGATTCATAGTTATCATTCGACTCTTAATTCCAGATGTTTAAAAAAATCAATATTTATCGGTATGTACTGATGTAAGTTTGTTTTTAAGTATGTAGAGATCACATGCTCCTTGAAAAATATAAATCTTAAGAGGGCTAAGGACAAAGGAATCTTAATGTATGGTCATGTGGAAATTGACGACGCGGCTTAGCAAGATCACTCTCAGACAAACATTGAACTCCAGGTATATCTGTTGGAAAGTAACTGAAAAGCAGAGCTCTTGTTCTGAAGCGATGATGTAAAATGTTGGAGCTGTGCGAACAGCCCTGCTTTCAATAGAGACACTGTTGTTCTCACTCAGAGATGGTAAGAGCTGCCAATGCTGGAGTCAGAGATAACACAGTGTGGAGTTGGAGGAACACAGCAGCCCAAGTAGCTTCAGAGGAGCAGGGAAGCTGACGTTTTGGGTTGGTACCCTGCTTCAGAAATTTCACACGAGTTGAGTTCAGACCGAACTGAAAGGTGGAGCAGCATATGTCTCTCTTCTGGAGAAGGCTGATAGTTTACAATGGAATGTCTTCTGATTACTGTCCAGTTTCGTGAAATCAATACAAGGAAGGTGTTTCAGATTATGTGGGAGGCCAGAAGAGTTAGGGGAAAATGTGAGATAGCTGAAGAAATTTGAGTGGAAGGTCCTGTTTGACATAATCAACTCCGCAACTTCTCTTTTTAGATGATTTGCCTGCTTCTGATCTGCACATCCGAAACCACAACACATAATATCCCGAATATTCTTGAATCAGAGGCACTTTAGTTGTGAGAGAGTCCACAATTCTTCATCCTTTGCGTGCCTTTCTGCCCATAAATTAACATTCTATTCCAATTTTTGTTTTGATGATTTGTGTTGTGCAAAAAACAAATGCATTGCTGGAGTGTGTTGCACAGAGTTCAACAAGGGAATAAACATATTGATCAAAGGGCTCCACACAAATAAGGTTTGACTTTCATGACTTCATATAATCAGAGAATCCCTACCGTGCTGAAAGAGGTCATTCGGTCCACCGAGTCTGCACCGACCCCCTGATGAAAATCCAACTCAGGCCCTCCTTATTCCAGCAATCCTGCACTTCCCAAGGCTACCCCACCTTTCTTGCACATGTCTGGATACTGTGGTCAATGCCCATTTCCACCTAATCTGCACATCTATGGATGTATGTCCGCCCCCTTGATATGAAGACACAAGCTTCATTTGTTACCTTGCTTGCATTTTGTACCTCTCTACTCTCTTCATTGTGAATTTATGCTTTTAGGCTTCTTCTTTAGGAACATGAAAATATAGGAGATAGGAGCAGGGGGAGGCCATTCGCCCCCTCGGGCTCTGTTCAGCCATCCTTCACCATCATCCCTGATCGTCCAACTCAATAGTCTAATCCTGATTTCTCCCCATAACCTTTGAAAGCATTCGCCCCAAGTGCGATGTGTAGTCGCCTCTTGAATACATTCAATGCTATGGCATCAACTGCTTCCTGTGGTAATGAATTCCACAGGCTCACCGCTCTTTGAGTGAAGAAAATTTCTCATTTTCATCCTAAATCGTCTGCTCCGAATCCTCAGACTGTGACCCATGCTTCTGGACACACCCACCTTCGGGAACATCCTCCACGCACCTACCCTTTGCAGTCCTGTTGGAATTTTATGAGTCTCCGTGAAACTTCTTCTCATTTGTCTGAACTCTGAAACAAGGAAAACAATCCTGATTGCCTTCACTTTTGCCCAGACTATGGCTTCATTTGTTCATTTTATAAAATTATCTACTAATTTGATCTACGGATTTCCTCCCTGCATCTTCTCATTTGCTGTTCTCTTTAAATTAACGAAATAACATCGAATTGGATACACAATGCTCCTTACTCATTTAAAAATATCATTGCAAATATGATTATTTCAGCAGGAGGACTGAAGAAGAAGTAAATTTGAACTACTAATGATTATCAATGAACTACTAATTTAATTCAATTATCTATTAATTTAAATACTTATCTGTCATGAGTCTGACGGGAATAATAAATACTAATATCCATTTGAAATCCAATTGCATCTTTCGCTTTAACACTCTGTAGAAATTCAATTGAAGTTTTGCCACAGAGTTAACAGAATAATTAATCAGTTTCAATAAAAGGGGAGAGCTACTTCCCTGATTCTCTTGTTGAAAATATTGGAAGCAAAAGAAAAAGTCTAATCAGAGTTACAGAATCGGATCATTCGCCTCGGTATCCGCATGAGGAAAAGGGAATAATATTGCAAAAATAACCCAGCATTTTTGTACACATTCCAGAGGTTAATGGTGATTGATCCAATGCCGATGTTAAAATCGAAGGCGAAAACAATGTATTGATGTAAAGCTTCTGACAGGCCTGGAAAGCAAGCTGCCCTAATAACTCATGAATATCTGCTTTCTGACCATTCTCACTTGGAAGAGAAAGACAAACTTATCATTTAAATTATCGCCGAGCCTTCACAGGAAGCCGGCTTCTCGTATATTTTCTAAAACAAAGCGTATCTATTTTGAATGTCGTTGTTAATCTTCAACGTTTCTGAGGTTTATCAGATAGAAATGATAACAGTACTGGTTGTGACTACAGTGTTAGGAGCGTTGTCAAGTTGAGGTCTCGTCATCAGTAATCAACGTGACAATGGTAGATAGTTTCTCATCTACTGTGAATGACAATCCACACAGAAGTAAAAGTCAAGATTTTTTTAATGCTGATTCATGAACAATGTATTTAATGTTGAGGGAAATCCAGGTAGAATTCAAGTCCGAAGTTTACAGTAAAGTCAGACCAGCAGGAGACTGGAAGAGCACAGCAAGTCAGGTAGCATCTGGAGGCACTGAGCAGTTAACGTTTCGGGTATTACCCTTCTTCAGTGCTGAGAAGCTGACTCATTAAATTGTGTTTACAATAAGATATTTTTGATCATAAAATGCGGATTCACATCAAACCACATCGTACTTCTGGAGCATTTTTTCTCTGGAACCGAAACCGCTTTCGACCCTTTTGATGCTCTTCAGCTCTGATGAAGAATCGTCTAGACTCGAAATTTAGCTTGCTTTCTCTCCATGGATGCTGCCTCACTCGCTGTGACTTTTGTTTTCAACACAGACTCCAGCATCTGCAGGAATTAGCTCCGATTCTTCTGAGCAGTTGGTTCACACAGTCCAAGAGAACAGCCCACTCATGGTCTGGAGTTGAATTTGCAAGGTGCTGCTTGTCTGCGACATGCCGATGACTTTGCAGGAGAAATTTTTGCAACGTTGTTGCAGAAGAATGTCAAATATGTAAAATTCTCTTAAAATGTTTTTGTTGATTCTGTGTATGTAAGCTGAGGCTATTTGTTTACAATTTTGTGTCATGTGAGAATTGTAAGTGATCTTAAACCGTGCAGGAATAAACTGCCTCCAGCTTCTTAATGTTGAGCACAAGGAATTTGACGTTGTGAAAAGACTTGGAATGGTGGATGAGCACGTCTGGTGTGCAGAGGTAGTAGGAACTGCAGATGCTGGAGAATCCGAGATAACAAAGTGTAGAGCTGGATGAACACAGCATTCCAAGCAGCATCATAGGAGCAGGAAAGCTGACTTTTGAAGAAGGGTCTAGGCCAGACATTTTTAAATATTAGTGTAATGAAATTATTGACAGAACAACATTGTCGTACAGATTTCAATTTAACTGTGAAAAGCCAACGAAAATTCCAAGCACCTGATACAGCATTGGAGAACTGCTGAACGAATTCGATCTAAAAAGCAGCCAAAGAGTTATGGCTGGATTATCTCAGCTTTCCCTTCAATATCATGATACTAACAGAAAAAAAAGTAAACGTGTTGATATTTATCGAAATAATTTACTCAGAAAAAAATTAAATCAGGAAGAATACCTGAAATGATGGAGAGACGCTACGGCTGAAATAAAGAAAGCTGAGAGGAAGCATAAGGAAAAGATGGCAGGCTGTGCAAAAACAAAATGTAAATTTTTCTTCAAACATAATAATAGTAAAGGATTATTGAAGGGTAGAATGGGAGACATAAGAATGGTAAGAACGGGGTTCTACCCCCGTTGGAGAGGATCCAGAACGTATTGAACAGATTCAGAAGGCGAAGGAAATAAACTATTGAATTAACCCTAAACATCATCCATGTAGCAAGTATTTTCGGTTCGTTTCTTCTGCTTATGTGGACTGTGATGTTTTGCTCAATGAAATGTTTATTCACTGAAACAGAAGCTAAGGATTGAGTTTTCACGATGGAACAGAAATGTTCTGCAAGTGAACTAGGAAGTAAAACACCCCTCAGCAGAGAGATCTCATTGGTCTAGAATATTTCAATCAACCTGTGTTAATTTTTTTCTTCCATTCTCATCTCCTTCTGCCATTTACGATTTTCCCTTTTGTTATCGAATCTCTCCTGTCTTCCACCTATCAAGGACCGTGCGTTATTCCTTCTTTTCTCCTCTCTCCTTTCCCTCTCTGAGAAATTGTTTGAAACCTCCAAGATCTCTCACTTTCCACAGTTCTGATGGAAGGTAATTGAGCTGAAACATTAGCTCTGTTCCTCTCTCAACAGATGCCATCCGAACTGCTAAGTATCTGCAAGGTTCTGATCATAATATCAAGAGTCAATTTGTAAAACAAGCAGCAGGCAAGGTCTGTGATCGAACTTGAAAAGGACTGACGGACAAGGAGAAATCACAAGTCATCAATTTATTCGAAAATGCTGCTCAGCATCTACTCAGGGGCATCTGGGGATGGGCAATAAGTGATGGGGATGTCACTGTCGCCTCTGGTGCATCAAATCCTTCGTGAAGAAAGAACATCCTAAAGGCATGAGGAATGGGATCCTTATCATACTTTACGTACTAACTCAGTGCCAATATCAGTCAAGTGTTTTGACTACATGATGGCCCTGAATCAAATATCTGGGGAAAAACCTATCTGGCTCACTAATGTCCTTAGGGAAGGAAACAGGTATCCTTTGCTGGTCTGGCCGACATGTGACTTCTAATCAATGTCCTTGCTCTTAACTAACGTTAGGGCAATTAGGGGTGTATAATTAATGCTGGCCCAGGCAGCGATACCATCCTCCTGTTAATGAATTTAATCAAAAAGTTACCTCTCAAACTAGCACTTCAGGCCAATTTACCGCTTTCTGTGCTGAATCCTCTTGGAATTGTTCTGCGTTTTCATAGGCATTTAATCTTCTTTCAACTCGTTCCAGGGAGAGAGAGAGAGAGAGAAATCCAACTTCTCCCCTTGTACTCAGCTGCTTTGACAACAGGGAGCTTAACAGATACTTGCTTGACATTTATCACTGATACGAAACTCTAGAGACTAGGAAAGGTTTTACCCATGTACCTCACTGCACCTTGTTCCAGTTTAAGGTTATTTGTAACAATTTAGACAATGGTTATAAGCAAATAAATTCAAATAGAGATAACAGATTATCTTTCCTAAACGATCTTCAGTTCCAGTTATCCAATTCTTGACTCTCGACATTGGAGATGGTTTGCTCTCTCATCCTTATGTTCCACCCTCATTGAATCCTGGCGCCTATCATGCACCAATTCCGCCAACAACGTAGAACGTCTCCATCCTGATAAACAACCCCATGAAAACTCTCATGAATTTATTTTCTCTCTGAAGAGAACAATCCCAATCTCTAGAATTTTTCCACAAAACCTCTTCCCTGGACATCAAGCCAGACTTAGAAATGTGATGAGATTTTGAAAAAAAATTCTGTTATCAGATGGGAATTTGGAAGGAAGCAAACCAGCAATCCCAGTCTCCCACTTTGTGAAACATTCAAAATTCTGGGTCCAGAAATGGAAGAGAACAATCCCGTGGGACCCAAGCAGTCAAGGCAGTTCTTGTTTCTTGAAGCTGCTAGATGATTGACTCTGATGTGCTACATTTCACAATTCTCCCTTCCCATAATTTGTGAATTGGAACCTCCACCTTCCAGACAGTCAGAATAGTTGAGTTCAAGGAGTGACTGCCCTGGTTGAAGGATGGAGCTGCTACTCGGATATATGGATTACAGGGAGAGGCTGAATAGGCTGGGATTTTTTTTCCACTGGAGCATCAGAGGCTGAGATGTGACCTTTTGGAGGTTCACAAAGTCATTAGGGGCAGGGCTTGGGAGTCGAACACTGGAGGACATAGGCTTAAGGGAAAAGGTTTTTAAAAAAAGACCTGAAGGGTAACTTTTTCACACAGAGGTTGATGCGGCTGTGGAACTGGCTGGTAGACCAAGCGGTAGAGGCGGGTATATTTACTGCATTTAAAAGGCAAGTGAATGGGTGTATGAATAGGAAGGCTTGAGAGGGACATGGGCCACATGCTGACAAGTGAGGCTATGTGATATTGGGATGTCTCTTCAGCGCAAATGAAATGGACCAAACGGTCTGTTTCTATGTTGTATGACTCTATGACTCTATGTGTCTGCAGTGGGTGGGATTAAACTTTTCCCATGTCTCCACAATAAATGTCACCACCATTAATTCAGTAGGGTAAGACTGAATGGGGACAGTTAGCATTCTGGGAGCAGCAAGGAGCATTGACGACTTCACTGTCATTCCCTCTCTACAGATGTTCTCTGGTCTCCTTTGTATTGCCAACATTTTCTTACATATTGTGTTCAGCAGAGTTACATGCAGAGTTGAGAAAACCATTTTAGAACAACTGCGCTGATGATGCCCATTCAGGTCCCACATAGTAACTTCTTTGACAGCCTCGTCCAATTCAAGTATTGTCAAATGTCAGCCTAACAATCAAGATTGAAAAAAGTTAGAATTGTAAATATTTCAAAGCAATTAGATGCAGGATCAGGGTACAACATATTTCAGATCTCACAACAAAATTGAGATAAAGTGTAATATCAGGAAGATCTTGATGAGATAATTATGGGATTGCATTTTCACGTATTCATCTTTACTCTTTTTTCAACGGAATCTTTAATAGCACACATCTTAAAGGTCCCTTTGAGACAAGTTATTGTTTTTTGGACGTGTTCCTAGTGGAATGGGTAAGGCGTTGAAGGTGAGTGAGGCAATAGTTGTCAATTTAAATATGTCAAATTTCTAAAATTGCAAAGAAATAAACAGTGAGAATGTATTTTTCACAATCTGCTGATAATTAAGAAACACATGTTAGTGAATTCATGGAATACTCATTTCCTGCTCCAATTTCTTCCACTGAAGTGTGAAATGACCACTGGTGTTCACCATACAATCGATCTAATGATGGTCCAATTCAACACAGCAGTCGGCAGATGCCACGTTTTCAATTTGACATTCATCATCAGCAACACCAATTCCACCCAGAGCTCCTATTTCCATCTCACTCTGACGCTGGTCTTTGCAGAATGAAAATTCAATTGCAATAATGTAAACGGACATGGATTCACATTGCGCCTTTTGTTTTATTATTACTTTCTGTGGAATGACTGAGAAATGGGAGCAGAAAGTAGTAAGAAAGTAGAGCCACATAATTGTCTTGCGGAAGATATTTTTAAATGTTTTCTTTCATAATTCAATGAAATGAGAAATTGCTTGTTATTCATATTTTATTAACAGATCATAAACTAGCCGAGGAGTTGTTATTAGCTCAGTCAGAGACAACAGGAGAAAGGAGATAATGCTGCATTTTGATAAGACATTAGTTAGACATCAGCTGAAGTATTTTGTACAGTTGTGGACATTTAAGGGAAGATGGAAATGCATTGAAGCGAATGCAGCAGCGATCTACAAAAATATTTCCATGGATGAAGAGTTTCAGTTTAAAAGTGAGATTGGAGAAATTGAGACAATTTTCCTTGGAGGAGACAAGGTTGTAAAGAGTGCAAATAGGTGATTTGAAAATCATGTGAGATTGAGGCTGAAAGATAGGTATAAACTGTTTCCACTTATGCAAGACAGTGAATGGGAGGACAAAGATTAAAGGTAACTTGCAAATAGAACAAATGCTGTCGAGGAAGTGATATTTCATAATGTAGCTAGTTGTCAAGTTCTGGAATGCACTTTGTGGCAATGAGTTGGACATTGTATGATTATTTAGATACAGTAATGGTGGGCTAACGGGGAAATGGTAAGAAAATGGTTCTAAATCAAAACGTCCACTTGCAACATCAGCGCTGGCACAATGGGCAGAATAGTGTCATTTTGTGGAATAACATTTGGATGCTTATTTGACATCACTTTACAGTGATCACCAGTGCCATGAAGTCTCATAAGGATGCATTTGTGACCATATGGCCAAGACAGCTGAAAATAAAAGGACTGAGATCATTCACTGATCAATCTTAGAGAAAGAATACATGAATAGGAAAGGTTTAGAGGGACATAGGCCAAATGCAAATGGGTCTGCTTTATTTTGGGAGGCTTCATCAGCCTGGACAAGTTGGACTGAAGTGCTTGTTTCCGTGCTGTAACACACTGTGAGTCTGTGAATCTCTGGTCACAATTTGAGTGACTTATGCAATAACCTCCATGGATATTTCACACCATTTAATAATTCTGCTCTGAATTTCACTTGTACTCCTGCATAAATAAATGGGTTGATGCAGGAACTCAGAAGCTGAAGCATAAATCCATATTCCTCAAGAAGAAATGTTGATTCACTAGAATCTGAACCTGAGAAATAAGTAAAATCAACAATTCGAACATAGATGATAGTTACCATGAACAGTAAATAGAGTAGAATGAAATTGCAGGAGACGGCAAAAAGTAAAACAATTGACTTTCTCCGCTTCTCCACCTCCGGATCACTCTGGTGCTCTCCATTGTTCTGAGCTCGAACTCTCCTGCGGGCTCTATTGGCTGCTAGAACATGTCTGACAGTCAGAGCATTGAACAATATAATCAAAATGAATGGGAGACTAGGGGTGACAATGGGTCGCACCCAGTCATATGCAGCCCATGCAGGTGATGTGTAAAATACTAATTTTATGCTACAGAACCATGGTGTTTTGTTAATTATGTACATAGGTTCATACACAAAATATACAAAGGCATTTTTTATGCAACTCAAGGCAGAGATGATTCCTATAACTTGTGCTGCCATCATCTTAGTGCAACATCTTATTTTCAGCTTTCGACATGAAATGGCGACAAATCGGTCAAAGGTAAAAGTGACTGTTAACCAAACAGAACTGTCTGTAGATGCATAAATTAGGGCAGAACGCAAACTGCACAATGGGGTGATGGAAAGGAAACTTAACGGAAAATAAATCCCAGCAATCCGGTTCAATAGGACAGCTGTAACTATGACCAGGAGATCTGTCGCTGCCATTGAGACAAGGTAATAAGTGATGCACCCAGCGAGACCGCATGTTCTTTGAGACAGGATCACAATCACAATCAGGTTAGCTGTAATAAAAAGGAGGCAGGGATGGGGTGAGAGAGAGAGAGAGAGAGAGAGTGAAATTATGTACAATAACAATAGTGAGATGGAGAGATTTCCAATGAGATATGAACAAAAACAGTATGGTTTCAAAAACACACAAGGCAATGCAGTCGAATTGAATATGCAAGGAAAGTTGAATGAACAAAGAATTATAGAATATGTGAAGGTGCATAATAATATATTGGGAAACTGTAATTAACCAAAATTATGTGCCATTGTGAATAAATGTGATTCATTCCAATGTGTTACTGTACAACCAATCACTGTTGTGGCACTTATCAGTCAACTTGATTGGATTAATGCTTAAATAGAGAAACAATGAACATCAAACCAAATTTTCCATCAACACAGCAGGGATATCAGAAGGTAGATGCCAGTCAGGGCCACTGACAATTCAGAGCTCCTCAGTTTTTAAAGTGAAATGGATCTTCTCTCGAACCATCAGAAGTAACAGAGGAAGTGTTCTGATTCAGGAATGAAGTATCTTCATCAGCGCTGGTGTGCAATCCTTGTACATTTGATTAACTTCACGCTATGGAAATAAAAGTATTACACCATCCATTTCAGAGAAGCTGCCAGATATGGCTTCTCACTCAACTTGGAAAAAGCACTGAAGGTGGTAAGAGTGTACCATATTGTTAGGTACTGGTAGCAGAGGAAAATCTGACTCTCAACAGTTGTCAGTCTTACACCATTAGCAGCAGATCTTGTGAACGTGGAGAAGTAGATTCAAACAGTGCATCTTAGAGACTGAGAAGAAAAGGTAGCGTGCTCTAAAATGTATGGACTGTTACAATTTCACAGTCAATGACAAGAGCTGATTGAATTTATAGCTACAACCATACCTATACTGAATAATGTCTCTTCAGAAAATTCATATGTCAGATCTAGTAAGGAATTTGTCAGTACTTCAACCTCGCTTTTTAAAAAATCATTTTTTGTAACATCACGCATTCACAAAGTGAATGACACAATAATTCTTCATTGATTCTGCGATAATATTATGGTATTTCACACAGAATATTCTGAGAATAACACAACATCATACGCTGACAACTGTTTGTTAATCACCTACTTAAATTGTATCAGCCATGTAAGAAAGCAATATTTTTAGAATGATAATTGTAAGATAAACCACGTACAGTAACCCTATCAATGACACAGTGAGACCCGAGTTACACTGTGTGAACGAATGAAGGATTTGCCAACAGCAACAGCGCCAATGGCTCAGTAAACTTTCATTTACACTATAATATCTTTGCATGACTTGACTACAACAGCGTTGGCAGTAATACAATAGGGAATGTCTTTGCACTGCAATAAGAAGAAGAAAACTTCATACAAAAACAATGGGAATAGAAATCACACCTTATACACATGTTGAGGAGTTAGTCATAAATAAAGAAAATATAAATAACACAATGGCACAGCAGTGTCACAAGATATTACAACTCAAAAGGGATGAAATTAATAACATAAGAAAAATGCTCCCTGTGAAAGTGGTTATGTAACTATACTCAAGAAGAAAATTGCGCTCCTCATGCAGAGAAACTGTTACCATTTGGTAGATTCTTTCATCTAAATGATGAACTAATGGTATTAAGGTGGGAAATGATTTTGTGTAAGAGGACAGTTCAGACAAGCTAGAGCAAAGAAAATATACTATCAAGAAAGTAAGTACAAAACATAACCTGGAATCCCAATAACTGCAATGATGGGATAGTAGATGGAAAACAGTAGACCATTTGGTATTCCGTGCATTTCTGCCAGAAGATCTGAGCACATTGCGTAATTCACTGAAGGTTGGTGATAATTATACCTAATGCCATGTCCCATGGAGTTAATTAGGTGGGTATTTTTCAGAAGTCAATTTCGCAATAAGATTGGTGCATCTGCTGCCTGCTGGATTTTGTGGGATGTAAGGAAATATTTTTGTTTTCATGAGGTTTGATATGGTAATAAACTGTAAAACCAAGAGATGACTGAATAGCAAACTTGTGCATTTTCTCAAAAATACAATGACCAATCTATTTGTGTCTGTACAAAGCATCAGTATCATACTATGACGTAGTGTGCTCACAAATGTAAATAGTTTCAGAAAAAATGTAATCAATGCAACCTCACTTCTGATAAATGTAGGACTGTTGCAATGACTCATCAGGTACAACGCTAAACCTCTCTGAGACTGGACATCCATTTTAAATACGTGGGTCTGCGGACGTATTACATACAGATATGGTGAAATAGAGTTATGTTCTGTCCACAAAGGTATTCGCATATTGTTCTATTTGTGCGTTGTTATATTTCATGTGGGTAGTTGCAGTACTCACTGTTGCATTCATCACGATCACATACAGTCCTGCACCCTCACATTTGTTCCTGACTTCTTTTCTCTTTAGTGGGTGTGAATTTAGTGATTATTTTTTGCTCCAGAAAGTTATATTCTGCATCCACATCGTCAGGTTAGCCAGTCTCAATTTCCTGTGTCACCAGATTAATTCTAGCCATCTGTCATCCTAGAAAACTGGAGTTCAGTACAGCTACATTGATCTGCTCCCGTTGGATCTGCACTCGCTCACAAGGAATGACATCCTGATAAGAATTGTTCTCGAAGATAGTAGGAACTGCAGATGCTGGAAAATCTGAGATAAGAAGGTGTAGAGCTGGATGAGCACAGCAGGCAAAGCAGCATCAGAGGAGAAAGAAGGCTGACGTCTCAGGCCAAGACGCTTCTTCAGAAAGAGTCCATTTCCAAAGAAGGGTCAAGTCCTGAAACGTCAGTCTTCCTGCTCCTCTGATGCTGCTTGGCCTGCTCTGTTTACCCAGCTCCACACATTGTTATCTCAGATTCTCCAGCATCTGCAATTCCTTTTATCTCTGACACAGTTTTGTTTTGCCTGGATATTTCTGTTACATTGTCAGTTATCATCTGTTTGTGAGAATGGCTGTTTCAGTTTGTTTTTATTCTTCCTTTCTCTGGGACTAAATGCCTGGAACTTGGTTTTAGTTAAAGAGGGAAATGTTCACTCCGTTGCATATAAGTTTTCCACCAGGGAGAAAAAAAGTAATCAATAACGTGAATATCTATTTTAAAAACTTTGAAGTTACATTGATTCCAACTCGTTAGGGGCAGTAACTCATTACCCGTTACTAAAAGAAAACAAGTAAGTATGTTGATATTTTTCAGGATAATATAATCAGAAAAAGCAATTAAATCAGGAGGAGTACCTCAAATACCAGCGAGGGGTTAAGGTTGAATAGGCACTCCTTCGTCAGTAGACATGGTCCAGATGTCAGGAGATGGCGCTGGACAGAATGGCTCCAGGTACATGTATTCATGTTTTGACAGCTTTTAATCTTGATGTCGACAAAGCTCCATTTTGGTCACTTGTTCTCTGAATCAGTCCACGTTTGCCTGCCATTTCAAGACACCATCCTGCTCCCTGGCCAACATCTGTGTCTTTGGATAGCTGCAGAGTTCCAGCGAAGCTCCACTCAAGCTGGAAGAGCAATAACACCTCATTTTCTGCTTGGGAACTCTGTGTCCATCTGGCCTCAACATTGGGATCAGTAACTTTTGAGGTACGAGCACTTGCCCCCATGTCGTAATCCCAAATCCCACAGAACAGGCATTGTCATCACATGGTCTGTCACCACAAACAACCCATTGTCACCTATTGAGGGTCCCCATTAGCGTTTGGGCTGACCTTTACCCCTTCTTTTGTGTGCCAAATTGTTTTTCTCTTTGCCTGAGCTCCATCTCCACGTCCACTCCCAGTGTAAGAACCAAACTTTTCCCAGATATAACCAATTCTGAAGAGCCATTGTACCCAAAATATTTGCTATGCTTTCCCTCCATAGCCACTGCCAGACCTGCTAAGCTTTTATATCCATTCGTATTTCGTTAGCTGCTGCACGTCCATTTATTTTCACATCTTTTTTCTTTGTATTTTTCTCCCTTTCCTTTCAAACCCAGAGAGTGACAGGTAAAGGGGAAGGCCTCTGGTAGCAACGCCAGGGCCAATTGAATACGGCTCCGACCAGAGCCTGAGGTCTCCCAGAGAATGAGAGAAGGGCCCTGGGCTGGCTCCCCTGGCCCTGATCCGCAGTGTAGGCTGAAGCCCGAGGTCTGCTGTTAGACCCGGGAGTGTGAAGGAGGAGAAATGTGGTCTTGGCCCAGTGTGGCAGCCTCATCGCCATGTGGAAGTCTTTTTTGTCTTCAGCTTCCAGATGTTCCAGCAGCTCGGGCAGGCAGCGTCGCCCAGGATTGGTGGTCTTCTCCTAAATGCATCTTCAGGGTATTCTATCGTTACTTTCCCCGAGCCCAGGAGCTGTCAACTGTAATGAACTTTGTCTTAATTTTAGATAACAAACTCTGTGGCTGGATGAACACAGCAGGCCAAGCAGCATCTGAGGAGCACAAAAGCTGACGTTCCGGGCCTAGACCCTTCAGGTGCCTGCTGTGTTCATCCAGCCACAGTTTGTTATCTTGGATTCTCCAGCATCCGCAGTTCCCATTATTTTTGTCTTAATTTTGCATTGTTTTCATTACGTATGACGTCTGTCATCGTAGCAGTTGGGCAACCTGTTAAACATTTCCCTGTATTGTTCATGAGAATGCACGCGTGTATCATCCTATCCTATTCCATTCCATCCCATTCCTTTGTGCACACGGTTTGAAAAGGCAGCCCCCATATGGGGAATACCTTTCTGCGTTGATTCTCCTTGAATTGAATCGGGCTCCATCCACAACCCAGCAATCACGTAAGGCTTCCACAATCAGGGATACTTTGTGTATCAGAGATAGGAGGAACTGCAGATGTTGGAGAGTCTGAGATATACAAGGTGTGAAGTTGGATGAAAAACAGCAGGCCAAGCAGCATCAGAGGAGCAGGAAAACTAAGGGATAATTTGAATATCTCCTGTTAAGCCCACAACGTAATGATATACAGTTCTCTCCCTCCAACATTTGGGTAATGATTGCTGTGATGAAATATGCCGTTCCGAGTTTTGTGAATGACAAACCGTTGCTCATGTTTGTCTCCATCCAAAGGGACATAAGGGATTTCAATTCCAAGCTCCACAAGAAAATTTGGGTGGGCAGTCTACTGGGAGGAGAAATACTACATCTCCTCCAGCCGAGCGTTCATTTCAGCTTTATCCATAGACCAGACTCAGGTTAATATCCAGCAGGGAGTACTGTGCACACGCAGCCATTTTGGTGTCTTGGAAGCACAGCCCCACTCCCAGTGCATGTCCTTCACATCAATTGCTTCGCTCTCATCAACTCTCGCCACCACCTCCTCAAAAAGCTCTAAGAAGTTAGTTGCTGGTCTTAATTTGTACCCTTCTTTCTGCGTGGATGTTCATTTAGTTCAGAGTTACCATTTTGTATATCTCTCCAACCACTAAGGTTTTTTTGACTGCTGCCATTCCTGGAGATCTCTTTCCATTGCAAACATAAGAGGAGAGCAGGAAACTGTTGAAATTACTGCGATACTTGAAGCCACTCTAAACTGATAAAGAAGCTCCATCAGTAATCCAACTCCAGGCACAGATTGCAGATCACAGCCCATGTTATGAGTTGAAGAATGATGAAAGGCCAAGCAGAATGCTGGGATTGGAGAAACGAGCAAAAAGTAACACCAGTTGTTAACATCTGACATACGAAGAGTGCGTGCTGGAAACATTCAGCAGCCTCTGCAGACAACAAAAACTGTGTTAGCACTTCAATGGTTTGTGAACAAGAGAAAGAGGCAGAGGTGGGAAGTTAACAAAATGAAATGACACCGTTAGAATGGACAGCGGGAGGTAAAGTGAAATAGGCTTCACACTGCTAAATCAAAGGAACAGCTATTGCAACAAGATGTCAAAGACATGTTTGGATAATGTTTGAGTAGGAGAATTGCAACTGTAAATGCAAAGAAAATCAGAGAGAAAGGAGAACAATAAACAATGTCCCAGAGAAACTGTTACCACTGCTACAGAAACTATTCTGAACTATTTAAATGGACGCTTCAATGTGATGATATTACAGCTTTATGAGGTGTGGTTTTGTGAAGTGAGGTTCAGACAGAGGTGTGGAGCAATCTTCTCCCAGCCAAGAAAGTAAATATGTTGTGAGAGCTGGACTAAGCAAACATCTATCCCTAACCTCAACATCCGTCATGTCCCTCTCCTTGGTGAATACCGATGCAAAGTACTCATTAAGAATGTCACCCATTTTCTCTGACTCAGTGCATAACTTCCCTTCTTTGTCCTTAAGTGGGCCAATCTTTCTCCAGTTACCCTCTTGCTCTTTATATATGAATAAAAGGCTTTGGGATTTTTCTTAACCATGTTTGCCAGCAATATCTCATGTCCTCTCTTAGCCCTCTTAATCCTTTTTTTCAGATTTGCTCTACATTCCCGATATTCTTGCAAAGCTTCATCTGTCTTCAGTCGCCTAGACCTCATTTATGCTTCCTTTTTTCTCTTGGACAGTCTCACAATTTCACCTGTCATCCATGGCTCCCTAATCTTGCCTTTTCTATTCCTCATGTTCACAGGAACATGTCTCTCCTGCATGCTAATCAACCTCTCCTTAAAAGCCTCCCACATATCAAATGTGGATTTACCATCAAACAGTTTCTCCCAATCTACATTCCTCAGATCCTGCCGAATCTTGGTATAGTCGGCCTTCCCCCAGTTTAGTACTCTTCCTTTAGGACCACTCCTATCCTTGTCCATGCGTCTTGTAAAACTTATGGAATTGTGGTCGCTATTTCCAAAGTCTTCCCCTACTGTAATATCAACCACCTGGCCGGGTTCATTCCCCAGCACCAGGTCCAGTATGGCCCTTTCCCGAGTTGAACGACATACATACTGGTATAGAAAACCCTCCTGGACACACCTTACAAATTCTGCTCCGTCTTGACCCCTAACACTGAGTGAATCCCAGTCAATGTTGGGAAAATTAAAATCTCCCATCACCACCACCCTGTTTCTCCTACACCTTTCCATTATCTGTTTACATATTTGTACCTTTATCTCACGCTCGCTGTTGGGAGGCCTGTAGCACAGCCCCAGCATTGTTACTGCATCCTTCCTATTTCTGAATTCTACCCATATTGCCTCACTGCTTGAGTCCTCCATGGGACCCTCCTTCAGTGCGGCTGTGATATCGTCTTTGACCATTACTGCAACTCCTCCACCCCTTTTACCTCCCTCTCTATCCCGCCTGAAGCACCGATATCCTGGGACAACTAGTTGCCAGTCATGTCCTTCCCTCAACCAAGTCTCAGTAATAACAATAACATCATACCTCCAGGTACCGATCCAAGCCCTAAGCTCATCTGCCTTGTCTACTACACTTCTCGCATTAAAACAAATGCACCTCAGACCACCTGTTCCTTTGTGTTCATCATCTGCTCCCCGACTACTATTCCCTTTAGTCACACTGACTCCATTATCTAGTTCCCTACAGGCTTTCGTTTCTACCTCTTTTCTGTCCAATATTTGCTTCCCATCCCCCTGCCACACTAGCTTAAACCCTCCCCCACAGCATTAGCTAAAGCACCCCCAAGGACATTGGTCCCAGTCCGGTTCAGGTGTAGACCGTCCAATTTGTAATAGTCCCACCTTCCCTGGAAATGGTTCGAATGTCCCAAAAATCTGAACCCCTCCCTCCTACACCACCCCTCAAGCCACGCATTCATCCTAGCTATTCTTTCATTTCTGCACTGACTAGCACTTGGTACTGGTAGCAATCCTGAGATTACTACCTTTGAGGTCCTACTTTTTAACTTGGCTCCTAACTCCCTAAATTCTGCATGTAGGACCTCATCCCGTTTTCTGCCTATATCGTTGGTGCCTATATGCACCACGACAACTGGCAGTTTGCCCTTCCCCTTCAGAATGTTCTGCAGCCGATCGGAGACATCCCTGACCCGTGCACCTGGGAGGCTACATACCATTCAGGAGTCCTGTTTTCGACCGCAGAACCGCCTATCTACTCCCCTTACAATTGAATCCCCAATGACTATCGCCCTTCCACTCTTTTTCCCGCCCTTCTGTACAGCAGAGGCAGGCATGGTGCCATGAACCTGGCTACTGCTACCTTCCTCTGGTGAGCTATCTCCCCCAACAGTATTCAAAACGGAATACCTGTTTTGGAGGGAGATGACCGCAGGGGACACCTGCACTGCCTTCCTGCTCTTCCTCTGCCTTTTGATCACTCATTCGCTATTCCCCTCAGCAATCCTAATCTGCGGTGTGACCAAATTGCTAAACGAACCATCCACGGCCCCCTCAGCATCGTGTATCGCGTATATACCAGGAGGAGCAGGTAAAGAATTTAAAATTTTAAGTGATATGGGAACATGTCAGTCTTTCATGATGAGAAGAGCAATGTTCTGTTGTACTGGGTGATGTTGGAGAGTCCGGTTAACAATGGTGAAGTTGTAGTGGGAATAATAGAGATATTCTTGGTTTTGGAAATATCGTTCATCCATGGTAATGATATTGCTGGATGGTGTGGCAGTGATGCCTACTGTGGTGGAGAAGCCTTTGGAACATGACACAACTGATATGTTACAGGGAGTATATCCTGGGATTTTTCCTGACTGTGTGGTAACAATGTCACAAAGACGCAAGTTGAAACAGTAGGAGGAATCAAGGAGTAAAGATAGGGAAGTTGACGATCAGTTGTCAGGAACAATGTTTGATCAAATGGTTAGGCAAAGAAGACAAGAACAGTCGGAGGCCAAACTGGATATTTTTACTTCGAAGAGGTTAGTTTAATTATAACAAGAAGATGCAGACGTAAAGCAGTTGTATAAGGAGACACATAACAGAAGAAGAACCTGAGTGTATCCCAGAATGTTACCACCTTAGAAATAAAGTATTGATGAGGAAATGGAAATCATGACATTCTCAGGCAGATGACAAATGGGCAGAAGTCCATCAAGTTGTATTCTTAGTGTGTTATAGAAAGGAGGTGTTGAGGGTCGCACATGAAATACCAGAAGGAGATAATTTAGGAGTAAAGAAAACTTAAGCCAAAATCCAAAAAGACTGTTTGTTTTTGGCCTGGACTGCATCAACACGGGGTTGAGTTTTGCCAGATCTATCAGGCAGTGATAAAAGCCAGCACCTTTAGTTCTCACTCACACATTTGAGGCACCTTTTACAAGCGTCTTGGTTGATTACGTAGGACCCCTATTTAAAAGAAAAAAGTGGAATCAATATTTATTGAATATAATAGCTAAAAATGATGATCGATATAATTGAATCCAAGAATCTGAAGGGGCTTGGTAGAATAAATGGAAGGGATGTTTCTTTCTGCGTGGCAATCTAGAATGAGAAATCATAGTTTTAGGGAAAGATGCAGCAGAATTAAAATAGAGATGCGGGGAAATTATTTCTCTCAAAGCAACATGAATCTGTGGCGTTAACCAGTACAGAGGATGGTTTACACCAAGGTGTTGAGTCGATCTGTGGAGATAGGTTTTCAACAGAGCGAAAGTTTATGAAGAGGAGGCAGAAAAGTAGAACTGAGGCTGAGATGAGACACCCATGATCACAATAAATAGTGGATAGGCTTGAGGGATTGATTTATTTATCGTTCTCCTAGTTCTTGTGTTCTTTCAAATTGAGAATCAAGCATTTCAAAACCGCTAAGCCTGGACACAGACTCACAAATAAGGGACGGCATTAAGATTCAAATGAATTGTTGATATGAAGTTTTCTGAGAATGAGCAGATGCAGCAAATACATTACGAGACTGTAAAATGTCCCCAGGCCTCATGGGTGAGATTGTATTGTAGAGTTGAATGGGTGAAATTGGATGAGAGGAAGGAATTGAAGCTGGAGAATAGTGACAGAAATATGTCCCAAGATAAATGTCCTTTATAGACTGAGCGGCTAAGGCTTAATACCTCACTCCTTTGTTTATGCTCCTGTCACTGTGTGACTCTCTAGGCTACCACTGCACCACAAGAACCCGAGGAGAATGAGCTCGACACTACCGAGCATAATTCAGCCCATCTGTTTCATTCACGTTCAGCTATATTATCATCAATCCCTTGCAACACCAATGCTCCCATGCAAATTCTGTGCTACGAAAGTTACGTTTCAACAATTACTCAAGATTTCTTTGATGTCTTCAAAATTCAAAAATTCTAGCACCGAGGAGGACAAGGATAGAATTTGCATGGGAACCATGTCACTGTAATATTTCATCCCTGGACATAACCCAGCCACACTGGGAGCTGTGTTGCTGTAAATTTGCGGTCAGTGGATCACAAGAATGTAACTCCCTTTCTAATTGCTCTGCACTAAATGGCCTGCTGTGCTTGAAACGCATGAATACATTTGAGGTTTATTTTGCTCCTTGTCCGTAATATTAAGAGCCTGCAATAGGTTTTCAAATAGCAAGTATAGCTCAGGTTTCTACATTGTGCCACGAAACATGACAGGTCACAGATTAAATGCTCAGCTTTATCTTACTTAAGCAAGCAATCAACCCCAAAGTAGATTTATTACTGCCAACAACTAATCAAAAGTCCGACACATTATTCTTACAATTTGACTGGGAATCTCATTTTGGGTCAAATTGGCACCTGGTCAAGATGTCTTTTATAGAATGAGCACAGAGTCCCCACAGTGTGGAAACCAGAGCACCCGGAAGGAACCCACCCAGTCATGGGAAGTATGTGCAAACTCCATGTACACTGTTGCCTGAGGCTGGAATCAAACCTGGGCCTCTGGTGCTGTGAGGCAGTAGTGCTAGCCACTGAGTCACTGTGCCGCCCGTGAGGTAAAAGTGTTTTTGCAAAAGGGCATAAAGTCTCTGAGATGCAGGAGACAGAAGTGAAAGGTTTTCAGCCATTCACGCAGGTTCCTGATCTCAAAGCCCTGACAGCACTGACGGCAATAGCACAGACACAAACAGTACAACAGGTTTGTTCCCAGCTCATAGATCTGACCAATCTGTCAATTCAAATATAATAGATTCGTTGTAGCTTCATTTTCAGAATAAAAGTTGAGCCAGAGCGTAAGAATCCATGAGAATGAAAAATATTTTCATATTGAAAATGTGATATTGACTTAATAAACTTAATAATTCAAAGTAACTCACAGGATCATTAAGGTGGATTATTTCAACAATCTGAGTTCCATTCAGTAGGAAATGTTTCAAACTCAAAAGTGTTTTTTGATATCTTGTACACTTATCCTGAACTTTGGAGATTTTGAACGGACTGTGATAATCAGAACGGAATCCCATTGTGGAAACGCTTTCATGTTGATTATATTAAGATTATTTAGTGTCAGCTTTGATTTGTTATTGGAAGCTAACTTCCTCGTTCACTAGTTTGTGGTGAAGAATCATTTTAAAAATGAGCAACAGATGAAAATGTGTTTCTGCCGGGTATTTCACGACTTTACTAATGTCTAAATTTGTCATCACGGCGCTGAACAACGTGAGCAATATATTTCCGATTTATAAATAGAATATTTATATATGAAAAATAGAAAGCGGGACATAACACCAGCGCTTCGTCGGAGGCTTACTGATGATGTTACCTTGAATGGTGACTAAACGTCTGAAAACGAACCTTCCAGCTCAGCGAGCAAACTCACATCCAACACTTCCGATTGTTGCATTCAGATATTCAGTCACGTACATTAAAATAAATAATAAATTTTCATATTTTCAAATGATGAAAATGTTCTACTGCCCTCTAGATACTGCCACCCTCAAGCTTGTAATCTTTGCATATTTCTGAAGTCATGAGTATTTAAGAGACTTTCTACATTACCATCAGTAATTTCCATGAAGTTTCAATTTAGAATCTAACTGCGAGCGCATAGCCAGTTGCATCCGAAAGAGGGACTCCTGTTGCTGAAGCCAACTGTACATATTTAAACGAGATGGACTGAAGACACTTAAATAACTGTGTTGATCGAACAACTCAGTTAATCTTTTATTTTAATTCCCGCATTCTGGTTTAATCGGGGATATAACAATTAATTAATTTAAACTGCTTGCCAAACTTATGAATCCACTGAGGTTCACCTGATGTGTCAGGCAGAATTTCTAAATGTTCCATGCTAATTACCTTTTCAAGCCTGATGAATACTGCACAATGCACAGCAGAATTGTGGAAGTTGATAGCTGATTAACAGTACGAGTCATGACATCTTTGCTCAATATCAAAAATTGTGAAGACATTATTTTTTTGCGATTGTACTAATGTTTCTTTGTGATTTGCAAAATCGTTGACAGCAGAGCTTGTAGAGTGTGACAGTAGGAGAACATGCTAGAATGCAGAACTAAATAAATGAAAATCTCTGGGCTAATGAAAGATGTTTTCTCATTAATGGATGATTCAACAAAAATGTTGTGAGAAATTGGCATTGCTGGCTGAGCAGCTTTTATTACACGGCACGAGCTGAAATGGAGAAGGTGGTGGTGAGGTGCCTACTTGAACCACTGCCATCGACGTCCTGTGGGTCAAGCCACAATAGTGTGAGGGAGAGAAATCCAGAATTTTTACCCAGTGACACTGACTTATTTCTATCCCAAGTCGGTGAATCGATTGGGATGGAACTTTTGAGGCGGTTGTGTTTCCACAAGGATGTGAGCTGCCACCATCCTTCCAGATAGAAATGATGGAAGGTTTGCAAAGTGCTGTCTAAGAATCTTTGGTGCATTTCTGCAGTGCATATTTTAGATAGTATGCCCTTCTGGTATTGAGAGTGGGTGGAGGAGGGAGTGGATATTTGTGGATGTGATACCAATCAAGCAGGGATCTTTGTCCTGGTTGGTGTCAATCTTCCTAAGTGTTGGTGAAACTTCACCCATCCAGGCAAATGGGGAGCATTTCGTCACACATTTGATTTGTTTCCTGTAGATGATGGAGAGGCGTGAGGTGCAAATACTCCTTGCCACTTGTCAGCCCAACCCTGAATATTGTCCTGATCTTGTTATATTTGAACATGGGCTGCTACAGTATCTGTGTATGACTCGTGCTGAAGGTTGTACAATAATTGGCCAGCATTCCCACTTCCAATGCTCCATTGAGGAGAAGGTTATTGAAGGAGCAATTGAAGATGGTTGAGTCAATGATGTCATCTTCAGGAACTCTGGAGGTGATACGCTGGAGCTGAGATGATCGGCCAAACACCCCCCACCACACCTCCCACAACCAACGACTGTGACCATCTTCCTTTGTGCCAGGTATGACTCCAAGTAGCAGTCAGCTTCCCCCTTGATAGCCATTGATGTCAGTTTTTCTCAGAATCATTAATCACTCAGTTAAATGCAGCCTTGATGCCAAGGGCTGTCACTGTCCTCAAGCTTTGTTCCTTTACAACCTCTCCTCAAAAAACCCAGGACAAAATAGCCTTTCCAAAACGACAGCAAGTTCATACCCACCCCCTGAAAAAAATGAACTATAAACGTACAATGATGGCTTCATTATAAAACCCATATTCTTACTCAATACATATATATTGCATTGACTCTCAGCCTGCAAAAGTTCACTGCAACATGTATTTCAGCCCATTTATCCTGCCACTGAACGCCTTCCATTTTCTTCATCCAAGTCATGACAATGCATCAGCAATTATATGTTCTCATCCTGCGATGTGCATAGTTTTCAAACTGAATGGCAGCAGCAATAAGTCCATTGAAACAGTCTGGAATTTTCGTCCATAAATTTCTCCAAAGACTGAAATGTTTTATGATCAGTATATATAACTGTCTCAGACACATTACTGGCAACATAAGTGTTGCAATGTTGAGACGCCAACACCAAGCTAAAAGTCTGTTTCTCAGTCATGAAATATTTCTGTTGATGAATATTCAGTTTCCCAAATAATTATCCGATGGGTTTCTCTATCCTCTCATTGTCTTCTTGCAAGAGTACAGCACTTAGACTCACATCACTTGCAACCATGTCCACCTTGAATGGCTTTATGCCATTAGGTGTAGCAAATGTTGAGACAGTGGTTAACTCAGCTTTCAGTCTGTCAAATGTCTTCTGACAGTCTGGTGTGCACTGAAGCTTTCTGCACTTCTCCAATAAGTCAGTCAGTGGAGCTATGGCGCTGATAAATTTGGTGCAAATTTGCAATAAAGCCCACTCAATCCCAGGAATCAGAGTTCTGCTCGCTTCATTGATGATATGGGAAACTCCCCAGTATCACTTTTCCCGCATTCTGTGAGGCTGCCTGGCCACGTCAAATTACGTCACCTCGGAATGTGACTTGTGCCTTGGTGAGTTCTCTCTTAGCCAGGTTTGTCACCAAGTCTGTCTCCTGAAGTTGATCGAATAATTCTGATAAATGCTGCAAATGTTCCTTCCATGGGTGACTAAACATCACCAGGTCTTGAACGTAATTTCTGAAATGTGGCTGGTGTATTTCTCATACATAATGGCATGACTTTAAATTGGTATAGACCATTCAATGTTACGGATTGGCTTCTTTCTTTCAGATAATAATACCTACCACTATCCTCTGTGGAAGATCAACTTTGAAATACAAGTTGCTTGCCCCACCTCCTCAAATACATTCTTCCAAATCTGGAATTGGATATGAATCAGACTTTGTATTGACCTTGTGATAGTCTATATTTAATCATTGGGTATGATCTGGTTTTTTCACCATTACTATGGGTTAGCTCCAGTCGCAGCAACTGACTTCAATTAATTCGTCTGGGAGCATGCATTCTATCTCTTTTTAAACCTGTGCCAACATTAGAAAATTAAGTCTACAAGAATGTTGCTGAACTGGAACAGCATTTCCAATAACTGCATCATGCATAATTGGATTAGTGCTTACCAGCACTTGCCCACACATCCCCTAATGCAATAACAATCTGTCTTTCAGGCCATTTTGATTTTCCTCTGGAAGGTAACTCAATAATTTATGCCAAATTTTGAAAACATGCTTAATGTCCAATTTAATTTGAGGAACATCCAATTCATACTCATCTGAGCTTGGTTCTTCACTCTGTGTCCTAAACTAGTCACATATTCTCTTTTGATAACAAAGTGTGGGGCTAAGCCTGAAATGTCAGCTTTTGTGCTCCTCAGATGCTGGGTGGCCTGTTGTGTTCATCCAGTCCCTTACTTTGTTATCTTGGATTCTTCTGCATCTGCAGTTCCCATTATCTCTGATCACATATTCTCTTTTGCTTTCCTTTCCAATCAAATTACCCTTTGAGCATATTCACATGACACGCTCTGTGTGACTTCTTCCTATCTGTATTCCTAATCAAATAGTTCAACTCACTCAACCTCCTTTTGATTTGATAAGGTCCACTAAACTCGTTTTTAAAGCATCACTTGTCACTCGAAGTAACACGAACACTTTATCTTCATTCGCAAAACTGTGAATTTTTGATTTCCTGTCTGCTTCCTGGTTCATCATATACTTTACTACTTTTAAATGCTATCTCACCAACACCCCAACTCGATTTACTTGTTGACTAAAATTTGACAGATAGCCCAAATAATTGGTCTCTTAACATTGAATCACCAATTTCTCCATAATTAGTTTCAGCATTCCTCTCACCCCATGCCCAAAAACTATTTGAAATGGACTGAATTTGGTTGATTCATCTCTCGTGGAAAAAAGTACACATAGAATTTCTTTGTCCCAGTTATCTTGATATTATTGATTATAAGTACTTAACATGGTCTTTAATGTTCGATACCACCTTTCGAGCACTCCTTCCGATTCTGAATGGGACACAATGTATTTGAATTTTTCAATATCTAAGCTATTCATAACTTCCTTGCACAATTTTAATATATAATTTGAACCATCATCTGATTGTATCTCAATGGGCAGTCCATACCTGTTGAAAAATTCGAGTAACACTTTTACAATCCATTTAGCTGTGATATTGTATAAAGACTTCTGGAAATCTATTGGACACATCCATTATTGTCAACAAATACTGATTCCAACTTATTGTTTTCGGTATGGGTTATGTGCAATCAATTAAGACCCTTGTAAAAGCTTCCTTGAATGCAGAAATAGATCTTTAAAGGTGTTTTTTTTAATCATTGTCTGGGATTTTACAATACCTGGCATGTGTGACATCTGGCAAAATACAACTACATCTTTTTGCAGGCCAGGCCAGTTAAAAACTTGGTTTTGTGTTTTGGCTTGGTTTTTACTTCCTCACTGTTGACCTCCGACTGGTAATTCATGTGCTACCCGCAACACCTCCTTTCTGGAACCCTCTGGAAATACAATTTACCTTCTGCCCATTACTCGTTGCCTGAATATGTGATGGTCTCCATTTTCTCCCTTAGAAATCATTATGATAATAACATTCAGGAATAATCACAGATACTTCTTCTGTGCCCACTTTTTGATTCAATTGCTTCAGTTTTACACCTTTCTGTTGTAACCCAGTTAATTTCTCTGGACTAAAGATACCCACTTTGTCGTTCACCTGTTCTTGCTTTTTCTAAACCATTCAATCAAACATAGTTTCCGTTAATTATACCTCAACTTCCTTATCTTTGATTCGTTGATTTCACCTCTTATTTCACCTGATGGCTTTGTAATCTCATTATCACACAGTCCGCAAAAATCCCAGGATATACTTCCGGTAATACCTCAGTTGCTTGATTTCCCCCTGGCTTTTCAAACACAGTCAGCAGCACTCCGACCTGTGATCCAGTAAAAATGTTACCAAGGACAAATTGTGTTCCTCCAGTCCTCCTACCACCACTTCTCCACTTTTCACCAGACACTCCAACCTCACTTTAATATAATGGAGCGCTTCTCGTCTCCATAAATTCCACATATTTCCACGTTTTATGGCAATAGTCTTCCTGATTTACATATCTCCTCGTCTCTCAGGAACAAAGATTCACATGATCCTATATCTCTTAATCTCTTAATGAACCAGAGGGTTCCAGAAAGGAGGTGTTGCGGGTAGCACATGAATTACCAGTCGGAGGTCAATAGTGAGGAAGTAAAAACCAAGCCAAAACGTAAAACCAAGTTTTCTTTACCTGCTGCTCCTGGCTTATGCGAGTAAACATTACCTTTGCAAGTAAAAAGTTTAAGAAGATCTGATACTTCTGTCTCAACCAAATTCTGACCAGGTTGTAGATACTGGTGAGGCTTTTTAGCCTCCATGGTAGTTACCTTTCGCACTGTAACAAAATTCATTGGCTTATCCTGTTTTCCTACATCTGCCTTGCCAGAGCTTTCTCTCAACCAACAACACAGTGACTTCATATGGCGTAGTTTACTGCTGTGAAAACACCCAAGGTTTTTAGTTTCTCATTCCCTCCTCATGGGTTTCTTTTTTACCCTGTGGTAAGCAACCTTTGGCATCTTCAATGAGATCTACTTTACCTTAAGCGCCTGAAAACTTCTCTTTTTGTCAATTTCTATCACTCACACTTTGTTTGGTCCGTTCAAACTCAACGTACATATGACCGCGGCCCCTCTTTATTTTCCTGGAACATCTGCAGGCTGCTATATCCTTCTCAACAAACTTAGGCAATACTTGGGCATGTTTAACCAGATCCCCACCAGCCCTTTGGCTATGATAGGTTTTCTCATCCGCACTACCCTTCTCACTAAGCCTATGTTCCTGCTTCACCTCCACACTTTTAAGTCACCATTCCTGTCTAATTGCCAACTTCCAAAGTTGAAACTCTTGCTGTTTCTAGTTTTCTTCTGCTAGGGCCTCTCTCTCATTTTCTTTTTATTCTCCCAGGCCAATTCTTTCCATTTCTCTTACATCTGGTTTTAACTGCAATTCAAACTGTTTCGGTTCCCCTTATTTGCAATTGAATTCTAGCCATTTCTAAAGATTCAGATCACATTTCCAGCAAATTTAAATGTCAAGGTGTTGCTGTAATCACCTCTTCTTTTCTCACAGACAGAGGCACCCCGACTCTGGCTTGTCTGCCAGTTTCAACAGCTTTCCTTTGCAAAGTAAAAAAGTGTTCTCATTCATTTTTGTTTAAAGGTAATGATACATCAGTTCATCAATAGTGTCAAGCCCTGATTGTCCAGATTAAGGTTAATGACAAAAAAGCCACTCAATCTTCTTCCAGAAGCTTGATCTGTTTTAGTTTAATAATAGCATGAATATTCATGGAAGTTAATTTCAGAAGCAATCAAAATTATCTTCAATGATGAAATGGGAAATATGCCCAAAAATGTGACCTTAAATTGTATTGAATTTAATCTTAAACACAGGTTTCACTAATCTGCCTTCAGCCTGAAGGTACATTTTAGCCATTGTAAAATGAGAAAGCGTTGTTTACCAAATTTTTCTGCTTGAGAAGTCTTTTTCACAGAATTAAATTGTGTCATACATGTGGTGTGCATATAAGGTGAGAGTGCGGAAAATTCAAAGGAGCTGTGAGGTGCATGCCTGTGATAGGCATCTAGAATGCGCTGCCAGAAGAATGGAGAGGTATGCACCAAGAGCAGGTAGAAGGGATTAGCTCATTTTGCCGTCATGCTTGGCATAAATTTGTATGCTGAAAGATCAGTTCCTGTGCTGTGCTGTTCTATGTTCTCTGTAAAAATGCCTAATTTCTCTTTTCTTTTCTTTCCTACAGCACACATCTTTCAAATTAAAGCCTTGGTGTACCGTTGTTTTTCATGGTACAACCATGTTTTTATCTGCAGTGCTGGAAAATGATCAGTAACGTTTACCTCTGGGGGATGCAATGGCCTAATGTTACTATTGCTGGTCTGTTAATCCAGAGACCCAGATAATGTTCTGGGGATTGAAGTTTGAATACTGCCACAGCATATGGTGGAATTTAATTCAATAAAATATCTGGAAGTAAGAATCTAATGATGGCTGCAAATCCATTCTTAATTGTCAGGAAAGCCCATTGGTTCACCAATGTACTTGAGAAAAGGAAGCTGCCATCCTTACTCGGTCTGGCCTACATGTGACTCCAGACACATATGTGGATGACGCTTAACTGCCCTCTAGGCAATTTGGGATGGGTAATAAATGCTGGCCACCCAGCCATGCCCTCGTTGAATGAATGAATAAAGAAAAAAAAAATGGAAAGATGACTGCACACGGCAATATTAAGCTGAATGTGTTTAATAAGAATGAAGAAATTGTTCCTTCACATAAGGTGAGCTGTCAGGAGAGTAGGAATGTCTAAATGCCATAAACTGGTAAGGCAGCTGTGACCTCTTTGCAGTCAGTTCTGAATGGTTACATGCTGGAACCATACTTGAGGCATCATGATGCACTGCTCAGCTGTCAATGTCGTACACATTTGACATGTCATTATACACTGCTTCCACATTGTAAGCTGGTGTCCAGCGACTTCCGTTGTGATGCCACCAGACCTAAGCGAAGAAGCAGGAGATATGAAAGTTTCCTTTGAGCTATTTAAAGATTGGGCAGTGGGGATTTGAGTTGTATTAATTTTATGCGAGTCAATTAAAGAACTGGGTAAGAATTAAAAAAAAATAGAGACTGCATCCTGGTAACAAAGCTTTTTCTTTAATAAGGAGGGAAACTGGGGCTAGCTTGTAGAATTCATTTTTGGATAGAACATACAGTTTATGTCAGATGCTCGTATTTTCAAAGTTTAAATAATTTTAACAATTACTCTCAATCGATAATCCAGCCCATTTGATAACTATTTTCTGAATATCCTCTGACTTCTAAAGAATTTGCAGGGATATACAAAATTAATTGATGCCTAAATAACATCATAGGAATCGTAAATGGCCTGTGATTTTTTTCTTTCACCATTGTTCTCTGACTTGACAAATACTTTGAAGTCAGTGGAATTTTTGGAGTGCTAATAAATTACAAGTTTTCACCCCTTCTTCCCTACATTAAAAAAATAAACAAACTCACAGAATTAATCAGTCATCAAATAGCTTGTAGTTAAAAAAAGGTCTGAACATTATTGCTGTGTTCTGTTCTGGGTAGGTATGGTTTGCAAAATCTCATGGTCAGGCCATTGCTGAGGACTCTGAAAGTACATGGTGTAATGGATGGGATAGGGTGGCACTCTCTGAACAAGGTGTTCATGTGTGCGTGTCGGGTTAGGCACTTTTCCAAGTATTGAGTATTTACAACAGGAATCAGAAAGTGGAGACACTGGCCGTCGTTTAAGGGGGCATTGGCAGTTCTGCCTGGTGCTGTATTACCCTGCTCACCATCTTCAGGAGACAAACAAGGGCAGTAAAATGATGAAACTTTCTATCCATATATGATGAGGGGATACAGCTCTCGGGGTGAACTTTGAAACTTTCACCACTTCTTCCACCCATTATTTTCACAATTGGAATGAATTTGTTTCAGATTCTAAAGAGAGAAGAAGAGACTGCCTTGAGCAGTTTGAAAGGGCCACGAAATCAATAACCATTCCTTTGGAAAGCTGTTGGAGTTATGGGTGAATAGTCACATGAACATGATGACATACCACTAGAGAAATTGTCTGCCTCCTCTCCATCTATCTTCTCCTCTATGCATCTTTGATCCACCTCCCGCCTCTCCCTATTTAATTCAGAACCCTCTCCCCTCTACCATTTCTGATGAAGTGTCTCGGCCCGAAACATGAACTTTTCTGCTCCTAAGATGCTGCTTGGCCTGCTGTGTTCTTTCAGCTCTACACTTTCTTACCTCACATTCTCCAACATCTGAAGTTCCTATTATCTCTAGAGATAGCATCATGGCTACAAATGCCCGAACATCTGGTTCAGCATCATGGGACTGCACGTAGCTGTGTATCATGGTATAGGCCGTCCAGGTCATGGACTATTCCAAGAGTCTGCCCTCTTTCAGGAAATAAGAATGTACAATTACTTTTATCCTTTTCAGTCACTCTCAATGATTACTGCTTTCTCACCTCGCACAATTTGCATCCTTGAACTCATAGGAAAGGCATTAGTTGAAAGTAAACAAAATTCAAGAGTGCTACAAACTAAATGAGAATAGTTTTTGATTTATGTTTTAATGCAGAGTTCTTTATTTATTTTTAGGTTGCTACATGAAATAGAATACCGAATGAAAGAGATCTATGTGTGGCATGAGATAATAAAAGACATATGCCAATATAAATGCCATGTTAAATGATGCTACTTTTCATATTTTAAATACTTTCATGAAGAGGTTCATTGGATATTTCAATCCATTTCGTAACTCTGTTCTGAAATTACTCTGGGTGCCAGCATAAATAAAGGGGTTGATGCAGGAACTTAATAACTGAAGCATAAATCCAGCTTCTTGGATGATAAATGTCGAATTGCTGAAATTGGAAACTGAAGTGTAAATAACATTTGCAAATCAGACATATGGGATCCATATAAAACGTCACAAATATAACAGGGCAGAACTACCCGAGATAGTGAAGAGTAAGACAATGGACTTCCTCTGCTTCACCATCTCTGGATCACTCTGACTCTCTGCATTGCTCCAGACCGGATTCTCTCGCAGGACCGATTCGTGGCTAGAATGTGGCTGACTGTAAGAGCATTGAGAAGTATAATCAGAATAAATGGAAGTTGAGGTGTGAAAATAAATACAATCCAGTCATATGCAGCCCATGCAGATGATGTATAAACACTTATTTTTATGCTGCAGAACCAGGGCGTGTTGTTAATCATGTACATCGGTTCATATTGAAAATAGAAGAAGGCATTTTTTATACATGTAACAGCAGAGATAATTCCTATGTTCCATGCTGCCATTTTCTCAGTGGAATATGTTATTTTTAACTTCTGGCAAGAAATGGCCACAAATCGGTCAAATGTGAAAGCGACTGTTAACCAGGCAGTAGCATCATGGGCTGCATAATTTCAGGCAGAACGTAGACTTCACAGTGGTGTGATAGATAGGAAACTTAAAGGAAAATAAATTCCAGCAGTCCTGTTTAGTATAACAACTGTAACCACCACCAAGAGATCTGCCACCACGATGGACACCAGATAACAATTGATGCATTAAGAGAGACCACATCTTCTTTGTGACAGGATCACAATCACTACCACGTTAGCTGTAGTAGAGGGAAAGAGAAGGGGAGAGAGGATACGAAGCACATCTGTTTATAAGGCCACAGTGAATTCAGGCAAATTATTTCTTCTACCTGTAATTTAGTTATCGATGCAACAGAATTCTAGTGTAACTTCAATATTTGAGGTTTAATTATAGCCTTCAATGATTCATTACATTTTATTAAATTGGTTTTCCATTTTGAATGTTCATTCGTTTTATAAATGAGCTGGGCTAATTAGGTAGCAATGTAATATAATGGGATCCCAAGTAGAGAAAATAAGGAAATGGCACATTTCAAATGGGAATAAAATAAAACAACAATGAAGTAGACATTAAATGGGATAAGTAACAATGTCATCGTAGTCATTGACATGAACAGGGGCACAGCCTGTATCTGATAACCAAATCTAAATCGATACTTTCAAGAATCCAATACACATTTCAAGCAAGAGAGAGTAAACTGGCTCAAAAATTACAAGACATTTGTCAGGAGAGAGAGGAGCTAGAGGATTAGTTTGTAGACATTGCCAAAGCAATTTTCTTTTTGTGGAATGCAATGGTGAGACGAGACTCTTCACATGACCATGCACCAGCATTTCATTGTCGAGTTATAGAGTCATTGAGGTCAACAGAAGAAAAAAGGCCCCTCGCCCATTGAGTTTTTACGAGTCATAAACAATCACATTTTCCATTACTTCACTTGCAGCCTTTTATGGCCTGGCATCGCAAGTGTACATCTAAATACTTCTTATATGTTTATGAGACGTTATGCATGTAACGCCATGACAGGAAATGAAATTCAAATTCCAACTGCCAATCAAAATAATGAAAATATTCAGATCACTTTAAATCTCCTTGTTTTAAATCAAGACCACCAACCCATCTTTTACTTATATTTCCATGAAGGGGAAACATTTCTTTCTACTTAGCCTGTCTGTGCCCTCATGGTTGTATATATTTCAACATTGTCCGCGAATTGAAGACAAGCAATCCCATCTGTCCAATCTCTCTTTATAATTAAAACTCCAGCCCAGACAGCATCCTGGTAAATGATCTTTCTACCTCTTTCAGTGCAATCACATCCTTCCTATAACATTGACTCGAGACTGCATACAATGCTCTGGATGTTAACATAGCAGAGTTTTATACAGTTCTAGCGTCCCTCATCCCTCGCCCTGCCACAGTTAAAGTGTATTCCTTGTAGATATTCCAAATGACTGAGTCAGATTAGGAGAATGTGTCTCTTAATTTGCAGCACCTCATTCTGTATCATATTCCACGACAAGCACCAATGATCATGTTTCTCATGATGTGGTCAATTGAAAATCAGAAGCTTCTAAAGTTGATGAAAATAAATATTAAGAGAGATTGAAAAGTGTTGCTGGTGCAGATTTTCTGCACTCCATGCGATAATCACATTCATCATTCGAATCGTCCGAGACTTTGCCAGCTGGTTAGAACACTGTGATGAATAAAAATTGATTTACCCACAGTATTCTGCAAATAATGCATCAGAAATGAATTGGTGTTCTGTGGTGATACCAGTAACTAGGAGAAATTATACAATTTGGTGATAAAATGGAACGTGGCGAATGAATCTTGTGCACCATAAAGTTGACAAGTACTTGAGGTCACCCGGGATGCAATGCTGTAAAAGGCCAGCCGCGGGGGGTGTGTGGGGTTGGGGGGGGGGTGGTGGGGGCGGGGCGGTGCACTTCTGGTATTCTGCACTTCTGATATTTACCGAGGTTCCTTGGACTGCTCCTTCCAAACTCACGACAAATACCAGGAAGGAGGACGAGGTAACACCAACACCCAGTTCTTCTGTCAGCCATTGTATCAAATTTCCTTCATTGCTACTCTGTCAAAGCCCCAGAACTGCCTTTCGCACACTATTGTGGAACTACCGATAGCAAATATGTTGCAGTGGTTCACTGAGCCAGTTCGAACCCACCTTGTCAAGGGCAACGAACTGTGGACATAAAATGCTTGCTCAGCCAGGAATGACCTGTGAGACATATTTTGATAACGGGGAGAAGTCAGAGCACTGATACCACGAATCTATGTCAACAAACTGAAGAAATCACAAAATAATAATTCAGAATAAAAACGTTGAAAGTAAAACGATCCTGTCAGAGAAGTCATATTATTTCAACAAAGTGTCTGACACTGCTGATCTTTGAAATTCAAATCCAGTAAATGGGAAGAATCATATTTGCAATGGTAGCACCGCTCCTGGGAAAGTGAGAGAATTAATTTGTCTGATCCGTTTTTCATGCAGCTACAAACGAACTGCAACGATTTACCAGGAACTCCGACTGCTGCAAGGACAGGATAATAAACATTAAACAGTGGACCTGTCAGTATTGCGTGCATCTCTATTAGAAACTCTGATCGGCTCTGCATTTCACTGAAAGAAGATAATATTTATGTGTGGTTCTGTGCTCCAGGGAGATAATTACTTTTTTCAATGTTGTACATTAATTTGGTTGTAGCAAACAGTATTTCAGCTGTTGCTCAGATGAGGTTTGTATTTTGTCAAAAATAACACGTTTCACCTGGCTGTTTTGAAATACACACAGACTGAAGAATGATCCCAGTCATATTTCTCTATTTTATAAAAAAAAGAACTATGGGTATTCGTTCAGGCCAAAGTTTACCTCTGATTCTTTTCTCCCCACAGAAAATGCAGGCAACCTTGTCACTCTATATCAATATTCGGTCAGGGTCAAGATGTCACACGACACCAGGTTATAGTCCAACAAGTTTATTTCAAAACACAAGCTTTCCAAGCGCTGCTCCTTTGTCCGGTGGAGTGTGTCGATCCAAAGAAGTAGTAGCGCTGACGAAAGCTTGCGATTTCAAATGAACCTGTTGGATGGCAACCTGGTGTCATGTGACTTCTGACCTTGTCCACGCTCAGTCCACACTGCACCACCGCATCACGGCCATTATTCGTTCAAGATGATCATTACCCATATGGGAGGTGATTTGAAACAGGTTCAAATCGTGAAGTCCGATCAATTATATTCCGTGTGGACATTGCAGTGAAGCTTTGTCATCTTAGTTGTGCTCGGGTCCATTTCTTCCCAAGTACCTCAGTCAGCTCGTTGCCATTTTGAGACCAGTGCGTGAAGAGGTCCAGCGTAGAACAGTTGTATTCGGTGTCAAAATGTTATGTTTAACATCTGTACATGCAGGGGAAACAAAAATAAACTGGCACACTTTCGGGGAGAAATATTCCGTGTGTTTATTCCAAGATAAGATTAGCCCCACACATTTCGATACACTTGACCCCTCTAGGCTTCAGCATGGCTAAATCCATAGTCAGGGCCTGTTTAATCGCGGTATGTACTGTGTTGCCAAATCCGGGTCCAGTTCATAGCACTTTCATGCATCAGCGACATTGAGCCCGACTTTGGTTACTTTCGGTGTGGATAAATTCGATCCAGAAATCTGATGTCGCTGTTAACTTAGATATTCAGGACAGTTACACCTACAGAGGGAAATGCAAGTTCAGTAATGTTCAGAGACAGCAAGAACTGCCGATACTGGACTGAGAGATAGCACAGTGGGGAGCTGGTGGAATGCACAGGAACAGGCAGCATCAGAGGAGCAAGGAAGTTGAGGTTTTGTGTCGGGACACTTTTTTCTGAATTTCTGAAGATGTCAAATTTCCTGCTCCTCCAAGCATTGTGCGGGAATGATGGGCGGTGCTGGAGGTAACACAGTGTGGATGAACACAGCAGGCCAGGCAGCATCAGAGGAACAGGGAAGCTGACGTTTCGGGCAAGGACCCCTTCCCAAAACGTCATTTTTCATGCCCCTCTCTGATGCTTCCTGGCCTTCGGTAATGTCCACTAAGTTTTTAACGCGCAGTTCGGGTCAATTACATTCAGTGTGGTTTTAATCAGTTCAGAACAAGCACATTCAGCGATGATCAATCTATCACAGAGCAGCTAAACGCCTGTGTACTTGTCCGGTCTGACTTGCGCATTTTTCAAGTTGACAGGATTCGATTTAGTAGGATGACTCTCAACAGGATTTTTAGTTCAGTTCAATGCGGCTGCTGTCATTTGTGCAGACAGAAATCCCAATTAGAGCAGAAGCTCGCCAGCCGGCTGGTCAAGCCTTCTCCATAATTTCGTCTATAATGGATGGTCTGATTATTCACATTCTCTTCAATCCTAATTAATCTCGACATAACCGTATCAAGAATATGTGTCTCTCTCTCCTTAACATATTCGAGTACCCTGCTTTAAACATCTAATTCAGAAATGTTACAAAGCATCATGACCGTTTCAGAGAAAGGGAAACCCCCTTTGGCTGTGTGTCATCCAAGCATTTCCATCAGAATCTCAACTCAACAGCAGTTGATAGCATGACTTCACATCTTGTGCAATGTAAGAACTCCCAAATGCACTGCTGCTCCTCTTCATGGCGCAACCAAATTGCACTTTGCAGAATAAAATGGGGAGGATTTCTCATTCAGTTGTGAGCAATGGGAGGCTGTAACTCTTTCCAAACGACCTGTAAGTGGTCTGATGGTTTGAAATTTGAAAATGAGTTCATGGACTTGATCGTGATACATATGCTTACATTCTAACCATTAGTAATACCCTGCAAAGTTACAAACGAAAAGTGTCTGCTGATATTGACATTGACAAGTGATGTTATTATATACCATCACAATCTTTGCTGGTGAAATAATTCAAGATGTTCACAATTCTTCTTTCCAAAGAAAGTCAATGCTTGAATGACCTAATTGTCCTACCTATTGTTTTGCATTGCCGTATCAAAGAACCAGTTACTCTGCATGGGCCCTATCCAAACTTGAATTTCTGAAGAAGGGTCTAGGTCCGAAACGTCAGCCTTCCTGCTCCTCTGATGCTGCTTGGCCTGCTGTGTTCATCCAGCTCTACACCTTGTTATCTTTCATTTCATTAAATGTTGCCCATTATTATTCTAAAACTAAGGCCATGCATTGAAGATGAAGGGTGAAAGTTGAAAGGAGATGTGAGAGAGAAGTCTTTTTTTAAATACAGGGAGTAGTGGCAGTCTGAAAACCCATGCCAGGGGCAGTGTTGGCGGCAGATATGAAAGGACATTTATGGTTTTTCACATAAGCACATGAAAATGCAAGGTATGGAGGGGCATGGACAGAGGGCAGGCAGAAGTGTTCAGTTTAATTTGTCGTCATGTTTGGCACAATATTGTGGGCCGGCGGGTTTGTTCCAATGCTGTGCTGTTCTATGTTCTATTTAAAAATCTCAATAAATGCATGGTCAACTGACTGAACCAAAAGCTGTAAACTCACACGAATTGAGCCATTTTACCTATTTAATTGCACAACAGTGCTCCCAAATTCAGGGCATAATTTCTCCAGGAAAATCCCCAGAGAGAATACAAGGTTGAGCATGGCCACTGAGTACAATTGATGCAGCTGAAATGCTCTTTCCTGCTTCGAGCAGTTTTCCTGCATCATTTAAAAATCCAATTAAACATAAGGCCCCAAATGCAGGTTGTTGTGAACAACACCACTTAACTGTTGATGATTTGGCGTACGCACAGATGATCCAGTCATGAACTGGCGATAATAGAAACAGTAAGAACTGTCAATGCTGGTGAATGTGAGATACCACCTTGTGGAGCTGGATGAAAACAGTGGGCCAAGCAGCATCAGAGGAGCCGGAACGTTGACTGAAGAAGGGTCTCGACCCAAAAAGTCAACTTTTCTGCTCCTCTGATTCTGCTTGGCCCATTGTGTTCATGCAGCTTCACATATTCCGTACATAGCCCATTTTCAATTTGCAGCGGGATCGATATAACGTTTCGTCTTGACGGAATATCACCCTACCTCCATTATCCATGTCCCAAGTTCGACTAGATTTCTTCTGTTATTTTACTCAAAACACAGAATACTCACAGCAGACTAGGTTTTTGTACGGACTCTGACGCTCCTTTCCACACTGTGAGTAGGGCACAAAAGTTGCTTCCGGTGTCTGTTAGATGTAAGGTCGATATTATCAGAGAGCTGCTTTTCTCTTCACTTCTACTGACAGCTCTAAATCTGCAATTATTCACCGCTTCACTTCCCGTCACCGTTACCAATAACTTTGGGCAGTGATTCGGAGTTTGCATGCACCAGTATACTGCAGAGAATGAGATGGTTGCGTGACAGTGTATTGATACGGTCTCCATTCACTTGGAGTCTGAGATGGGAATGATTGCAAAACTACCTCTTCACCTGTAAGATACAATGTGACTGGCAGATAAAGTGAAAATGAAACTCGTGTCATTTTCCATTTATATCCCAGAAATACAGGAGAGTGTTTGCAACTTCCAGCTTCCCACACCAGCTCCAAATTTAATTCATTCACAGTTGATTTGCAGCTCACACCCACTCTGCAATATCCTGAGATGTATGTTTTCTTAGCTGAGATACAACTTTGCCAAAAGGCAGAGAATAATGATCTTATAAATGTGGCCAACTGGCAATTTAAAAACAATATTCACAAGTTGAGTGTGTCGCTGAATGGGCCAGCATGTGTTGTCCATCCTTAATTCACCAGAGGGAACTTCAGAGTCAACCACATTGCTCTGAGTCTGGAGTCTCATATATTCCAGACCAGGAAACGATGCCAGTTAGCTTCCCTAACGGACATTACGGAACCAGATGGGAATGTCAGATAATCGATAATGGATTCATGGTTATCATTCGACTTTTAATTTCCGACTTTCCAAAACATAATTCAAATCATTTTCAATATTTATCGGAATTAACTGATATAAGTTCGTTTCAATGTATGTAGAGATCACATGATCCTTGAAAAATCTTAAAAGGGCAAAGAACGAAGGAATCTTAATGTGCAAAGTGATGATGCAGCTGATCAAGTTCACTCTCAGCCAAACAAAGAACTCCGGGTATATCTATTGGAAAGTTACTGAAAAGCAGAGCTCTTGTACTGAAGCGAGGATATAAAACGTTGCAGTTATGTAAAGAGTTCTGCTTTCAATAAAGACACTGCTGTTTTTACTCAGAGATAGTAAGAACTGCCGATGTTGGAGTCAGAGATAACACAGTGTGGTGTTGGAAGAACACAGCAGCTCAGGCAGCATCAGAGGAGCAGGAAAGTTGATGTTTCGGGTCGGGTCCCTGCTTCAGAAATCTCAGATGACTTGATTTTCGACCGAACCGTAATGTTGAACTGTATATCTCTCTTTTCTGGAGAAGGCTGAGTGTTTACAAGGGAATATCTTCTGATTACTGTACAGTTTCATAAAATCAATACAAGGAAGGTATTTGAAATTATGCAGGTGGCCAGAAGAGATAGGGTAAATGTAAGATAGCTGAAGAAATTTGAGTGCAAGGTCCTGTTTAACATTATCAGCTCCATAATTTCTCTGTCTAGATGATTTGCCTGTTTCTGTTCTGCACATCTTCAACCACTGTACATTATATCCCCGTTATTACTGAATAAAAGGCACTTTAGTCATGAGGGAGCCGACAATTCATCATCCTTTGTGTGGCTTTCTGCCCATAAATTAACATTCTATTCCATTTTTGATTTGATGATTTGTGTTGTGCACAAAAAAACAAATGTATTGCTGGAGTGTGGTGCACAGAATTCAACAGGGAGTAAATGTATTGATCAGACGGCTGCACACAAGTAAGGTTTGACATTCACTACTTCATAGATTCATAGAATCGCTACAGTGCAGAAAGAGGCTATTCGGCCCACTGAATCTGCAACGACACTCTGAAGAACATCCAACTCTGGCCCTCCTTATTCCCGGCTCTTATTCAGGCTCATCCACCTCGCTTGCACATGCCTGGACACTGCAGACAAATTAACATGCCCAATTCCCCGACCTGCACATCTTTGAACGTGCGTCCACCCCAATGATACAAAGAAACATCTCTTCATTTGTTATTTTGCTTGCATTTTGTACCACTCTACTCTTTTTCTCGTGAATTTATGGCTTTAGGCTTCTTCGTTTCACTTTAGCAACATGAAAACAGAGAAGATAGTAGCAGGATGAGGCCCTTCTGTCCTTGCAGCCTGTTCTGCCATCCTTCACCATCATCACTGATCGATCAACTCAATAGCCCATTCCTGTTTTCTCTCCATAGCCTTTGATCCCATTCACCCCAATTGCTATATCTCGTCGCCTCTTGAATACATTCAATGCTATGGCGTCAACTATTTCCTGTGATAATGAATTCCACAGGCTCACCGCGCTTTGGGTGAAGAAAAGTTCCTCATCTTCATCCTGAATCGTCTACCCCGAATCCTCAGGCTGTGACCCCTGGTACTGGACATGCCCACCATCGGGAACATCCTCCCTGCATCTACCCTGTCCAATCGTGTTGGAATTTTATATGCCTCTGTCAAACCCCTTCTCATTTGTCTGAACTGCAATGAAAACAATCCTGATTGTCCTCGCTTTTGCCCAGACTGCAGCTTCATCTGTTCATTTAATAAAAATCTACAAGTTGATTATTGGATTTCCTCCCAACATCTTCACACTTGCTATTCTCTTTAAAATAACGAAATAACATTGAATTGGATACACAACGCTCCTTAATTATTGAAAAGTAGCATTAAAAATATGATTATTTCAGCAGCAGGACTGAAGAAGGCGTAAATTTGAACTACCAGTGAATATCAATTAGCTATTAATTGAATTCAATTTTCTAATAATTTAAATACTTACATGTCATGAGTCTGACGGCAATAATAAATACTAATATCCATTTGTAATCCAATTGCATCTTTTGCATTAACACCCTGTACAAATTCAATTGAAATGTTGCCGCAGAATTAACAGAATAATTAACCAGTATCAATAAAAGGGGAGAGCTGCTCCCTGAATCGCTTGTTTACAATACTGGAAACAAAAGAAAAAGTCCAATTAGAGTCATAGAATCTGTTCACGTGCCGTAGTACACAGGTTTGGAAAATGGGAATAATATTCCAAAATGACCTAGCATTTTTGTATACATTCCAGACGATCATGGTGATTGATCCAATGTCAATGTTAAAATCGAGAGGTAAAACAATATGTTGATGTAAAGCTTCTCACTGACCTGGAATGCAAGCTGCACTAATAACTCATGAGTGTCTGCTTTCTGACCATTCTGCTTTGGTCGAGAAAGACAGACTGTTATCACTTAAAACATGGCTGAGTCTTCACAGGAAGCCGGCTTCTGGTACATTTTCTTAAAGGAAACACATCTATTTTGAATGTTGTGGTTAATCTTCAACTTTTATGCGGTTTATCAGATATAAATGATAACGTTATTGGTTGTGCCTACAGTGTTAGGAACGTCGTCAAGTTCAGATCTTGCCATCAGTAATCAATGTGACAATTGGAAGAGGGGCTAAGAGTTTCTAACCTACTTGGAAGAACAATCCCCACAAAAGGAAAGTTCATGATGTTCTTTGAAATGAGAGATAATGGGAACTGCAGATGCTGGAGAATCCGAGATAACGAAGTGTGGAGCTATATGGACGCAACGGGCCAAGCAACAGCTTCAAAGCACAAAAGCTGACGTTTTGGGCTATGACCCTTCATGAGAAAGGCTGGATGGGGAGAGGGTTCTGAAGTAAAAAGGGAGAGACGGGGAGGCGAATTGAAGATGGATAGAGGAGAAGATAGATGGAGTGGAGACAGGAAAGCCAAAGTCGCGGGGATTGAGCCTGTAGAGGTGAGTGTGGGTTGAGAGGTAGGGAGGGGTTAGGTCAGTTAGGGGAGTACAGACAGGTCAAGCGTCGGGATGAGGGTAGTAGTTAGGAAATGGAGGTGCGGCATGAGGTGGGTGGAGGGGATATGTGAGAGGAAGAACAGGTTCGGGAGGCGGGGACGAGCTGGACTGGTTTGGGGATGCAGTGGCGGGAGGGGAGATTT
Organism: Stegostoma tigrinum; assembly: GCF_030684315.1. NCBI lineage: Eukaryota > Metazoa > Chordata > Chondrichthyes > Orectolobiformes > Stegostomatidae > Stegostoma > Stegostoma tigrinum. The sequence continues at coordinate 9,596,015 of NC_081396.1, read as the reverse complement.
TGAAGCTTGTGAAATCCACATTGATAGGATTGGGCTGCCGGGTTTCCAAGCAGAATATGACTTGCTGTTCTTGCAACCTGCGGGTGGCATTGTTGTGGCACTGCAAGAGACCCAGGATGGGCATGCCATCCAAGGAATGGGAGGGGGACTTGAAATGGTTCGCGACTGGGAGGTGCGGTTGTTTATTGCGAACTGCTGATTCATGGGCGTTGTATTTAATGTTGAGGGAAATCCAGGTAGAATTCAAGTCCGAAGTTTCCAGTAAAGTTAGATAAACAGGAGGCTGGAAGAACACAGCAGGCCAGGAAGAATCTGGAAGAAAGGGGCAGTTAACATTTCGGGTATTACCCTTCTTCAGGTCTCATAACTTGACTCATAAAACTGTGTTTACAAGATATTTTTGATCATTATATGCAGCTACGCATCACACCAGATCGTAATTCTGGAGCATTTTTCTCTCGAACCGAAACAGTTTTCGACCATTTTGAGCTCTTCACCTCTGACGAAGAATCATCTCGATTCGAAAGTTAGCTTGCTTTCTCTCACAAACCAAGAGAATAGCGCCGCTCACTGTTTGGAGTTGGATTTGCAGGGTCCTGCTTGTCTGCTCCATGTCGATAACTTTGCAGGAGAATTTTTTGCGACATTTTTGCAGAAGAGTGTAAAATGTGCTGAAATTGTTTTCCTCGTTTCTGTATATAGAAGCTAAGGCGATTTGTTTACAATTTTGTGCCATGTGGGAACAGTACCCTTTGTGTGTGATTTTAAACCATGCAGGAATAAACTGCCTCCAGCTTCTAACTGTTGATCGCAAGGTTTTTGACATTGGAAAAATACTTGTAATGGCTGAAGAACATGCCTGGTGTGCAGCAATAGTAGGAACTTCAGACCCTGGAGAATCGGAGAGAGCAAGGTTTAGAGCAGGATGATCACAGCAGGCCAAGCAGGAAAGCTATCGTTTGAAGAAGGGTCTGGGCCCGATACGTCAGCTTTCCTGCTCCTCTGATGTTGCTTGGCCTGCTGAGATTATCCTACTCTACATGTTCTTCTCTCTTATGCCTGGTGAGCATATGGGGCAAAATATCAACATAGTTCCAGGCCGTTTTCTGGAACCATTTGCAGAGTCGTTTAAATGTGCTAATGATAGGGGACCACACTAGGCTTCAGGCAGTCAGAGACATTGCTTAATGAGCAAGCACATTTATCGGGGACGACTGCTGAACGTAACTGTTATGTATTGAGAGGCAGAATAAATAAAATGTGCAATACTATTGTGTTAGAAAAGCTGGGAGTGGGTCAGTATAAATATTAGAATATGGTGTAAGAAATTGAGAATCCTGCTCAAAACAAGACATGCGGATTTATCGAGTTCCTGACAGACAAACAGTGTGTAGGACTGACGGGGAATGTGGTCTGCATAACAATTTAGGGAAACCATTTCCTGGTTTGGATTTAAACCGAAAGAAGTAACAATGCTGAAAATCAGGAAGAAAAACAGAAGTTGCCAGAAAAGCTCAACAGGTTTGGCAGCATCTGTGAAGAAAAATCCGAGTTAACTTTCAGTGAACCTTCCCCAAAACCGGACCCAAAACATTAACTCTGATTTGTTTTTTCCTCACAGATGCTGCCAGGCCTGATTTGGATTTGTTGGTTTCAGTGCAGAACTCAACAGTGATTACATATTTGCAGCCGGAACGAAAGGCAATGTTCACAATGCAGACAAACGATTCATTGGAGTCATTTTCCTGAAGTAAGTAGATTTCAGAATGTGAGAGAGATAATTCAGTATCCTGGAGTTCAGAAGAGAGAAACAGTGCTGAAGGGTCTGGGCCCGAAACGTCAGCTTTCCTGCTTCTACAACGCTGCTTGTCCTGCTCTGTTCATCCATCTCTGCACCTTGTCATCACCGATTCTCCAGCATCTGCAGTTCCTATTATCGCTGTAAACGGTAGTTCATAATGAATTTCAACAACTGTTCTGCCAAATGATCGAGTAGGCCCGAGGGCTAATTTCCCTCTGTTTCTGAGTGCCTTTCTGCTCGAATCTAAAACAATCATGTTACATGTATTGGCTTTTTGTCACCACTAAGAAATGAGCTAAGTGATTATAATTCTCGTGTTGACTTTTGTGAAGTATCTGATTGATACGATAGATCGGTTATATGATGAAATGGATCTCCTCAGTGCTTTGTTTGAGAGGTATTTCGCAAATAAACAACGCTCAAAGTCATCTATTCTCATTTTAAATAGAGAATTACATTGAATAATTTCAATTGGTAAAATCTGTGATGCAAATCTGATGGGAAGCAAGCTACGACTGGGGTATAATTCACAGAGTTTTAACACAATTCAGTTCGGATTTACGATCTTCCGCATTGCTGCTATTATTTTGTGAGACATGATTGAATAAAAATAAACTCCAACTCGTTGAAAATATTCAGAACCTACTCTTTAGTGGTTTCTGAACCAGCTTTTGGCAAGGTAACGGCATTGACATCAGAAATGCCTCACACAGCCTGGACGAATTTTGCACTTACAATTCACTTCTCTAAAACATTGTAGAAATAACAAGGTGTAGGGCTGGATGAACACAGCGGACAAACCGCCATTTTAGGAGCAGGATTTTCAGGTGAAGGTTCTAGGCCTGAAACGTCAGCCTATAAAACATGGTAGCTGTGTAAACTGCCTTCTTTTCCAGATTTTACTGATAGGATTTTAAAAATTAAAGCTGCACAGGTACTTTTGAAGCAATCCCCTTGCGGACTGGGCTTCATGTGATCATAGGCTTTTCTAGTGCAATTTCTGACTAATGAGGAAAAATTGACAAGGGTGGGATTGTTTGTGCCAGAGTTCAGAAGAATGAGTGGAAATCTCGCAGACACACAGAAAATTCTAACAGAACTGGACAGGGTAGATACAAGGAGAATGTTTCTGATAGTGGGTGTGTCGAGAACCAGGGGTCACAGCATGAGGATTCGAGGTGGATGGTTCAGGATGAAGATGGGGAGATATTTATTCAACACAAAGAGTGGTGAGCCTGAGGAATCCATTAGCACAGGTAGTAGTTGATGCAAAACATTGAATGTATTGAAGGGACAACTAGATATAGCACATGGGGTGAATGGGATCAAAGGTCATATGGAGAAAACAGGATTAACCTACCGAGTTGGATGATCAGCCATGATGGTGAGGAATGGAGGAACAATTTCGAAGGGCCGAATGGCCGACTCCTGCTCCTATTTCCTATGTTTCTATGTCTCTAAAACTATTAAACTGAAGACACCATTCGAAGCAGCTAGCCCTGAAGGGGTAAAGGGCACTAAAGGGCTCCCAGCGGGACTATCTTTAATTCCATACCTTTGGTTCAATGCTGCATTTTTGGTCCACAATCAGTGGAAGAAAAATGGTGATGTAGTTGCAGTCGAAAGTTACAATGCTTCCTTCTGCCCTAGTCCCTTTCGTAAATCATTGTTTTGCAGAGATTCTCTGATCACAACCAGTAAGAAACGAAAATCAAAGTCACAAACAAAACACTTTGGAAATGTTGTACTTGTCACAAATGATCTAAAATCAGTAGCCCGAAGAGCTAACTACCTGTATTATGTACCACAAGCATGGATCTGATGCTGAATGAATTCCATGTAGCTTCTACTAACTGCTATGAAACAAGTGACAAGTAGAAACTGGCACAAGATTATCGCTGAAATTTCGTCTCGAGGGACATGAATCCTCCTAAGAAGGGTCCAGAACCGAAACGTCAGCTCTTCTGCTCCCCTTATGCTGTCCTGCCTACTGTGTTCATCCAGCTCAAAACCTTGTTCTCTCACATTCTTTAGCATCAGCAACTCCTACAATCGCTGAATCCATTTTAAACCCACTGCGAAGCCAGCCATTTCTGAAGAAGGGTCCAAAACCGAAATGTCAGTTTTCCTGCTCCTCTGATGCTGCTTGGCCTGCTGTGTTCACCCAGCACTACACTTCAGTATCCCAGATTCTCCAGCATTGGCAGTTTCTACTGTCTCTCCTCTCAATACCCATGCTCAGAGGCCACAATGCTCACTGCTTTGGGGGATATGAGTAAAGCAACAACCTCCAACCAATGGCAACGTCAATCTTGTAACAGCATTACTTGGAACAAGGGCGAATTAAAATTGTAATGACAACTTTATCACAAGGGTAGAAGATTTAAAGTGGAGTTGAGGAGCAATTACTTCTTTCACAGAGGGTCCTGAATCCTCACTTCCTCCAGCATGTGACAGACGACAGGATGTTGAGATAACTTCAGGAGGAGATAGACAGATTTTTAGTTTTTAATGGTGAAAGTGTTATGTGGTGCGGTAGAAAAGTGGAGGCTTAAATAAGCTCAACCTTGATTGGATCAAATAGCAGAGCAGATTCAATTTGGTTTTGTATCATTGAAAACATGTATAAAATAATTTAATCCGATCAAAGTGCAAAGAGGGAAATATTTTTGATGGAAAATGTTCAATATTCAGTGGACTAATTGAGACTCGATTTGAATGTGAAAGAACATCTTGAGCATTGCGGAGATATGGAACGCGAAAATCAACTGCATGGAACCTCTTCAGACCATCCCACGTCCTAAAATGTCCCTTCCAGATGAAAGTGATTTTTTAAAAGTTTCGTCATTGTTGTGATGTTGGAAATGTGGTCAAACATATTTACACATCAAGCAGCCCCAAACTGTTCACGTGATCATGAAAAGATACGCATGTCTTGTGACACTGCTTGAAAGTTAAACATTGGCCAGGACAAAGACATCCTCTGTTCTTCGAAACCGTGTAATGGATAATTATGCTGAGTGCCTCGAGTTCAGATGGTTATTTGTTTTACTGTCTCCCCCAAAACAGAGCATCTCCATCAGTGCTGCTCATCATCGCTTGTGCACTGGAATTTTAAACTTAGTTTTTCCACGTTTACATCTGGGAATAGCAGTTGATTTCAGAATCTGTTACAACAGGGTGGGTTACTGTAACCTGAGCCTTGGTTGAAGCTTAAATGCATGCTCTGGCGGGTGGGAACATGCTTCTTCACCTAATTGCATTTATAAAGATGGTGGGTCACGAACAGGACAAGTAAATGGACAGACAATAATATTTCAAGGTAGAATCCCAGAGGCCTTGGGATTTACAACTGAATAAAGGGCTGCAGTGGGTGGTGTGAAGTAACATGGTAATGATTGATTGAGTGCAGCATTGACACATCGGATAGATGTATAACAGGAATGGGATACGGACATAGATACAAGGACACGTCATGACTTGAAAAGATGGATTTTCTTTTTAAGTGGAGGTGGTTCTGAGGCGGGAAGCGCAGTGGTTGAGAGGGAATGAGCAAACTAAACTAATCTGCCATTGGAAGGAGTTTTAGATTACCTTGATTTTCGAGAATAAAATATGAGGCAAAAGCCATGAATATTTCGGATTAGTCAAGACCAAATATCAGAGATCGAGGGGTAATACTCTAATAAATGCAAATTGAGGCAGGGCACATTTGCAGACGTAAAGATGTTTTCTTTTCCCGAAGTAGGGTATCGACCCGAAACATCAGCTTTCCAGCTCTTTCGGTGCTGCCTGGCCTGCAGTGTTCTTCTACCCGCACATTGTGTTTATCTACGTTTACAGAAATGAAGTGTACATATACAATGGATAATAAACAACTATTTATTACGTTTTGTTGAAGAAAGCATGCCACATCCTTTCCCTTCAGTTCCCTTTGGCAACTCCTGAACACTTTCTTTATGAAAATATCGACAAAACAGGTCTGTAATACAGATTTCATTTTAACTTTGAGAAACCGACGAAAAGTCCAATCTCCTGGTACAGCATTGGAGAAACGCTAAATGAATTTGGTCCAATAAACAGCCAAAGGAGTATTGTTGAATTATCTCAGCTTTACCTTCAATATCCTGATACTAACAGAAAAAATTAAAAGTGTTGATATTTTTCGAAATAATTTACACTGAAAAAGCAATTAAATCGGCAAGAGTATCTCAAATGTTGGAGAGAGGCTAATGGTGAAGTGAAGAAAACTGAGACGAAACAAAAGCAAAAACAAATGGCAGGCTGTGATACAACAAATTGTAAATTGCTCTTCAAACATAATAATAGTAAATGATTATTGAAGGATAGAATGGGAGACATAAGAATGGGAAGAAGTGTGTTGGACCAGACCATAATGAACAGATTCAGAAGGCGTAGGGAATAAACTATTAAATCACCTCTGAACATCATCCAAGTAGCAAGTATTTTCATGTTTTCCTTCTGCTGACGTGGACTGTGATGTATTCTTTAATGAAATGTTTATTCACAGAAACCGGGGTTAAGCATTGAATTTTCACTGTGGAACAGACATGTTCTGGGAGTGAACTCGGAAGTAAAACGCCCCACAGCACAGAGAGCTCTTTGGTCCAGAATATTTCAATCAACCTGTGTTGATTTTTTTCTTCAATTCTCATCTCCTTCTGTAATTCACGATATTCCCTTTTGTTATTGAATGTCTCCTGTCTTCCACCTATCAAGGACCATGCTTTTTTCCTTCTTTCCTCCTCTCCCCTTTCCCTCACTGAGAATTGGTTTGAAACCTCTAAGATCTCTCACTTTCCACAGTCCTGATGGAAGGTAATTGAGCTCAAACATCAGCTCTGATCCTATATCAACAGATCCCATCCGAGCTGCTGAGTACCTGCAAGACTCTGATCATAAAGTCAAGAGTCACTTTGTAAAACAAGCAGCAGGGAAGCTCTGTGATCGAACTTGAGAAGGACTGATGGACAAGGAGAAATCACCATTCACCAATTTACCCAAAAATGCTGCTCAGCATCTTTTCAGCTGCACCTGGGAATGGATAATAAGTGATGGAGATGCCACTGTCACCTATGGTACATCAAATCCTTACGTGAAAAAATAAAATCTTAAAGGCATGAGGAACGGTGTCCTGCTCATCGTTTCCGTTCTAACTCAGTGCCATTATCAGTCAAACGTTTTGACAATACAACTGTCATCAGTTAGCATGGCTGTGCAGTCTATGACACTGGATTTAGGCTTGTGTCTTGTTGGAGGAGTGAGTTCTAATGCTACCAAAGCAGACCTTGGCATTTCATGCATTTCTTGGGCGTTGGAGAAGTCGAGAGTGTATTCTTGCCTTTTAGCTGTCAGAAAAACGGGGGAGTGCAGACATTGCAAGTGACCGAGGAAAAGACTGGGTGGCTGACACTGAAAGGTGCTGTGAGTTATATCTTGTATCTGATGTAACAAGTGACTAATATTATACCAAAAACGTTAGTTCAAATTCAAAGCCTGTTGTCGGGTTCCAGTTGCTGAAGTAAAGAGTGAGAAAACTGTATGGGTTGCTTTGGGCAGTTTCAAATGCTGATGGCTAGGTTTTTCACGAAATCTGAGTTGAACCTGCAGGAATTATTCTCTAACATATGGACAGAGTTGATTGCCTCGTGTTTAGATGAGGACAATTATCATTCCTGATCAATTTCTCACACGTGGGCAGGCAATGGCCTCGTGGTATCCTCGGTGGACGGTTAATCCAGAGTCCCTGGTAACATTCTTGGATCCCAGGTTCAAAACCTGCAGTGACAAATGTTGGAATGTGAATTCAATAAAATTTCTGGAATTAAAAATCTAGTTATGACCCTGAATCAATTATCAGGGGTAAATGCCCATTTGGCTCAGTAATGTCCTTTCAGAAGGAAAGAGGCATCCTTTTCTGGTCTGGCCTACATGTGACTCCATACCAATGTAGTTCCTCTGAATAAACTTTTGGGCAATGAGGGATGGATAATTAAAGCAGGCTTGCCAGAAACCCGATCCACCTGTTAAAGAATTTGAACAAAAATGCATTTTTCAAACCAGCACTTCAGGCCGAATCACCACTTTCTGTGCTGAATCCTCTTGGAATTGTTCCCTGTTTTCACAGGCATTCCATCTTCTTTCAACTCATTCCAGAGAGAGAGAAAAAGATCCACCTTCTCCCCTTGTGCTCAGCTGCTTTGACCACAGGAAGCTTAACAAATTCAGCAAGATGCTTCCTTGAAATTTACCACTGATATGGAACTCTGGAAATGAGGAAAGTTTTTACCCATGCATATGGTCGTTAAAAGATGCATACTGTCCTGATTTGGTGGGACTTGCTTTATAACAGGAAGACTGAGAAGTGAGACAATGTGTTGAGACTCAAATAGACATCAAGTATTACAATAAAATCTTGTTCGCCCTGCTCCCAACCCCACCTCACTGCGCTCTGTTCCAGTTTAAGGTTATTTGTAACAAAGTATACAATGGTTATAAGCAAATAAATTCAAATAGAGATGCCAGATGATCTTTCCTTAAATGATCCTCGGTTCCAGTTCTCCCAATTCTTGACTCTCGTTGGAGGAGGCAGTTTGTTCTGTCAACCTTATGTTCCACCCGCGCTGAAACCAGTCCCCCACCATTCACTAATACCCTGACCACCTCAACCCGCTCTCTGCTTATACACAACCCCATGAAATACCTCATGAATTTATTTTCTCTTTCGAGAGAACAATCCCAATCTCTAGAATTTTTCCACAATTCGTCTTCCCTGGACATCATGCCAGACTTAGAAATGTGATGAGACTTTAAAAAAAATGTCAGCTATCAGATGAGAATTTGGAAGGAAACAAAGCAGAAATTCCAGTCTCCTACTTTGAGAAACTTTCAAAACTCTGGATCCAGAAATAGAAGAGAACTATCCCATGAACCCCAAGCAGTAATGGCAGTTTTTCCTTGTTTAAGACGCTGGCTGTTTGACTCTGATGTGATACATTTCACAATTCTCCTTCCTATAAATTGGGATTTCGAAGTTCCACCTTCCAAACAGTCAGAACAGTTGAGTACAAGGGGTGACTGCCTTGCTTGAAGGATGGTGCTGACATCAGGAAATGTGGATTATAAGGAGAGGCTGAAAAGGCTGGGGATTTTCTCTGCTGGAGCATCGGAGGCTGAGAGGTGACCTTGCAGAGGTTTACAAAAGCATGAGGTGCATGGATAAGGTAAATAGCCAAGGTCTTTTCCCCCAGGGTTGAGGAATCCAAAACTAGAGGACATAGGTTTAAAGTAAAACGATTTAAAAAATGAACGGAAGGATAACTTTTTCACACAGAGATTGGTGCGTGTATGGAACTAGCTGGTAGTCCAAGTGGTGGAGAGGGGTGTAATTGCTGCATTTAAAAGGCAATCGGATGGGTATACGAATAGGAAGAGTTTAGAGGGACATGGGCCAAATGCTGGCAGATGATGCTCCGTCAGATTGGGATGTCTCGTCAGCACAGATGAAATGTACAACAGTGTCTGTTTCCGCGTTTTATGACTCTATGTGCCTGCAGTGGGTGGGATTAATCTTTTCCCATGTCTCCACAATTAATGTCCCCACCATAAATTCAGAAGGGTAAGATTGATTGAGGATAGTTTTCATTCCAGGAGCAGCAAGATTCATTGAAGAGTTAACTGCCATTATCTCTCCAGATTTTTTCTGGTCTTCTTTGTACTGTCAGCATTTTCTGATATATTCTGTTCAGTAGGCACTACATTCAGTGTTGATATAATCATTTCAGAACAACTGCGCTGATGATGCCCATTCGGGTCCGACATGGTAACTTCTTCGGCAGGCTCATCCAATTCAAGTATTTTCAAATGTCGGCCTGACAATCAAGATTGAAAAGGTTAAAATGTAAATATTTCAAAGCAATTAGATGCAGGATAAAGGTACAGCATATTTCAGAACTTAGAACAAAATTGAGAGAAATTCTAAAATTAGGAAGGTATTTTTGAGACGATTATGGAATTGCATTTTCAGGTATTCACCTTTTCTCTTTTCTCAGTGGAAACTTTATTAGCACACATTTGAAGGTCCCTTTTGAGACAAGTTACTGTATTTTTTGGCCGTGTTCCTAGTGGATTGGGTAAGGTTTTGAAGGTGGGTGAGGCAATAGTTGTCAATTTGAATATGTCAAATTTCTAAAATTGCAATGAAATAAATAATGAGAATATATTTTGCACAATTTGTTGTTAATTTAGAAACACATGTTGGTGAATTCATGGAATACTCATTTCCTGCTCCATTTTTTCCACTGAAGAGAGAAATGACAACTGGTGTTCTCCACACAATCGATTTAACCACCTTCCAATTCCAAACAGCAGCCAGCAGATACCACGTTGTCAATTTGACATTCATCATCAGCAATACCAATTCCCCCATACCTCATATTTCTGTTTCACTCTGACCTTGGTCTCTACAGACTGAAAATTCAATTGCAGTAATGTAAACGGACAAGAATTTACATTTCCACTTTTGTTTTATTATTACTTTCTGTGCAATGACTGAGAAATGGGAGGAGAAAGTAGCAAGAAAGTAGAACCACACAATTGTCTTGCGGAAGATATTTTTAACATGTTTTCTTCATGGATTCAATTGAATGAGAAATGGCTTGTTATTCCTATTTTATTATTAGAACATACGCTGGCTGAGGGGTTGTTATTGACTCAGTCAGAGATTAATCGAGAAAGGAGATACTGCTGCATTTTATCAAGACATTAGGTCGACGTCAGCTGAAGTATTTTGTACAGTTGTGGACATTCAAGGGAAGGTGGGAATGCATTGGAGAGAATTCCGCAGAGATCTAAAAAAATGTTTCTAGGAATGAAGATATTCGTTGAAAAAAGTGAGATTGGAGAAATTGAGACAATTTCCCTTGGAGAGGACAAGGTTGTAAAGAGAGCAAATAGGTGATATGAAAATCATGTGAGATTGAGGCTGAAAGAGAGGGATAAACTTTTCCCACTGAGGCAAGATAGTGAATGAAAGGACAAAGATTAAAGGGAACTTGCAAATGAAAAGAATGCTGTTGAAGAAAGCATATTTTCTAACGCAGCTAGCGGTCAAGTTCTGGAATGGACTCTCTGGCCATGAGATGCGCATTGCGAGATAATTTGAGTAAAGTTTTAGTGGGTTTACGGGGAATTGGTAGGAAAATGGTACTAAATCATAACGTCCAATTGCAGCATCAGTGCTGGCACAATGGGCAGAATGGTGTCATTTTGAAGAATAACATTCCACCTATTGGTCTAAACGCTAGAGCGCATGCATCATGCAAACGTGAGAGATGGGGCATCCGTACATCATCCAACGGGTCCTTTCACTCAATCCCCTTACACCTCCCAGAATCCATATTGTTTGATTTTTGCAACATCTTGACATAATAGCCAAGTGGAATTTTTATTTCGATTGCAATTCTTTTTACATCCCTTTCAATAATACTACTTTCACTATTTTCAGTCAGATTCTCTATGGATTTTGTATCCGTGTCTTATCATTTAAAATAAGTTATTGTGCTCTTCCAAGGTGCACTAATGCTTTCGTCAAGTAGGTGTATGTGTCTGAGATCTGTTCTTCAGTGTGTGTGTGTTTTTTGTTAACCATCTCATGTTTGTTACCTCCGAGGTAACATTCACTTATGCACACTTACATTGGTGTCCCAAGACCATGTCATGCATTATTGACTCACACACGATCATATCAGATGGTCTGTGAGGTTTTACTTGTCTCTCCACATACGTCCTGATGCTTTGGGTACTGACTTGATCATCAATTTAATTCTCTGAAAACGGAAGTTCAGGGTAGAAGCATAACCAAGAGTAAATTATCAGTTTTGTGCTCCCATCAAAACTGCCTTTTTAGTACTGTACTATTTTAACCTGAATTGCTGCTTCAACCCATTATTCTATTTTTTTTTGCCTTTTGCTACCAGTCTCAATTAATTACTTCATCTCATCCAATTTTGCAACTTAACGATTGCTATCATAGCTAATTCCAGAGATCTATAGAAATTTATACTCCATAGAACAAAATCTTATAACGTCTTAAAAACAGAAGTCAAACATTTATGTTTGATTCAGTCACAAAACACTTTGTTTGTTCTTTTTCCAAGATGACCCACGTTAAAATAAACAGCACTTGATAACACATTCAAGGTATTTGATATATCTCTGTGTAAGTTTGCCCAAATTTCACAATCTGCTGACTCCCTTAAGGTTACTAATTATTTTTGTATGCATTGAAATCACTGAGACTGTGTGCATGCCCTTTTGCATTTGCCAGAATCCTTTCAAATTTTCATGAAACTATCCCATTAGGCTATTTTGAATATCTGGTCATGTGAGTCTTAACATAATTTTTTGTCATGATATGCTTAAGTGTACCCGGCTCAGTGGTTTTGAGGTTCTTGACACTCACTGCAATTAATATTTCCACAGTACTTCCTTAACACTGAAATGTGTTATTGATGAACAGCTTGATGAGTTCAGGGTGCCTGACCCACCTCTGTGTTGCAATGTTGAAATCCTGCAAATGGGTTCAGCATTCAGTGTGTCCAATTTCTAAAAGAAAGCAAACATTTTCATCCATTCTACATCAAGCAGACCGGCTTAATGAGGATTAATCGACTATGGAGTCATAAAAGGGGGAAGTGGTGTAAACTCCTGCATGTAGTTGCATCATCCATCTCTCCTCCTTGAATGAAGGGAAAGCTCACTCCTTTGTTAAGTTTGCGTTTTCTAAACTCCTTGCACACAAGGAGTTGCATTTTCAACATTGCGACGTCCCTATCACTTGAATATTAGCAATGAGTCAATCTTATCATCCAGAATTAAAGATTCTCTCCTGTTTAAGCAATATTTAAAAGTTCACTCTGGCCAGAACATGACAATTCCAAATGGGATAATTTCTGGAATTAAAATTTACCCAAATCTAATCATAACATGGAGCCAATTCCAAAATGTAAAGTTTTACTCAGCTTTACAGCCCAAATTTTTGAATCTAAATTTCACAGAATGTTTTGCTTTACACACAATAGACAATAGACAATAGGTGCAAGAGTAGGCCATTCTGCACTTCGAGCCAGCACCACGATTCATTATGATCATGGCTGATCATCCACAATCAGTATCCTGTTCCTGCCTTAACCCCATAACGATGGGACACCCACTGATGGTTTCTTTAAAAGGACATTATATTAAACGCACATGTCCCACACGCATAGAGGCACAGAAGACACTTCCAAATCACCAGGCATTGCTAAAATACAAACTAAAACTCCAAAGTATCTGCAGTTCGAGGGAGCAAGTAAACACAAACTGTACAAGATGCCATTCAGCAACCGACAAGGTGCATTCAAACCTGGCCACAAAGAGTTAACACTTCCACAAATTTCAGTGCACTTGCACAGCACAGGAACCTGACCTCCAATTCTCTCCTTTACCAGTTATAACTGTCCCCCATCCTTTTGGGGGACCTAATTGTGCTGACATATTAGCTGCAGACCCGAATCCAGAGTCTGCTGCATTGCACCCTGGAATATGGAAGGTCTCTCCGGGTCATCAGGTTGTTTTTCCCTTCTCTTGCACATTTTCCCAAATTCCATCCTGATCGCTACAAATGCTTTGGATCTCAAGGTGTTCCAGGGCGGTTCTTTTCAGATTCTGTTCAATGTAGTTAAGAGAAGGTTGGACAGCAGCAATTTGCTTAAGCACAAACAATTATTGAATAACAATAAAAGATGGCAAAGAGAGGAACATTTATTAAACAAATAAAAAGGAATGCAAAAAATGTGGAAGAAGAATAACAAGCCTCGCACCCTTCTGCCTGTTGGGGACCCCTTATTCGATGGCTGGTCGAGAGACTGAGGTTATTCCTGGCACTGTTCATGATCTATGCCCGAAGTGAAGTCCAGCGACTTCCAATTAAACGCTCTCTCTTGCACGGTGTAACAAACAGCCAGCACAGAGAATAACAACTACAGGAAAACATGTTGATTGTGCCAGCTTCAGTACATGCAGGAATGTTCGCAGGACTCATTCAAGGTCATGCAGCTGTTCAGTATCATCAACCAGTTCATCCCCTCAACTCATCCTGTGCAATCTGTTACATTTTAGACATTTTCCTGATATGAGGTTCTTATTTCCTTTCCACTGTCTCCAATTTCTCATTGTTATCACTTCGGATTGCATCACTCAGAAAGATGCGAGTGTGAAAGCTTTGCGTTTTTTCCAACGAAGGACAATCTAAAGTGACACGAAATGCCATGAAATTAGCGGTTTCACTGTGCCATTGGAGAAGGAAGCAAGAAACTGGGAGCCACTATGTGGCTGGTTAACAGCTGTTCGTATCTCTATTTGTAAAATAAAAGCCAACAGTTGAGTGCCTGTTCTGGTAGACAATAGCTGGAATAATCCAAACATTTTGTTGCCTTTGTGAAATTTCAGGAAGTCCTTCTCGTCTCTGCAGAACACTTGAAAACCAATCGTGGGATTTAAAACAAAGCATTGTTATCGTAATCTGATTCACAGTCTATTACTCTTTTTGCTGCCCATTTTTGTGGAGCACTGGACAAGTGAGAATTTAACTGTTCAGCATGTCACACCTCAACAAAGCTTTACTTTATTTCAATCTGCACCAAAGAAAGCGATTGGATGCACAGGTTCCACATTCATATACAATGTGTGCCTCCTTGTTGCATCTCCATGGTCTCTGTTTCTTTCACCCTATTTCTGCATGTATCTATCACCAAATCTGTTTTTTAATCTTTTCCTCTCTATTGCTTCTTATTTCCTTCTCATTGTGTACTCTCTGGGACGAAACATTTCCCTTTGGTGATGTTTAATAAAATCAAGATTGTTACAAATTTGGTCCTTGCTGCTATATTTCCAAAATGTAATCATGATGGTGCGTGGAATATGCTAACATTTAGTCGAATAACGAAGAGCCCAATGTGTATTTTTGAGATTGGGTTCTTTTCACCTGTGAACAAAGTCTATTTAGTTTTAAGGTACTGAATTACCTTTTATTTTTGCATGGACATTGATATTTAATGTATTCAGAGAAAACATTCAGGTAAGTGGGACTAAGTGTCATAGCATGAAATATAAACTGTATTCTAGCTGTTCATGTGCTGCCCAAGATTCTGCTAGTTTACAGTATTTTCTATGATTATTTTAAAACTTAGAATCACATTATTGATGGAATTGTATTATCCAACAAGTAAAATTTCTTTTTACCTTTCTGGACTGGTTGCAGTTTTACAGTGGAGGCCCTCATGGTTCAAATTTTAGGACCCCTGCTCACTTGGTACTAAGTAATGATCTGGGTTTGGGATTACAGGCACAATTGCAAACTTTGTGTAAAACAAGACACTCTGACATACTAGCAATTATAGAGTAGATGTCAAGGTGATTAAAAAGAGATTCTCACAATAAATGTTAAGGGGGAGATGAAATTTTATTCAGAGAACTGTGAAGTGTTTCAATTTTTTAGAAGAACACAGTGAAAAACTGTCATAGAAACGATGTAATTACAAAGATAGTGCAGTAACAGAGGCTCCTGGTGTACATATTTGAATGAAATTGCGAATATGCCACGCTACATTGAGAACGGGGCGATTGAGTGATCCAACAATGTAGACGTTGTAAATGGAGGCAAAGAGAACATTTGCAAAGACATCACAATAAATCAATATTAAACAGTAGCTTGCTTCAACCAAAGCATTGCATGCAGTTCTGGTCACTGGCTATTGGCAAGAATGCAAAGGTACAAGAGTGGATCCACGGAAGATTAACAAATATATTACCAGATGTAAGGTGACTCCACTCTGGGGACAACTCGGGGATGTTGGAACTACTGTCTCCCGCAAAACAGAAGGTTATAATTTGACTGATGTCTTCAAAACACGGATGTATTCGGGATAATAGATAATGAGAAAACTCCTGCTAGTGGAACTTTGGTGAAAAATATGTCTAAAAATGTACAAGCGATGATTTTGTCTTTCTGTTTCTGTCTGAAGGCATTACTGGCTAGACAGCATGTATTCCCCATTCTACAAACATAAAAAATTGTGAAGTTAATAAATAAGAGAGAAGCAGGGAGGTGATTTCCACTGGCAGGTGAAACTAGGACAGTCATAGATACAAAACAAAGGGGACCAGATTTATCACTGGAGTTGAGGAGGAACTTTTTCACCCAAAGGATTGTGCAGCTGCGCAATGTCCTGTCCAGGGAAATAGTTGAAGCTCCCTCATCAAATGTTTTTAAGCAAAAAGATAGATAGATTTTTGAACAGTAGAGGAATTATGGGTTATGGTGAACGGGCGGTAAGTGGAGCTGAGTCCATGAAAAGATCAGCCATGATCTTATTGAATGGCGGAGCAGGCTCGAGGGGCCAGATGGCTTACTCTTGCTCCTGGTTCTATGTTTTTATGTTCTCAGTCTCAACTGCTCTTTCAAAGCAGTGTACCTTGTGAAATGATCTCTTTCTGTACCACAATTCAATCTTTTGGAGTTACTAATACAATGGTGATTGTGTTCCTAAGATGCTACTTGGCCTGCTGTGTCCATCCAATTCCACTCTTTGGTATCGTAGTTTCACTCACAGACGTTTTGTCATTTTATAACCCACTCCAATGGAATATACTTTCTCAGTGTTTTACACCATATTTTACAAGTTAAGACAATGATCTAATTCAGTGGAAACTGATTCTGTCATTTTGAGCAAATTTTCCATCAGGTGCTTTAAATAGTGCAAACTCTTCACTGCAGCTCAGCACATCAAAACAGGGGCTGTTCCTCAGCCCGTACACGACTGTAGTGTCATACAAGTGCTGCACAGTATGAAATTACTACAGCTCCGCTTTCTGCACATTGCAATCTGGTCTGAAAAGAGGCACAATATCACAGCCAAATGAAGTGCAGAGGTGTGGATGTCGTCTTCATCTGGGGATGGTGGACACAGTGCACAATCCTAGAATCAGTACGGGAGATCAAGAACAATGATATCCTCATGACTCTTTTACTTGTCATCAGCGAACAGCTCACTTCTCAATGCCTTGTATCTTAGATCCCTTCTCCTCACTTTCCAGCTACAGTTTGACATTAGGATCTGTCGAAGTTAACATTAAAGAACTACTTGACCGAGAACTGAATGGGAAGTGGGAGGGGATTCAGGGTCAGAAACAAAAAGAGATACAACAGGAAAGTTCTGAAGAAGGGTCCTGACCCAAAACATCAACCTCCCTCCTCCTCTGATGCTGCCTGGCCTTCTGTGTTCCTCCAGCTCCACACTGTGCTATCTCTGACTCCAGCATCGGCAGTTCTTACTATCTACAACATGAAAGTGATTAGAAATTTTAGAATTAGAATTAGAACGCCGACACTGTGGAAACAGGCCCTTCAGACCAACAAGTCCACATCGCCCCTTGTTTAGATTTGCCATACATCAGTTGTTTCTTTTTTACTGGGGTAGATCCGGCATACATTGCCTTGTGAGATTGACAAGAGCCGCAGTGATTTAATTGGTGTGTTTTGAAAAGGATGATTGCACATCAACATTTTGTTTCACTGCAGTGCTTATGTCATGTTCAAGCTCACAGCATTGATTCCTGACATTGGCTGCATAGGTCATTTGTGTATTCTCTGTAAATGTTACTTTATGCAGAAAGTTGTCTCTAGTTGAAGTGACCTTAAGAGAAGACATTGCACAAGCAGCGATGTGATAAATTGTGTGGGTCGAAGTTGTAGTGGTTTTCAGTGGCATGCGATTCTGTAATAGACCCCTATGTCTGAAGTGGGGTTTTCAGGCTGTTGTAACTTGTGGTTTTGCATGAATCTGCTGAACAATTCTTGACAATGAACTGTAGAAAACTTTTTCTCCAACTTAGATCTGTTCCACAGGAAATCTCGCAGTAAGGGATAGTTTGTGGGGTCTCTGTGTGAAACAACATGTACACGGCTGTTAGTTAGCTAATAGCGTTGACCCTCTGGAGCAGCAGAGGCAGTAATACATACAGCCACTCATGTGCAAGAAGACAGTGGGACAACACTCAGTCATCCTCATCTTGCATACTGGTGTCATGACTCTGGAACCTTCAGTCAGCTGCAGAGGCAGACATTTCAGTGCAATGTGTGTGAGCATTAAGCAATGCTTGAAATAGTTTTGTGTGATCAAATATTCTTAATGGAGTCGTGAAACCAGGAGTTGAGTACAAGCCAAAATCTGGCCGGAGAAGGACAAATTGGAATTGCGAACGTGCAAAGACTGAATGAGCACAGGAAAGAGAGCAGAAAACTGACTGCGAGCGGTAGACAAGACCGAAATTTACAGCGGTTCTGGCATATATACTTAAATTCCCTTAGTATGTGCAGATTTCAAATGGAATTACCCATGAAATAGGTAAAAAAAATAGTTCATACAAAGAACAAAGAGCAAAGAAAATTACAGCACAGGAACAGGCTCTTTGGCCCTCCAAGCCTGCACCAATCCAAACCCTCCATCGAAACCCGTCGCTTATTTTCCAAGGATCTGTATCCCTCTGCTCCCTGCACATTCATGTTTCGGTCTAGATGCATCTTAAATGATGTTATCTTTTCCGCCTCTACCACCTCCTCTGGCAACGTGTTCCAGGCACCCACCACGCTCTGCATAAAGAACTTTACAGGCATACGTCCCTTAAACTTTCCCCCTCTCACCTTGAAATCGTGTCCCCTAGTAATTGAATTCCCCATTCTAGGAAAGTGCTTCTTTCGATCCACCATGTCTATACCTCTCATGAGTTTGTAGACCTCAATCAGGTCCCCCCTCAACCTTTGTCTTTCGAATGTGAATAATCCTAATCTACTCAACCTCTCTTCATAGATAGCGATCTCCATACCAGGCAACATCCTTTTGAACCTCCTCTGCACTTTCTCCAAAACATCCACATCCTTTTGGTAATGTGGTGACCAGAGTTGTATGCAGTGTTTCAAATGTGGTCGAGCCAAAGTCGTATGCAACTGGAACATGACCTGCTAACTCTTGTACTCGATACCCCGTCCGATGAATGAAAACATGCCATATGCATTCTTAGCCATTCTATTGACCTGCGTTGTCACCTTCGGGGTATAATGGACCTGAAGACCCCGAACTCTCTGTGCATCAATTTTCCCCAGGGCTTTTGCATTTACTGTGTAGTTCGCTCTTGAATTGGATCTTCCAAAATGCTTCACCTCACATTTGCCTGGATTGAACTCCATCTGCTATTTCTCCACCCAACTCTCGAATCTATCTATATTCTGCTGCATACTCCGACAGTCCCCTTTACTATCTTATGTGCATGTCAGATGTTCCTGTTTTCCAATTTTACTATATTAAACAATAGGTTCTTTGGATAGTTAATCATGTTCTTTAACGCGACCCTGAATTTATGTTGTGTCCCAGCGTAAATAAATGGGTTGATGCAAGAGCTCAGCACCAGAAGCATAAGTCCACTCTGTTGGAGAACGAATGTGGAATTATTGGCATCAGAACCTGAGGAATAAGTAACATTGGCAATTCGGACATAAAGGATTGTTACAAAATACAATAAATTCAACAGGATGAAACTACCCGAGATAGCAAAGAGTAAAATAATGGACTTTTTACGCTTCTCCACTTCTGGGTCCCTCTGGTTCTTTTCTTTTCCCTGATTCCGAAATCTCCTCCGCATTCTATTTGCCACTAGGATGTGTCTGACAGTTAGAGCATTAAGGAGGAAAATCAAAATGAATGGCAGACAGGGGTTTAAAATGGATCGAATCCAGTCATATGCAGTCCATGCTGGTGAAGTATAATATACGGATTTTATGTCACAAAACCAGGGTGTACCATTAATTATGTACTTTGGCTCAAATTGAAAACACCTAAAGATATTTTTTAGGCAGGTCAATGCACACACAATTCCTATAAGCCACGCTGCCACCTTCCTGGTACAATATTTTGCTTTCAGGTTTGGCCAAGAAACGGCGACAAATCGGTCAAAGGTGAAAACCACTGTTAACCATGCAGAACTGTCAGTGGCTGCGATATTTAATGCATTACGGATACTACACACAGGTGTGATAGACAGGAAGCTGGATGGGAAATAAATGCCAGCAATCCGGTTTAATATTACAGTCATGAGCATAACCAGTAGATCTGCCACTGCTATGGACACCAGGTAATAAGTAACACATCCAGAGAGACCACATCTTCTTTGAGACAGGATCACAATTACTGCCAGGTTAGCTGTAATAGATAGAGAGACAGAGAGATAAAGATCAAACCAGGCTGTGGATGTGAATTTTGGAGACCAGTAAAATAATCCATCTTACAGGATTCTGTGTGAAATATAAATTTTGAAATGCGCGCATCTTTGGAAATCATTGTAAGTAACAAGGTCTGAAGCTGGATGAACACAACAACGCAAACAGCATCTCAGGGGCACGAAAGATGACTGGGGGCTTTTCTGGACCCTTTATCATCGAGGCCCGAAACATAGACTTTCCTGCTCCTAAGATGATGCTTGACCTGCAGTGCTCATCTAGCTCTGCACCTTGTTATCTCGGATTCTCCAGCGTCTGCAATTCGTATTATCTTTGGAAATCATTGTGTCTGTCTGTGGGTACCAATTTCCTGAATTCAACACCACCGTTCAGGTTGAGGTCAAAGACATACGATTCAAAAATATTTTCATGAGACCGAACAAAGCACATGATCACTGCAAAATTGGAGCAGAAATAAGGTGTCTGCCGTTTAAAACTTCTCAGACATTTACATAGATTACGGGGAATCTTTTTGTTTGTGCAATACAATATTCCAGTGTGCCAAATAACATTTTGTTCACTTGCTAGACAGAAATATATTTAACTCAGTATTAGAAGTGATCCTGCTTCCACCATCTTTGTGGATACAGAGTCCCAAATTCAACCGCCTCAGTCCCAATTTAGCGCAGCATTTTTATAAAACTTTGGCCCCTACTCCCGAACTCCCTCAGAAGATAACATTATTTCCACTTCTTTCAATCCGGTACATTATCTTCACTTCTCACACTGCAGTCTCCCTTACTTTGGTGAGACCAATAGCAGACTGCATGACTGTTTTGTCAAACACATGTGTGTTTTCTTTAAGAATGATACCTATATTTCAATTGCTTATCATTCAATCTGTTTCCTCATATGATGCCTATGTTTCCATTCTAGAGCTGGTACAGTGTTCCAGCGGAGTACAAATGAGCTGGAGGAACAATGTGTTTTGTCCTGCTTGGGTATCCTTCAGGAATCAGTATTGGGTTCAACAGATTCAGAGCACGTATTCTGTCTTCCATTTTGGTTTCAATTTCTGCTCTCTCCACCCTGCATTGTTTGTGTCTTGGGGGGTTTGTTCTGACACATCAGATGTGTCAGCAGATCTGACACATTGTCTCTTTTTCACACATATAATCAACACTTATTTTACATCTTAATCACTCCTTTCCCGTCACTCATACCCCTGTTGGCTTCGGCATCCTCCTCCACCTTTTCCACTGTCTCGTCCTCCCCCTCTGTCAACAGCATAAAATTCATTGTTTTCTTTCACTTCTCAATGGAGTCATAGCCATCTTCAAACGTTGTTTGAGTTGCAGGTATAGGGCTCAGAAGGTTTTGGATACCTAGGTGATCTGCAATGAACACATATGTAGGTTTACTGTCAAGCAACAGCAGAACTGAGTTGAGGAGCTAGAATCTCAGTTGCGATCATTGTGCTGCATCAGGCAGAGGCGTAGTTACATGGAAGCTTTGCTCCAGCAAGATGACACAGCCCTCAGATGAGGTATTTGCAATTTATCCTGTGATCAAGACCTGGCGGAGGTGCCTACTGTTGAGGCAGGTATGGGAACTCATGCGGGTGCCCTTGAGGACCTTCTGTCTCAACAATTATCCAACATGCGCGAGGATATTCCATGCTACATGGATGACCATGGCAGGAGTGATGAGCAAAGTGATAATGGCATTGTGATACAGGGAACATCTGAGTATGGGGACCAATGAGAACATAATCATGCTGGCAGACAGAATAAATGGGGAAATAGATCTTCCTGGAACCAAATGTGTGAGCCATGATGATTGTATTTGTCTTCAGCCAGATTAATTGCATTGCCTCAGAGCTGGAGAGAATGCTGAACAGGGAAGGCGGGGCATTAAAATATATGCATCTACTTTGGTATGAGGCCACAGATTGAACTGGAAAGCAGGTACTGCGCGAAGAATTTGAACAGTTACGAGCTCATCTAAAGACCAGCAGGACATTCGAGGTAATATCAGAATTATTGCTTGAGCTCTGGGAAAACTTGCTTGGGTTAGATAAGGTGAGGAGTGAATTGAATGGGTTGAAAATTGAAATGTTTGGATTGAGTTTCATTTTGAGGGGCTCCGACATTAATATTGGTGTAGAAAGGAATAGTTCCAATTAAATGGGCTTCACTTAACCTGTGCTGGGATGAGGATTTCAGTGAATCAAACAATGTAGGTTGTAGAAAGGGGGCTTTAAATTATTTAGAGGGTGGAGAGATCTTGCTGGGGGGATTATACCAACACACACAGAAAATGGTATGTCAGCACTACAGGGCAACTATTCATATAATGATACTAAAAGTGCGACAGAAAAGGACAGAGTGCAAATGCATCAGAGAACAAGTGCAAACAGTATCAACGTGGCAAAAATGATAAAAGAATAAAATTATTGACATTTTATTTTTAAATGTATGTTGCCTTCAGAAAACAAAATGAACTAACAATCCAGAAGTAAGTGCATGAGCGTGATTTTATTGCTAATACAGACATATGGTTCAAAAGAGGTCAAAGTAGATAACTAAATATTCAGGGACATTTGACTTGTCAAAAGGGGAGGCAGGAAGGAAGGGGCATTAGGGTAGCTTTTCGAGTATGAAATGGAATGGGTGTGATGCAAGAAATGAGATGGATATTGCTGAATCCAGAATGGTGGTGATAATAATTAATAAGGTAAAGAAGAACATATCAATCTCAGTGTATTTCAGACAAAAATAGATGGGTTCTTGATTTGTAAAAGGATCAAAGTTAATAGGAAGAAAACTGGAAAATGGGGTTGAGAAACATATTTGTCATCATCAATGGTGGAGCAGACTCGATGGGCTGAATGTCCTAATTCTGCTCCTCTCTCGTTTTGTCTTTGAAAGCACAGGAGCCATCAATCCTGTCTACAGCAGTTCTGAAGGACAGAGAATACACAATAACACAACAATGGCATTGAAAACAAAACCTAACACACGGACTATGGGTGCTTTTAATGTTCATGCAGTTTGGGACCATCATTTGGCAAAGATTGCCATGAGGAAGAATTCATAGAGTGAATTTGGAACAGCTCCCCGGGACAATATGTCATGGATCCAATCAAAGATCAGGCCATTTTGGGTCTCATACACAAGAAAAGTTTCAAGAATATTCTCAGAGCATGAGATCCCCTGCTGGTGAATTTATAATTTAGCTTTAGAGTGTGAAACTTAGATTGGGCACAAATGTGCCAAAGTTAAATAGGGATAATGACATAGGGAGGAGGGATGAGTTTGCTGGAGCGGGCTTAGGAATAGGTTGAGCAGAAAAGATGGTTGAGGCACAAGGGCAGAAATTTAAGAAAATAATTTATGATTCATAGCAAATATTTATCCCAGTGAGTATGTATGAAGTGGTTAAAACGACAATTGTTGAGAAGACAGATAATGATAGTATCAAACTGAAAGGGGAAAATGGTATATAATATTACAAATAATACTGGTAAACCAGAAGGCTTGGAAACTTGTTAAGGATCAACAAAAGATTACTCTGTTCCCAAAGGGGAAAACGAAGAGGAATATCACGACAAACAGTAACAGTTTCTTTAAATATATTAAACAGAATGAAGAGAGAATGAAAAGAATGAAGCTGGGGAAATATTACTGGGGAATCATGAAATAGCAGAGGGGTTAAAGAATTAATCTACATCAATCTTCATTGTCGAGCACATTCACAGTGTTCCGAAAATCCCAAAATGTTGAGGGATGGAAGGTGAGCGGTGATGGTTGGGAGTAAGTAAACACAGAGTGACTATCACTTAGAACCATAAGACCATACAGCATGGAAACAGGCCATTCAGTCCAACCACACATAATCCCAACCTAAACTATTCCCACCTACCTGTGCTTGGCTCATATTTTTCCAAATATTTCTCATTCATAGACTTATCCAACTGTCTTTTAAACATTGTAACTGTAGCCATATCCACACCTCTTTCGAGAAGTTCATTCCACACACAGCCAACTTTCTGTTTAAAAAAATTGCACGTCATGTCTTTTTAAATTTTTTTCCTCTCACCTTGAAAATATGTACTTCGTCTTGAAGTCCCCCACCCCGGAGAAAAAGGCACCTGCCATTCACATTATTTATAGCCCTCATGATTTCATAAACTTCTTTAAGTTCCCTCATCAACTTCCCGACACTCCAATGAAAAATGTCCCAGCCGATCCAGTCTCTTCATGTAACTCAAACCCTCCATTCCCAGCAATACTCTAGTCAATCTCTTCTGAACACTCTCTAGCTAAATAATATTCTTGCTATAAAAAGCTGATCAGAACTGGACACAGCATTCCAGAAGCGGCCTCATCAACGTCTTGTGCACATCACAATAATACCCCTAATCCTATAGTCAAAGGTCTGAGCAATGAATGTAAGTGTGCTAAAAGCATAGCCATACTATGTGACACTAACTTCACAGAATTATGTACCTGACCCTCTAAATCCTCTGTACTACAACACTACCCAAAACCATACTTTAAACTGTACTAGTGCTGCCCTTGCTTGTTTTAATAAAATGTAACACCTCACATTCATCCTAATTAAACTCCATCTGCTGGTCTTCAGCCCATTGACCCAACTGATCAAGTTCTCTCTACAATCTTAGATTGTCCATTTACAATCTTCTTCACTGTCCATTCGGCCATCAGTTTTGATGCTGTCAATATTAGTGTCATACTTACTAAGCACCAGCGAGACTATTGGGGTTAAATGCTTGCAACACCTTTGGACCTGATGGATTGTAACTTTGGATTTTAGGAGAGGTAACTACAGAGGCAATGTATGCACCGATAACAATTTTCAAAGGATCCTTATATTTGGGAAAACTCCCCGAGGGTTGGAAAATATCATTGAAATATTCTCAGTCAGGGACAGACAAATGTCATACAATATCATTTTATCAATTCTACCTCCCTCTCTTCTTGAATTGAGGGGTCATATTTTCTCCTTTTCCTTCCCATGTAACCTATCATGAAAGGAAGACATTTCAGTAGGTAAACACCAACAAATCTATTACTTCCTTAAGAGAGTCATTTAGGACCTTCAACAAAATATTCTGGACTAAGAGTCTAGTGGAAGTTCCATGCCATATACATGTTTATTACCGCTTCCTTAATGATTATTATTTCACTAAATTCCTCTCTTCCTTCCACTGCCTGTTTCATAGTGAAGATGGTTTCTGATTATTCTCTAGGAAAGACAAAAAAGTAAGTTCATTTCATCTACCATTTCCTTGTTATCTGCTATAAAGTTCTCAGTCTCACTCAATAAATTATCAACATTAACTTTTATTACACTTTTTTATTACTTCCTGTCGAATCTGTTATAATCCATTTCACGATTCTAACTGACTTCGTCTCGTGATTCCTGTTATGAAGTTGTTATCGAAGGTGGATTGGGAGGCAGGGTGTTAGAATTTGCTGTTTGTAAAATGTCGGGAGGACAGTGGGCATAAGCATTGCGTGGTCCCTTCAAATGATTATGCTTTGTCGATGCTCGGAGGTATCTGTGAGCAGCTTAAAAGTTTCCAAGTACAGAGAGCAACCAAATTGAAACACTTGTAGCAAAAGACCATACCGTGAGCAGGCCAAGCAGCAGTTTTACTAAAACAACAGGTTTTGGAAATTAGTCAATCAATTTCAACCAGGCGCTGAGATACCAAATAAACTATCAAATATTAATCTGATTGTTTTGACAACTTAGGATCAATCCCATTGCAAGAAATTGATATGTCGTCCGGGGTATAATGGAAGGGTGCAGATGGAGAATCAGCAGAGTTAACAGCCATCTGCAAGAGAAAACAGCCCTCAGCTCTTAGAGGAAGCACTGTCTATTCACAACAGTAGCACAACACTCCGAGCTAAGATTCCTGATGGAAGATTTCACAGAGAAAGCATTCCTGAGTTAAGAATCGACTGAGGAGGCACAGAATATTCCAGATGATGTTGTCAGGTTGGAATTTCAAGAGACCAAATTCTATTATTTCGTTCTAGAAGTCTGACCTTTATTTATTCGAACAACTAACCACGAGAATCTTGCATTATTCTGGAATAGTTAGGAGTTAGAAGGGATTTGTTCAGATTGTTAACAGTTTGGTTAGTTTGCTCACTGTTAGAGTTTGATAAACACATTGTGTACATTGATTGTAAAGTGAATGTCAGTGATTTATTTGATTTAACCACTAGAAGTTGCTGAAAGACAGGTTACACCCTTTTCACACTCCATGTAACAGATTCTCGAATGAGGTTCTCTTCTTTGGGTGTCTCAGCGTTGGTTCTCAGTGGAACATGAACCTCTTCTTAATAACAACTCCTCATGCTTAACCTTGTCGTGATTGCAAGTCGTTCCTTATATCCTGGACAGTCGTTTGACCTGCCACACATCTTTGTTCCGTTCATTGTTTTATTTTGCTGAGTTTGATGAGATTTTTTAAGTTAAACAGAAACAAGAGAACGAGTTTCACACAAACTAAGAGGATATATTTTTGGGTATGAGGCTATTACAATGCCGAGCTATTTATTTGATAAACATACTGGATTATCAATGCAAATCTGCACTCCTCGTACTGGCAGGTAGAACATTTGGGGGAAAGAAAAGTACCATCTACATTGCAACAGTTCTTTTCTGGGCCTCACTGCTCCGTGAGGATAATTGATCAACTTCATTTTGTTTTAACTATTTGACATGAAATGTCTTTATGTTACATGTGAGACTTTCTACCAGTTATTGAGCTCCACTTGTTGTGAAACAAGCCTTGAAATGGGGGGAAAATGCCCGAGGCCTTCCTGGGTGCTGAACAATAAAACGACATATGCAACAGCATTGAATAATTTAAACACGTCAGCAGTATCATATTGCAGAGGTTGGCAGGTCAGAATCAGTGAATGGGAAGAGAAACTCAACGCTCTCGAAGTCAGGGTGGGCAAAACAGTCACCAATTAAAGTATAACTATATTTTCTATGTGTCTTCCAATATACTGGTGAAAAATAATGTCCCTTCATTAAATGCAAACATTTATTCAGTTCAGAGCATGGTTCAAACCATTCACCAATTGACTTGTTTCATGGAATGATTCCTTCTCTGCCAAGGTGAAACCACAGCTTGGTTTATTGTGAAAAAAAAGTTTGTAGAAAAAAAATCCAAAAATGTTCTTGCACTCTTTACAAAGAGAGAGAGAAAAAATTTGGAATTTCTCACTCCTCAGAGCATCCCTGCAGTTGCAAAACAAAAGTATTTGCCACTCAAGCAGTAAACTATTTGCATTCATTTTGAAACATTGAAGGGGTCTTGGAACTGTACTGCACCTCGTTATACTTTGGCAGAAAGACCTCAGACAACAGTTTTTCCCTACTCTGCCTTGGTGGCTGTAGCTCCAAGCTTTAAGGCGTCCCTCAGTGTGGCATCCTGGACCTTGAAATATGCAATTATACCACACTCAATCATGGTCAGCTCTACACTGGAAGACCACCAGGTATCGGCAGGCCAAAGAATTTCTTTCAACAAGGAGGCGATGCTCCAGGCACAGTTAATGTTTGTGTCAGTTTGTGTTACGGGGAACAGCCCGCTGAGTACAGAGTCCTGTGGTACGGAATTGCTTGGGACGAACCTTGACAAAAACTAATGCATCTAGGGTGCACGGTGGC
The DNA here is from genome assembly GCF_030684315.1 of Stegostoma tigrinum. Taxonomy (NCBI): domain Eukaryota; kingdom Metazoa; phylum Chordata; class Chondrichthyes; order Orectolobiformes; family Stegostomatidae; genus Stegostoma; species Stegostoma tigrinum. The sequence continues at coordinate 9,568,158 of NC_081396.1, read as the reverse complement.
TCAGTTGTTTGCATTGGAGGCTCACAGTTGCAGGGATCTGGGTTCGATTCCAGCTTCGGGTGACTGTCTGTGTGGAGTTTGCACATTCTCCCCGTGTCTGCATGGGTTTCCTTCGGGTGCTCTGGTTTCCTCCCAAAGTCCAAAGATGTGCAGGCTAGGTGGATTGGCCATGCTAAATTGTGAATAGTGTTTAGGGGTGTGTGGGTTGTAGGCGGAAGGGTCTAGGGGGGATGCTGCAAGGGGCGGTGTGGACTTGTTGGGCCTAAGGGCCTGTTTCCACACTGTAGGGAATCTAATCTCCGTCCAGGCCTTCTTTGCAAAGGCACATTGCAGAAGGACGTGTGTAAAAACCTCTTTCACTACCACCAGCCTCATCCGCATCCACAGCTCCATTGATGGCAGTGTGCAGTTGCCCAGAGAGTTCAGGCATCCATGAAGGATTTGACAGGTAATGTCCTTCTCACCACCAGCCAAACAGTATCTTGGTGTTTGTTGGAAAGTTTTTGCAAGGGGGCATTCCGTCAAAAGACTTTGACAGTCTGATAAGGGAATCACATAAGAGGATCCAACCTCTCCTTTCCCCACAATATTTTGAGAACACTACATGCTTACAACTTCCTGATGGTCTAATGGTCAAAAGTATTTTCCTTTGAAAATTTCACCAGGAGGGAGGGACCAGTGACATAGAAAAGTCTTACTGTTTGCAGCATTCTGCAAGAATGGGGCCAGACCCATCCCTCACCGCACAAGGGAACCAGTAGAAATCCAGTGTGTGCTGACAGTTTGTGTTTGTGCTGAGGGTCTACATAGAGGTTAATACAGCCATGTACAAAGGTGGCAATCAGGATGAGGGTGGCATTGGTTGTGTCTTTCACACCCCCCTTATCCAGAGCTTTGTACATGGTGCCCCTGAAGAAGACCTCCGGATGAAGTGGAAGATTGCTTGGGTGAATGCAAAGTCATAGGGTCAGGGAATGGGCCAGAATTATGCCATATGCAGCAACCCTGAGAGTACCTCACACCAGGTTTTTTTCTGCAATGGAGAGAGAGCGATGCTGCTATAAGCCCAGTTACTGCTCCTCCCACATTTTTGTGCGCGCCCTAGCCCCTAATCCTAGCACCTTCAGGCAATGTGCTCTGATGGTGAAGGGGATGGTTGGAGCTATTCAGGAGCCTGCACACTGACAACGGTGTCCCAGCAAGAAACAGCAAAACCATCCATGCACAGTGCGGCAATAATTAGCACACCTCCAGCTGCCCTGGAACAGTCACCCTTCTGGGGTGGGCATCCTTCCTGATGGGTTCAGTGAAAGGTTCAGTACAACACACACAAAAAAGCATCGCCTGTTTCCAGATGAGATGGGGAGGCTTTCTGATTCCCACCATTGATTGAGATTGCAATCACGATGTTGGCATAAAAGAGTTGGATCCAGGTTGGAATCTCTCCCCCAATCCCATATTGGAGAGCACACCTGCATGCAGGTGTGCATATCCTGTCAAAGGCCTCCTCCAGATCCAGGTTCATGAGGCAGCCGTCCACCCACCCCCTGTCTTCATGTCAGCAATGGTATCCCAGACTAGCACAAAGTCCTCAGAGGTCCTCTCTTGTCCAGGGTTTTGTACCACCGGACAATAGTGCAGCCATCACAATATGAATTCACAACAAGTGTGACAGAAGAGGACTCCGTTTACATTGTGACTGAAGTGTGAATATTCACCATCAGGAACATTGTCAATCCTGCTAAAGAACTACCTTTCCCCAAAGTGTCTCGTTACTCATTCATAACCAACAGCACTGTCAAAATCACCAGAATTGTCAGTTGAATTGTGACAGCAGAACGCCCGTACTACCTTGGAGAAAAACAATGATACGAAGTACCAACAACAAACTGTTCAACCTTTGCCTCAACATACGAACGGTCAATGCAAGAAATTTCTTCATTTAAACGAGGAAATGATAACTTTCATGACAAGATAAACTACGTTGTTTCTTATGACGAAACTGTTTTGATTAAATAGAAACTTACGGTAGTTAAATTGATAAATTGAAGAATGCTGGCAACTTTTGATGGAAGATGAAATAAACACTCACCGTTGCAGCTGCAAAAAGTAACACCATTAAAACGGGGGAGGGAGGAATTTA